>NC_090441.1:165567618-165878002 GCF_031143425.1 Pleurodeles waltl
CATTTGTTATAAAAAGTTGGCGATCCATTTGTTTAATTTAGCAACTTTTAATGCTTTTATTGTGTTCAAGGATTGTTCCCCTGATTCAAGGATGAAATTTGTTAAATTTCAGGAGCCAGTAATAGAGAGCCTTGTTGTGGTGGAACATGCAAGAGTTCCTAGAGTAGCAGTGGTGGAGGATGTGGCTAGATTGAAAGATCGCCACTTTCCTGATCAGATTCCTCCCACTCCCAAAAGACTTTCCTGCTAAGAAATGTAGAGTCTGTGCCCGACAAAGTATCCGTAGGGAGACTCAGATGTACTACCCCAATTGCATTCAAAGCCTGGGCTGTGTGTGGCTGGCTGTTTCAGGAGTTACCTCATCAAAAAGAACTTTTGGGAAATACTGTGAGCGTAAACTGCCTGTTTTGTATTTTCAGATGTTCAGTTTCACGATAGGCATTAATTTCATGTATTTAGTTAGAGCTTTTGTGTTTGTAGTTTTGTACCTATTTATAATTAGTTAGTGGATTCTTTGTTGTTGAAAAAAAAAGTGATGGCGGTGTGCATGGAGTGGCGCTTGGCTGGAGGTGTGCGTGGAGTGGCCCTTGGCTGGTGGTGTGCGTGAAGTGGCTCTTGGCTGGCAGTGTGCATGGAGTTGCGCTTGGCTGGCGGTGTGCGTGGAGTGGCACTTAGCTAGCGGTGTGCGTGGAGTGGTGCTTGGCTGGCAGCGTAAATAGTGACTAGCTATTGGCCACTGCAACACACTGCTAGCCAAACGCCAGTCCAAACGCTCCCATCAGCTGGTGTAATTGCTGTGTCAGGCATGTGGGCGTATGAAAGTAATGGGCCCTTGAATGGCACTGTCTGTTGATGCGAGTGTTGTAATGTGCTGGGCCCGTGGCTGCGGTGTGAATGGTCTTGTGCATGTCATGTATGAAAGGTGTGTGAATGGACTGTAAAGCAGTTGGTGCCTTGACGCAGCTTTACAGCTCACAAGCAGTGAGTCAATGGTTCAGTTTTTTGGCTTTTCAGTTATTAACAGTGCCCATCATTTTTGTGAAATCTCTTGATAATAAAGTTTGATCTACTGAACTATCACTCACCCTCGTGCCAAATCCAACCAATATGTGTGGTAAAAATTAAAAAAACCTGCTCCGCTTTAATCAGGCGTTGAAGAACACCCATGACATGCTAGGTATGTCGGGTGGGACCCTGAGGATGAAGCATGCCACCAACTTGGTTGGTGGGTGAGGGGTCTTTTTAACATAACCTAAGTGTGTTTCTTTTCACAATTTTAGTGTTTATAACATCACAGAAGGACGTGGACACATCAAAATGATCTATTACTAAACTACCTGTTTTTCAAGGGAGGGGTCACCTGTATTTTTGGTCCCGGGTGTTGCGGTCATCTAGGGAAACCTACCAAACCCAGACATAAAACTAGACACCCAAAGGAGTCCAGGGAAGTGTGGCTTGCGTGGATCCCCCAAAATGTTCTTACCCATACTCCCTACAAACCTCAACATTTGCTTAAAAAAGCATATTTTCTTTACTTTTCTTTGTACGATCACCGCGCCGGCACAAATTTCCTACTACCCAGTGCTCCCCTCAGTCTCCCTTGTAAAATGATACCTCATTTGTGTGGGTCGCCAAAGCAGAGTCAGCCTAAAAATGTATAAAATAAAAAATTGTACTTATCAACTCGCTGTGCTATCCCCTCAATCTCTAAACGGTTTGGCCTTTTCCTGTTGCAGGCACCTGGGCCACCCACACCAGTGAGGTATTATTTTTATTGGCAGACCGAGGGGAACATTGGGTGGTAGGAAATTTGTACCAGCACAGTGATCCTGTAAAGAAAAGTGTGGAAAATTTGATTTTTTGTAGCTATATTTGAGGTTTGCAAAGGAGTCTGGGTAAGAAAATGTTGGGGGATCCACACAAGCCACATCTCCCTAGACTCCTCTGGGTGTCTAGTTTTCACAAATATCTGGGTTTGGTAGGTTTCCCTAGATGACCTGGGACCAAAAAATGCAGGTGCTCCCCCCCTGCAAAAAGAAGTTGTTTTGTAATAGATAATTTTGATGTGTCCATGTTGTGTTTTGGGGCATTTCCTGTCGCGTGCACTAGGCCTACCCTCACAAGTGAGGTACCATTTTTATTGGGAGACTTGGGGGAATGCTGGGTGGAAGACAATTTGTGGCTCCTCTCAGATTCCAAAACTTTCCATCACCGAAATGTGAGGAAAAGGTGTTTTTTTGCCAAATTTTGAGGTTTGCAAAGGATTCTGGGTAATATAACCTGGTGATAGCCCCACAAGTCACCTCATTCTGGATTCCCCTAGGTGTCTACTTTCCATAAATGTATAGGCACGCTAGGTTTCCCTAGGTGTTGGCTGAGCTAGAAACCAAAATCCACAGCTAGGCACTTCGCAAAAAACAGGTTACTTTTCCTTGGGAAAATGTGATGTGTCTACGTTGTGTTTTGGGGCATTTCCTGTCGCGGGCACTAGGCCTAAATGTGAGGAAAAAGTGTTTAGTTTGCCAAATTTTTAGGTTTGCAAAGGATTCTGGGTAACAGAACCTGGTGAGAGCCCCACAACTCACCCCATTCTCCCATTCTGAATTGTCCTAGGTGTCTAGTTTTCAGAAATGTCCAGGTTTGCTAAGTTTTCTTAGGTGCTGGCTGAGCTAGAGGCCAAAATCCACAGCTAGGCACTTTGCAAAAAACAGGTCAGTTTTCTTTGGGAAAATGTGATATATCCATGTTGTGTTTTGGGGCATTTCCTGTTGTGGGCACTAGGCCTACCAACACAAATGAGGTATCATTTTTATTGGGGGACTTGGGGGAATACTGGGTGGAAGGAAATGTGTGGCTCCTCTTAGATTCCAGAACTTTCCATTACCGAATGTGAGGAAAAAGTGTTTGCCAAATTTTGAGGTTTGCAAAGGATTCTGGGTAATAGAACCTAGTGAGAGCCCCACAAATCACCCCATTCTGGATTCCCCCTAGGTGTTTACTTTCCATAAATGTATAGGTTTGGTATGTTTCCCTAGGTGCCGGCTGAGCTAGAGGCCAAAATCCACAGCTAGGCACTTTGCAAAAAAACAGGTCAGTTTTCCTTGGGAAAAGTGATGTGTCCACGTTGTGTTTTGGGGCATTTCCTGTCACGGGCATTAGGCCTACCCACACAAATGAGTGGGGGAATGCTGGGTGGAAGGAAATTTGTGGCTGCTCTTAGATTCCAGAACTTTCCATCATCAAAATGTGAGGAAAAAGTGTTTTCTTGCCAAATTTTGAGGTTTGCAAAGGATTCTGGGTACTAGAACCTGGTGAGAGCCCCACAAGTCCCCCCATCCTGGATTCCCCTAGGTGTCTAGTTTTTAAAAATGCACAGGTTTGGTAGGTTTCCCTTGGTGCTGGCTGAGCTAGAGGCCACAATCCACAGCTAGGCACTTCGCAAAAAAACAGGTCAGTTTTCTTTGGGAAAATATGATGTGTCCATGTTGTGTTTTGGGGCATTTCTTGTCGCGGGCACTGGGCCCACCCACACAAAATGAGGTACCATTTTTATTGGGAGACTTGGGGGAATGCTGGGTGAAAGGAAATGTATGGCACCTCTCAGATTCCTGAACTTTCTATCACCGAAATGTGAGGAACAAGTGTTTTTTGCCAAATTTTGAGGTTTGCAAAAGATTCTGGGTAACAGAACCTGGTGAGAGCCCTACAAGTCACCCCATCCTGGATTCACCTAGGTGTCTAGTTTTCACAAGTGCAGGCTGAGCTAGAGGCCAAAATCCACAGATAGGCACTTTCTAAAAAACACGTCAGATTTCAATGTAAAATTGTTATGTGTCCATGTTGCGTTTCCTGTCACGGGCATTAGGCCTACCCACACAAGTGAGGAACCATTTTTATCGGGAGACTTGGGGGAACACAGAATAGAAGAATAAGTGTTATTGCCCCTTGTCTTTCTATACATTTTTTTTCTTGTAAGTCAGTGTTTAAAAAAGACATCTGTTTGAGAAATCCCTGTAATTCACATGCTAGTATGGGGATCCCGTAATTCAGAGATGTGCAAATAACCATTGCTTCTCAACACCTTATCTAGTGCCCATTTTGGAAATACAAAGGTTTCCTTGATACCTATTTTTGACTCTTTATATGTTACCAAATAAATTGATGTATACCCAGTATACAATGAAAACCCATTGCAAGGTGCACCTCATTTATTGGCTCTGGGTACCTAAGGTTCTTGATGAACCTACAAGCCCTATATATCTCCACAACCAGAAGAGTCCAGCAGACATAACGGTATATTGCTTTTGAAGATCTGACATGACAGGAAAAAGTTACAGAGTAAAACATGGAGAGAAATGGCTGTTTTTTTCACCCCAATTTCAACATTTGTTTTTTTTTCAGCTGCTATTTTCTGTAGGAAAACCTTGTAGGATCTACACAAATGGCCCCTTGCTGAATTCAGAATTTTGTCTACTTTTCAGAAATGTTTAGCTGTCCAGGATCCAGTATTGGTTTCATACCCTTTTCTGTCACTAACTGGTAGGAGGCTAAAAGCACACAATTTTTTTTAAAAATAGGGTATGTGCCAGTAAAATACCAAAATTGTGTTGAAAAATGTGGTTTTCTAATTCAAGTCTGCCTGTTCCTGAAAGCTGGGAAGATAGTGATTTTAGCACCACAAACCCTTTGTTGATGTCATTTTCAGGGGGGAAAAAACACAATCTTTCTTCTGCAGCCCCTTTTCCCATTTTGTTTTTAAAAGAACAACATTTTCAGTGTATTTTGGCTAATTTCTTGGTCTCCTTCAGGGGAACCTACAAACTCTGGGTACCTCTAGAAACCCTAGGATGCTGGGAAAAAAGGACTCAAATTTGGCGTGGACATCTTATGTGGACAATAAGTTATGAGGGCCTAAGCGCAAACTGTCCAAATAGCCAAAAAAGGTCCCTGGTACCTGAGGGGGAAAAGGCCTGGCAGCGAAGGGGTAAACCTTTCAGCATCAAATCCAGAGAATAAAAAAGAAACATAGGAGCTTCTTTGCTTCCTGCTGCACAAGAGACCACCGGGTGGGACTGCTCACGAATATGTTGTTTGCCAGGTCCTGCGATTCATTTTCCCAAAAGAGCGTGATGAAGAGGGAATTAAAAAAGATAGGAGAGACATAAAGGGGAGAGGACCATGGGGGATGCCAAAGAAAAGTTCAAGGGACACCTGCTGTCTTTTAAGTGGGGCTTCCAAGCAGAGTCTGCAGCTGAACTCAGGAACCAAGAGTTGTAACTTTCCTCTGCACATGACAGGCCTGCTGCTGCCAGGGGGGACCACAGCCAAGCACCTCAGTGTTTAACTACGTGATAAAATGCATGATCTGCACAAGAAAATCAGTTCTATTCCAGCTCCAGCCAATCTGTCCGACTCTCTTCCTCAGGGCAGGCTCAGTAGACTGTGACACATTCAGACATACCTCAAACTTTATGATCCGCAGGAGGTCAGCCTGACTGGGCAGACCGACCTGGTCACAGTGCATCTGATCTACGAGATGCAGGCCATGGCCTTCCCTACGTGATGCTGCAGAGGGCAGGACTGGGTAGTATCAGTGGCTTCACACTGTACTATCTTCTCATTGTTTACGGACACTTGATGCTGCTGCTTGCAATAGAGAGCCAGGTGCTCTTACTATACTTTCAATGGAGAGCCAGATTCCCTCACTGTCCTTGCAATAGAGAGCCAGGTGCCCTTACTGTCCTTCCAATAGGGAGCCCTGGCTCCCTTACTAACCTTGCAAGGGAGAATCCAGGTTCCCTCACTGTCCTTGCAATGGAGAGCCAGGTTCCCCTCCTGTCCTTGCAATGGAGATCCCAGACTCCCTTACTGTCCTTGCAATGGAGAGCACAGACTCCCTCACTGTCCTTGCAATGGAGAGCACAGACTCCCTCACTGCCCTTGCAATGGAGATCCCAGACTCCCTTACTGTCCTTGCAATGGAGAGCACAGACTCCCTCACTGCCCTTGCAATGGAGATCCCAGACTGCCTTACTGTCCTTGCAATGGACAGCACAGACTCCCTCACTGTCCTTGCAATGGAGAGCACAGACTCCCTTACTGTCCTTGCAATAGAGAGCCAGGTTTGCTTACTATCCTTGCAATGAAGAGCCAGATTCCCTCACTGCCCCTGCAATAGAGAGCTAGGTGCTCTCACTGTCCTTGCAATGGGGAGCTAGGTGCTCTTACTGTCCTTTCAATGGAGAGCCAGGTTCCCTCACTGTCCATGCAATAGAGAGCCAGGTGCTCTTACTGTCCTTTCAATGGAGAGCCAGGTTCCCTCACTGTCCTTGCAATAGAGAGCCAGGTGCCCTTACTGTCCATGCAATAGAAAGCAAGGTGCCCTTACTGTCCATGCAATAGAGAGCCAGGGCTGGCTTTTGGGTGGTGCAAGCGGTGCAACTGCACCGGGTGCTGATCTCAGGGGGGCGCTGTGTTTAGCAATAACTTCCAAAACTTGCGATTCAAAAGCAACTGCTGAAAATTTCTTTGTGCGTTTAGCCTTCAAGAAACAATTAAAATGTCAAGATACCTCTTGTGATTAATGTTCCTGCTAGAGGGAGATGGGAGTTTTGCCTAGTGGCAGCTTTGACTCAACATAAAGTAGCATAGAGGGTTAATATGCCTGCTGCAAAAAACAGAACTATGGGGCATATTTAAGAAAAGTGGCGCTGCACACACTGCAGCGCCACTTTCCTTGCACCTCTTAGCACCCCCCTAGCGCCACCATGTGTGCGTCATATTTAAAATACGGCGCACCGTGGCGGTACTTAGGGGACTAGCGTCAGACATTTTTATGCTAGTCTCGCGCTTTGCAGAATTAGCGTAAAGAATGTTGCCTCTAATTTTTCAAAGCACCCAGAGGCCCATTGTAACTAATGAAAGCCTCCTTTTAATGCCTGCTCTGAGCAGGCGTTAAAAGTGCCGGCAAAAAATGAGACAAAGAAATCTGACAGATTTTTCTGTGTCATTTTTTTGGGCCCCCCTAACGTGGGATGCCCCCTTTGCACACATTATGCCTGGCACAGGCACAATGTAGCGCAAAGGGTTTACAAAGTCACGCAATTCTTGCATTGCGCCTCTTTGTAAATATGGCACTGCGATTTTGGCCTTCTAACGCTACATTAATGTTAAAAAATTACACTAATGTGGGGTTATAATGGCACTAGGGGCTCTTATATATGCCCCTATGGCAGTACTTAATTTGTGCTTGTTGTTTCCGGTGCGGCGCACCAGGACTTATTTTTGAGGGCCGACGCTTATTTTTCTGCCTCAAGCATTTACTGCAAGAAAAAGACACATATGGGAAAGACGGAGAAAGAGAAAAACGAAAAAGCGTTACAATGGGAAAAAGCTGAAATCCGCAAGAGTGAGCTGAAGGGGAAGGGAGTGGCTGTAAATGGATTGAAGAGGCCCGAGATGGCTTCAGGATTACGCTGCCTCTGTATTCCGCGTTCACACATTTAATTGCAGCAAATGCATGTTTAAGAGGAGGGCTTTGGTCACCAACACCTTTTTATTTAAAAATTAAGCACTGCCCTATGGGGCATATTTGAAAAAAGTGGCACTGCACACAATGCTGCGCCACTTTTCTTGCACCCCTTAGCGCCCCCCCTAACGCCACCATGTGTGCGTCATATTTAAAATACAGTGCACCACTGCAGTAGTTAGGGGACTAGTGTCAGAATTCTTGACTCTAGGCAGGCGTTTTGCAGGATTAGCGTAAAAAATGTTGATGCTAATCCTGCAAAGCACCCAGTGGCCCATTGTAACCAACAGACGCCTCCTTTTAATGCCTGCGCCGAGCAGGCGTTAAAAGTGCCAGAGAAAAATGACGCAAAGAAATCGGATTTCTTTGCGCCATTTTTTTGCCCCCAACCTCCCCCTTAACTGGGGAATGCCATCTTTGCATACATTATGCCTGGTGCAGGCATAATGTAGCGCAAAGGGATACACAGTGGCGCAATGCATGCAGTGTGGCACTTTGTAAATATGGCACGGCGTTTTTAGCCGTCTAATGCCACATTAGCGTAAAAAATTACGCTAATGTGGTGTTAGAATGGCGCTAGGGGCTCTTTATGCCCCTATATTTTATGTGGCTAGCTGAGTGGATTAGTAAATCCAGCCTTTACAAGTGCTTTAAAAAACATGAATGTATGTGAAAGGGGAGCGATGGAGAGATGAGTGCCACATTTGCCGGGTGGTAGTGAGTGAAACCGAGGAGGAGGTCATGGGGTGGGGGGGCGCCACGATAAACTGTCGCACAGGGCGCCACCAGTCCTAAAGCCGGCCCTGTAGAGAGTCAGGTGCCCTTACTGTCCATGCAATAGAGAGCCCAGGCTCCTTTACTGTCCTTGCAATAGAGATCTAGGTGCTCTTACTGTCCTTGCAATAGAAAGCCAGGTGCCCTTACTGTTCATGCAATAGAGAGCCAGGTGCCCTTACTGTCCACGGATTAGAGAGCCCAGGCTCCCTTACTGTCCTTGCAATAGAGAGCCAGGTGCCCTTACTGTCCTTACAATGGAGATCACAGACTCCCTTACTGTCCTTGTAATGGAGAGCGCAGGATCCCTTACTGTCCTTGCAAAGGAAAGCCGAAGATCCCTTATTGTCTTTGCAGTGGAGAACCCAGACTCCCTTACTGTCCTTGCAATGGAGAGCCCAGACTCCCTTACGGTCCTTGCAATAGGGAGCCCTGGCTCCCTTACTATCCTTGCAAGGGAGAATCCAGGTTCCCTCACTGTCCTTGCAGTGGAGAGCCAGGTTCGCTTTCTGTCCTTGCAATAGAGAGCAACGTTCCCTTACTGTCCTTGCAATGGAGTGCCAGGTTCCCGTACAGTCCTTGTAATAGAGAGTCAGGTTCCCTTACTGTCCTTGCAATAGAGAGCCCAGACTCCCTTACTGTCCTTGCAATGGAGAGCCCAGACTCCCTTACTGTCCTTGCAATGGAGAACCCAGGCTCCCTTACTGTCCTTGCAATTTAAAGCCCAGGTCCCCATTATTGTCCTTGCAATGGAGAGTCAAGCTCCCTTACTGTCCTTGCTTGGAATGGGGAGCCCAGAATCCCTCATTATCCTTGCAATGAAGAACCCTGGCTCCCTTACTGTCCTTGCAATGGAGAAGCCAGGATCCTTACCGTCCTTGCAATGGACAGCCCACGCTCCCTTACTGCCCTTGTAACGGAGAGCCCAAACTCCCTTACTGTCCTTGAAATGGAGAGCCAAGGCTACTTTCCATCATTGCAAGGAAGATCCAGGCTCCCTCACTGTCTTTGCAATGGATAACTCAGATTCCCTTACTATCACTGCAATGGAGAGCCCAAACTCCATTACTGTCCTTGCAATGGAGAGGCCAGACTCCCTCCCTGTCTTTGCAATGGAGAGACCAGACACCCTTACTGTCCTTGCAATGGAGAGCCCAGACTCCCTCCCTGTCTTTGCAATGGAGAGCCCGGGCTCCCTGACTGTCCTTGCAATTGAGAGCCAGGCACCCTTACTTTCTTTGCAATGGAGAGCTCAGGCTCCCTTACTGTCCTTGCAATTGAAAGTCCAGGTTCCCTTACTGTCCTTGCAATGAAGAGGCAGGCTCCCTTACTATCCTTGCAGTAGAGAGCCAGGTCCCCATTATTGTCCTTGTAATGGAGAGCCAGGCTCTCTTACTTTCCTTGCAATGGAGAGCCAGGCACCCTTACTTTCCTTGCAATGGAGAGCCAGGCACCTTTACTTTCCTTGCAAGAGAGAGTCAGGCTCCCTTACTGTCCTTGCAGTTAAAAGCCCAGGTTCCCTTACTGTCCTTGCAATGAAGAGGCAGGCTCCCTTACTGTCCTTACAATAGAGAGCCAGGTCCCCATTATTGTCCTTGCAATGGGGAGCTAGGCTCCCTTACTGTCCTTGAAATGGAGAGCCCAGACTCCCTCACTATCATTGCAATGGAGAGGCAGGCTCCCTTACTGTCCTTGCAATGGAAAGCCCCGGCCCCCTTGCTGTCCTTGCCTCTCTAGTGGTTGGGGTTGTTGAGCTCAGAAGACTGCTTGCAAAGGAGAGCTCAGGCTCCCTTACTGTCCTTGGCTTTACAGCTATATCAGTGGTTGAGCAGAGAATGCTTACTCTAGGAGGTGGTTAGGGTCTATGTTTAAATACAATATATTGAACACAGACAGGAACAGTTAATGCCCAGCCAGATTGTAGGACATCTGCCTTTTCTGCGCTTCACCCCAAATTTTTCTGTCAACTTCAAGAGTCAGTTGGCTAAACTCCTCTGTGGCTGCAGGGAGACAGCACGCAGTAGGAGGCCTTTTCCTGGAAGTAGCCAGCTACCAGTGGCAACTGGTACTAGACTGGGCCCTGCTGTTGGCCTCTGCCTGGCGCTCTTTGAGTCTCTAAGTCAAACCCCTGAGGTCCTGGGGGTATTGAGAAGTGTACTCCTGTCGGAGATTGGGAGTTAAGAACTAAAGTCAGAAGGTAAAGATCTTTAACCGGGATGAACCTGATTGGTGTACCGGACACGCGCTCCATAGATGTCAGTCTCAAATTGCACCTGGGTTCCAGTCAACCACGACCATTGACTATAATTGGCGCTTTGTGCTTTTTGGTGCTATTTCTTCTTAACATTTTTAAAAATCATATATCCAGTTTCCCCTTATTAGATTGTAGCAATGTTTGTGTAATATTGTTTACTAAATGTTACTCATTTTTTCTAATTTAATTTAAGGATTTTTATTGTTTTACAGTTTGGCATTATCATCACTATATTGGTACTGCATAACTACTTTACACATTGCAAACTAAGCCTGTTCTGTGCGATAGCCAGGGCCGGCGCTAGGGCGGTGCGACTGGTGCCACTGCATCAGTTGTTGACTTTCAGAGGGGGCGCTGTGTTTGTAAGTTCATTATAGTTTTAAAAGCTCCTGCTGCAGCCTTCCTCCCTCAAGCAAATTTCAGAGAAGAATAAAAATGTCAAGATAACTGAGGATTAATGTTCTGCCTGGAGACAGTCTGGAGCTTTCTCTGGTGGAAGTTTTAAGGTAGTGCAGGGGTTTGCACATATACCATGCAGATCACAGAGTGCATATAACGCAAATGGGTCAATGGGTTACTGCTTTTGTCAGAGGCCTTTTTGTTACTTACAGTTTGTAAATTAAAATCCTAATACAGAACAGTGAGCTATATACTGTTATCAAAGAACTGTATGCATCCCTCAAGGGATAGATTAGAGTGTTCTTTTTTCCCCCAGTCTTTCACTATCCTAATGTTGCTAAAATGGTTCATTTGGGTATAAATCTATTCTTATTATTAAAGAGAACCCCCAATCATGGTGTTACATTTTAAATTCTGAGTTTGTGCTTCGCCAGACTAAGAACTTTTAAACTATACAGCCTACCAGTATGGATGACATGTGACTCCTACACCTTGTAGTGCTCTGTCTTATGTCACATTTCTTACACACTGATTTACACACTTATGACTGATTGTCTCGGTGTAAGGTGTGTGCGATGTAAAGTGCTCTGACACCCTACACTGTTATGAGCGGCGCTACAAAACTAATTAAACGCATCTGGGAGAGAGTTCTTATGGAGACCTGAGGGCCACTGTTACAGGGGGGTAGTGAGGGAATCCGTGGTGGAGGTGGTCACTGGGGGGCGCCAACAAACATTGTTGCACCGGGCGCCGCCAGCGCTGAGGCCGGCTCTGACCATAGCTACCACGTGTTTATGCTCAGGTTAATTTAGTGACTTTGAGGGTCTACTAGGGTTGTGAATATTCTTTGAGGTGGGAACTCACACACCCCAAATAATAATCTAATTTCTTACACAGAGCATTTTTTTTTTAAATGACAACTCTTTTAATCAGGATTAGAAAAACAGAACAGATTGTATGATCACAAGGTCTAAAACATAAGGCCCCTCTTTCGAGGTGCCTGTAATTGAAGAATCAGGCAGTTGAACATTACACGTTTTGCAGGAAAATCAGTATTCATGTTTGTTTTCACCCACACAAGTGAAAGGGGCGGCTGAGAATAGGTAGGGACGGACGAACAGGTAGGTAGATAGCTCGATAGCTAGATAGCCAATTAGATAGATGGATGGATGGACAGACATAGATAGATTGATAGATAGATAGATAGATAGATAGATAGATAGATAGATAGATAGATAGATAGATAGATAGATAGATAGATAGATAGATAGATAGACCCTATTTCAGGTTTGTAAATCAACAGTATCAGGGAACTGCAAGAAAGTGATCAGTTAAAGCCAGAACCCTATTTAAATCCAGTTTTCGAAATTGGTTTAGGATTTTTATCGTTTTGTGGTTGACTTTACTACTGTTTTAGTACTACATAAATACTGTACACATTGGGGCAGATTTATGAAAAGTGGCGCTGCACTTAGTGCAGCGCCACTTTTCTTGCACCCCTTAGCGCCCCCCTAACGCCACCATGTGTGCGCTATATTTAAAATACGGCACCCCATGGCTGTAGTCAGGGGTACTAGCGTCATTATTTTTTATGCTAGTCCGGCGCTTTGCAGGATTAGCATCAAATATTTTAACGCTAATCCTGCAAAGCACCCAGAGGGCCACTGAAAACGATGGGAGCCTCCCTTTCATGCCTGCTCTTAGCAGGCGTTAAAAATGCAGATAACAATGATGCAAAGAAATCTCTTAGATTCCTTTGTGCCATTTTTTGGGCCCCCCCTAGCGCCGGAACCCCTCCCCCTGCATACATTATGCCTGACACAGGCATAATGTGGCGCAAGGGGTTACAAAGTGGTGTGATGCAAGCATTGAGCCACTTTGTAAATATGGCGCGGCGTTTTTGGCCTTCCAACGCCACAATAGAGTAAAAAATGACGCTAATGTGGCTTTGGAATGGTGCTACGCCCTCTTAAATCTGGGCCACTGTCTCTAAGGTAAGCCTGTCTGTTCTGTGCCCCAGCTACCAGGGGTTGAGCTTAGATTAATTTAGTGACTTTAAAGGTTCTCTCTGACAAGGACCGCGAGTAATATTTGAGATGGGTAGTAAGCACCCTCACCTACGTATCCAATTTCTTGCAAAGGCCACATCGACATATCATTGTCAAAAATACCGGAGAAATATTATGATGTGCTAAAGATATTTCCCTGCATGGCAATCAACATATGAGGTATTTACCTGTTGAGTAATCTGAAACCTGAAAACCGAAAAAAGAGCTTTAAATGCTACTGCTGGTGACCTCGGGAGGGGAGAAGAAGGCTTGTGTACAAGTAACTTCATTCACAGTTCTTTAAAAGCTTCACCCCACTGTGACCCAGCTGCGGCCTGCATTTGATTGGGCCACATCACATAAAGTGAGCAGGGCACGCGCTAGCAGAGACTGTCACAGGTGTGGCCTGCAGCAGTGTTATTTATACCTTGCACAATGGTAAATGGTTGTGTGTCTCTGCAATATTGTAGAAATGCACTTTTTTGACTGGAAATGTAGCATCATTTGATGCCGGATCTAAAGTAAACAATGAACTATAAAACTATAGCATCCAGAAGTCAATAAAACACTATTAAAACATAACAGCACAACACAAAAAACTGCCAGAACAGAACACAGCAAAACCGCCACAGCACAAAACAATTCAATAATACAGCACAAAACGTAAAACAACAACACAATGCAGCATACCAGTGATGAAGCAGAAAGTGAAGGTTTTACATTTATTGACGCATAAACGTAGTGCTGCAATAATCATGTGTGACTTTAACCAAACTAATAAAGATTGTACGGGGACAAAATGTGCCCCCAGAGTAGTTTGCCAACATTTATAAGCGTGCTTTATATAACGTGATGTATTAGAAGTGCATTAATCTGACATAATCGTAAACGTGTGCTATGATTTCCTTGTTTGAAATGTTTTAGCTTAGCATTACTTTAGTGCAGGCTTCGGCCTAGTTGCCTGGTCTCACGGTTTAGATGCTCGTATTTTTCCAATGTGCTAATAAACGTGTATTTTTGCTTTAAGCTGTACTTTTCCACTGAGATCGTTCACATGCTTATCTTAAGGTTTCGTGCCAGCCTGGCATATTTCTCTCTTTACTCCAAGGTCAATCTGCAGGTGCGGACAATGGAAGCTCTGAAAGTGAGTTAATTGGTATAAAATGTTGCAACTTGCGTACCCTTCTCCAAGGATAATGTATGCTTAAGTAAGAGCTTGAGAACTGTTGTTTTTGATTGGACAATTTGAAGCTAACCTATGAACCCTCCAATGGAAGACCCTACTGGATTTGAACTGTCGTCTATTTAAACCAGGTGCACGAGAAGAAAGCAGCCATTACCCGGACATCATAGCCTTTTTGCAGCTATTACAGCCATTACCAGCCCGATACCCGCCATTTTGCAGGACATTGCAGCTATTATGGCCCACCTTGCTGCGATGCCATTTTGAAAGAGACTTTGATGCTTTCTCTAATCGAGAGAAAGAGACTTTAAATGATTCTTGCCCTAGAGACTTTAACTTCGATCCCTTTGCATGAAGTAGTAGTTTTATCTTGCCGCCGTGAGGCAATTGCCCCGTCCACCCCTGCCCCTTTGCCCCGTCCCATGCTGATCGAGAAACGGTACCTGTGAGACGAAGACTTCCTTGTATGCTGATCGTAATTGGTAAATATGAAAGAAAATTGTAAAATTGCATTGTGTTTCTTTTAGGTAACCAACTGCTGATTTTTGACAAGAGCCCTAGCTAGGAGTTTTTCTAAATTAATGTTGCTAAATTGTTTTTGCATGAAGTCCCACATGCCGATGCTAATTTGAGGTTAGATGAGGATTCCTTTTGTTGCACGATGCAATTTGAGACCTTGTTATGCTGACTAAATGTATGCAATTAGTTCATTACAGATTATAGTATTGGTGATTTGCATTGTTATTATTGAATGCCTTGTTATTCAAATGCTACATAGATTGCACCTGTTTCGCCGCTATGGACAGCTATTAATGTTCGTTTATGTTTATCATTTGGTGTTGAGACACATCTATATTGTGCTAGCTTTGTTAATATAGGGAAATAAATTCACTAACTTTGAATAAACTGGTGTGGTTATTCCTGACTGAAAGGTCAGGGTTCGCCGAAATGTATTCTGGATTAATTGTTAAGTGTTATGTTGACCAGGGCATTGCTTATGTTCGTTATTGATTATTGATTTAATGAAATTGACTGATTAAGGGTGGAGAGGGTCCCACTTAGCCAAAAGATTCATCGGCCTAAAGAGCGTCCAAGATACAAGTAAAATTATCTATACGGATCGCTCTATCAGTAGATGGTAGCAGAGGACGGTTTCGCCTTTTGGGACTCCGTACTGTTAAAGTACATGGTGTTGAATTAACGGTTACGCCCTTTGAGACCACACTCGAGAAGTTGAATTAGATTTTTCTTGGATAAAACTGATTGAGAAAATGATGATGGGCTAAGTCCACCGCGACTTTCCCGGGATCTCGGAGCTTGCGAATGAAGAGAATGGAGGTGTGAGATCGGCGTGGGCGGTACTGGTGATGGTATGAGTGAAGTTAGGGTTTTGCCCTTGCACAGCTTATTGCCGCAAATTGTGTGAAAAGGTTGCGAGGATTTTAGAGAATAGCGGAGGTGCGACTCCGAGTGTAGAAGTAGGGAAGTCGTCGAACTTCATAGAAATAGCGGAGGTGCGACTCCGAGTGTGAGAGTAGGGAAGTCGTCGAACTTCATGTGCGTGTGGCGCTTTGTGCATAAAAAGGTCCACGTGGTTGTTGTTGTTGAGACGGGCCCTGCGAGGTCAAGAGACTCCGGAGTATGTTGTTTTATGTTGTGGTCTGGGCGGTTTAGTAGGTTGATCGGGCGTGGTCAACGAGTCGGTACGTGTGTTAAGGGAGTGAAAGAAACTTCGACTTCGGGCTTTGACAAAATTCTAAGTGCACTAGAATAGATCATTGACAAGTTGAGAGCAGAGTCTGCGGGTCAGATTTGCTTGCGAACGTGGGGACCGAGAAAGATGGAATAACTGCAGAGGCTAGTGAAAAATCCCTAAGGTCCTGAAGCGATTGTGTTACCCTTCCTGTAGTAAACCGACAGATCTGTTTTATATTTTTGGTAGCTCGCAATACATGCAAGAAGTTGTTACGAGAGGAGCTGAGTGAAGGAGGATTAGCCGCGAGGCTTTGTCAGCCGCAGTGTGTGTGAGTGTGACGTCACTAGGAGCCGCGCTGGGATAGGTTGGTTGCAGAGAAGGGTCGCGCACGGATTGGACGCAGTCCGTGGGGCTCGATTGGAAGGGGAAAGGCAAGCGAAGAGTATTCCGGGAATTAAAGTCACCTATTGATTACAAACTTTGTGAAATAAAAGACGAGAAAATGAAATTTTTAAAGCATTAAAGAGTGCGATGAAGGGGGAGTCTTACATTAAAGCGAGCGTAGGAGAGGAGACGCCGCCCGAAGGCACACCAGCTTACATTGTAATGGAGGAAAAAGGGGTAGCTCCGTGCCTTTGGCTGAAGCAATGGCACAAGCTGACAGAGAAACATGGGAGCGTAGCGTTCCCGATACACGGGACATTCAATATAAGGATCCTAGAGAATTTGAGATTCGTGATGTACGACATGAAGGTGCCTCCAAGGCCAGCACAGTTTGAGGCTCTAGCAATTTGGGAACTAATGGCTAGACAGCAGCAGCAAAATAAGTTCGAGACCAGGATAAGGAAGGTAGAAAAGACACTAGCGGACGCTAGGTGGGATAATGCACAGAAGGTGTGGAGGTCAGATGTATTGCAGGGGATAAAATTGTTCCCCGCAATTACTAAGGAAGAAGAGGAGACAGGTAAGAAAGCTACCTGTAAGACAAACAGGAGGTGTTCCAAGGATAGAGAGGACGAGGAAAAGTTGAGAAGAGAAGAGGAGTTAGAGGATGAGGAGTTAATAATGCAATTGCTGAACGACCGTCCACCACCTTATGCGGAGAGTGGACAAGGTCCAAGTACCAGTTCTGCCCCTCCGGCACCGGTACAGAACAGTGAAACTCAGAGTTCAGGAGCATCATCGGGGTCTAAGGACCCGAGTTTACTGTTCACCACGCAGATACCGCAGGTTAGGAGAATATATCCAGATGTGCCCATGTTGAAACCAGCAGAAAATTATCAGCCGCAGATCCCAGGGTACTGCAGCAGTGACAACAGTGCAGGAATGATTTTAGATCAAACCGTAATGGGAGTACAGAATGGTCACAACCCGACATTGGCACAAGCCGAATCAACCCAGTTTTTGATGCCTCAAAAGCAGATGCAGGGGGGAACAGCACATGCTCAGATGACGGGGAGCCAGATGGGCATGCCGGCAATGATGACCCATAGTGTGGGAATGAACATGCCTCAGAACATGGGAAAAGGACAAAACCCAGATGCGATATCGCTACCCATTACTGTAGGTCCACCGGTACCTCTGTACAGTCATCCTAACTTAGGTACGAGCGGTCAGGGATCAATGCTGCAGAATGGGACAGAAAGGAGGTGCATAGAAAACACTCCAGGGATAACTCCTATAGAGGCTCAGCCAAATGGATCTGGGTCCTTGATGGAGTTTAGTCCCATATGTGCTCAGTCAACACTGGTGAGATCGAGCCCCCCACTGATAATACCTCTAACATCGAACACTGAAAAGTTGCCGCAACCATCAATGGCAGTCGATGTAAATGCTACACTTATGGGGTTGAATGCGCAACAGCTGACACAGTGGTTCAACAGTCTGAATTCCACACAAAGCTCAGCCAGTGGGAAGGGAGAAGACTATCTGAATAGGGTCAGGTTGAACATGGAAGCACAAGAATTGGTGGAAGGGACTATGGGCGTGAATAGGTTAGAGTCCTACTCAGAAGAAGAGCTGAGGTATCTATGTCCCAGGATTACGAGAGAAGTGAACAAGGTACATAGAATCTTGCAAGAAATAGCTGACAAAAACGGGGTGGATATAGACAAGACAAAACACTTGAGCAGGAGCTATAGGTTGGATTTCGGGACCACAGATTTTGAACACATGAGGTCAGCAGGCATGAAGGCCCACCTTAGAGAATTGTTGCAGAGTGCACAAGTGTGGAGGTGCTTAGACAAATGGGAAAGCAGATGGGTAAAGAGAAAGGAAAAGAGGAAAGACAGTGTCCCAGAGCTCAACGAGAAAAGACCACAGAGTAGTGATGCAGTAACCATGTTACCAATGAGGGAGACAGCAGGGGGAAAATTAATACATGTACCATGGCACAGAAGCGACATTCAGTCTTTTACGGATGATTTTCCCAAACTGAGAGAGAAACCGATTGAATGGTATCAACAGACTGACAGGTTTGTGAAGCTTGCAAAATGTCTCTGGGAAGACCTAAATACCCTCTTTGAGATTGTGGTTCCGGCAGATTTGTGGGAGGATTGCAAAAGAGCTGTAGGTTTGCCGACGAGTGAACCAGAGAGAGACAGGGAGACGGGTGCACCATCACCTATGGTGATGAGCCTGTACTATAAGGTGATTGAGCATTTGAAGACGAAGGTGGCCGCGAAAAATGTGGATTGGCAGAAGATCGATCGAACTGCCCAAGAGGCTAAAGAGTCGATTCATAGTTACTATGAGAGGTTGTTGAAGGCGTTCAAGAACTACAGCGGCACGGAAACAATAGAGGCGAAGGACATGCTTCATTTTGTGTTCAGATTTGTGGAAGGGCTGAGACCAGAGATAAGTCAGATGATAAAGTCGCATTTGATTTGTTGGCAGTCGAAACCTATTGATGAGGTGTTGAACTATGCGAAATACTGTAGTGACGAAATTGAAGTGAAACAGAAAAGGTTGAAGGAGAAAGTGATGATGATGCAACTTAAAGCAGCTCAGACAGGTCTACAAGGTTTGCAAGGGTTGCAAGGGTTCCAACAGCAGGTACCGCAACCGCAGCAGCAGATGCAGGGAAATATGATGTTTCAGCCACAGGCGAGAGGCAGAGGCAGAGGAGGTTTTGTGAATAATGGTCCGGATTTGAACACTGCTGTGACTCCGAATGGTGTGCAGGCATTGAAAAAGGTGATGCCATGTCACGTGTGCGGAATTGTCGGTCATTGGAAACGCGAGTGCCCGATGGTGGTGCAGGAAGGTGCAGGTGTTGGTCAGCAAAACAATGATGTCAATACATTTCAGACAATGAGGGGACCGAAAATGAGAGGTCCAAACCCAAATTTTCAGACCGTAAACCAGTTGCAGGGATTACAACCTATGCAGCCGCAGCAGATGCAGATGCCTCGTATGCAGGTGACGCAAATGCAGCCAATGCAACAGCAGTTTCCCATGGTACCTAATCAGCAAATGCAAATACCTTTGGCACCAATGAGTCAGCAGCAAGTGATGGTTCCTCCACAGGTCTCGGGTCAGGTAATGAGTACAAATGGCACCGTACAACAGTTCCCACTACACAGTGAGAGTGGAATAAATAACGTGTGGGAGAGTGAAAGTTCAGGAGAGGAAGGAGATTGTGTGCTTGCAGCATCCTTGGAAGTTGATCAAAAGGGTCCGTATGTGGAGGGAAGAGTAATGGGTCATCGTGTCTCATTCTTGGTTGACACAGGAGCCACACGTTCAACTGTTAAGAGCATTGAAGTACCAAATTTGCCACTCTCAGGAAGGACAGTTCAAGTGGTGGGAGTAGCAAACAGGCACCTGACAAACCCAATCACAGATCCGGTACCAGTCAGCATCGGTAACTATCAAGGGTTACATCAGTTTGTGGTATGTGACTCAAGCCCGATAGCGCTGTTAGGGAGAGACTTATTGTGCAAATTGGGTTGTTCGATTATGTGTTCGAACGAGGGAATTAAAATTCAGACGAGCAGTGATGAGGAAGAAGAGGACAGTGTAGAGGGGGATGAGATGGAAACTGTTGATGAAGAGTATCCTCTGATTTGCCTTTTCCCGATGATAACTGAAGAAGATATTCCAGCCGAATTACGGGAAACAGTCGGAAAGGAAGTGTGGGATATGACAGGGAAAGAGGTGGGATTGATGAAAGGAGTGGAACCAGTGAAAGTGACTGTAAAGCCCAATGCAACCTTTCCCCAGACCCCACAATACCACATGGCACAAGACACCCTCATGAAAGTTGCCCAACTTATTGACGAATTTGTCAAACAGGGGGTACTGAAAGAAGTGTTAAGCAGTCCATGTAATTCACCAATCATGGGATTAATAAAGCCAAGTGGAAAGGTCCGAATTGTGCAGGACTTGAGGAAAATAAATGACATCATAGTCAAGTGTTGCCCTGTCGTACCAAATCCAGCTGTGATAATGTTTCAAGTCCCTTGCGATGCTGAGTGGTTCTCAGTCATCGACTTGTCACAAGCATTCTTTTCGGTGCCTCTTCATGAGGACAGCCAATTCCTCTTTTGTTTCAAATTCCTAGACACAGTGTACAGTTGGTGTCGAATTCCTCAAGGGTTTTCTGAGTCACCGTCAATCTTCAATCAGATTCTAAAGAAAGATTTAGAAGCATTAGAATTGCCATTCGAGTCAACTCTAGTACAGTACATTGATGACTTACTGATTGCATCAAAGACAGAAAGTGGCTGCACAGCTGATACCATTGCTCTGTTGAACCATTTGGGAAGGAATGGACATAAGGTGTCTCCTTCCAAATTGCAGTTCTGTCAGAAGAAAGTGAAATACTTGGGTCACCAGATAGAGAAAGGGTCACGGAGAATAATGAAGGAAAGAATAACAAGTGTACTTCAAATGAGTCCACCGAAGACAAGGAGGGAGGTGAGGAAGTTTTTGGGAATGGTGGGTTATTGTCGCCAGTGGATTCCCAACTTCTCGACTCTAGCAAAGCCTTTACTGAAACTGACCCAGAAGGATGCATTGGATGAAATTGAGCTGAAAGGAGATGAGATGGATGCTTTCATTGAGTTGAAAGAGTGCATGTGCAGGGCTCCAGCTTTAGGTATGCCTGATTACACAAAGCCTTTCACATTGTTTTGTCATGAACGTGATGCATGTTCTTTGTCTGTCTTGACTCAAGCCCATGGTGGCATAAACAGAGCAGTAGCGTATTTTTCAGCTACTTTGGATCCGGTCGCAGCAGCACTTCCAGGGTGCTTGCGCGCCGTAGCAGCAGTTGGTATCAGCCTCACTCAGAGTGAAGGATTAGTGATGGGACACCCAGTAACAGTCATGGTCCCTCACTCAGTTGAGATACTTTTGACCCGCTCCCGAACGCAACACATGACTGGAGCAAGACTCACAAGGTATGAAACGATAATTCTGGGCTCACCGAATGTGCAGCTGAAAAGGTGCACTACGTTGAATCCAGCAACCTTGCTTCCTGGAGAAAATGCTGAAGTTGAGAACGCTGAAGATGTCGAGCATGACTGTCTTCAGGTGACTGAATTTTGCACAAAACCTCGACCTGACATTAAGGATACTAAGCTTGATGAAAATGACCAAATTGTTTTCGTTGATGGTTCATGTCTAAGAGATGAGATGGGAATTTTGAAAGCAGGATATGCTGTATGTACTGTAACAGGTGTCTTGGAAGCGGGCTGGCTTCAAGGAGTCTATTCTGCACAAATAGCAGAACTTGTAGCCCTTACAAGAGCATGTCAACTGTCTGCATTGATGAAAGTCACCATTTACACTGATAGTCAGTACGGGTTTGGGATTGTGCATGACTTTGGACAACTATGGTCACAGAGAGGTTTCCTGACTTCTTCAGGATCCCCAGTGAAAAATGGGGAAAGAATAAGGGAATTGTTACACGCCATTCAAATGCCAGCCGAAGTTGCAGTGGTAAAGTGTAGTGCTCATACAAAAGGACAGGACTATGTTTCTCTGGGAAATGCATATGCGGATCAAGTCGCAAGATTTTCTGCCTTGAACTGTATATTACTCAGAGATTAATGGAATTCGATAAGTGAGCCAGAACTCGAACCAGCTGAAGCATTTGCCTTGAAGGTCGTAGATACAATAGATGAATTAAAAGCATTACAGAATAACGTCAGGGAGGATGAAAGAGATTCCTTGATTAAATCACAATGTATAAAGAGACCAGACGAGTTATGGGTTTCAAATGAGGGAAAATTTGTTTTGCCAAATAGTCTCTTATCACAGCTTGCGCGGTTCTATCATGGGCAAGCTCCCCTAGGGAGAGATGCCATGATAAGATTGTTCAAAACTGATTGGTTTAACCCCAGATTTCGTCAAGCTGCAGAAGCAGTTTGCCATCGATGTGTCACTTGCCAGCAGATGAACCCAGGAAAGGGAACAGTTGTGAACGCGAGCCACATTGGCAGGGCCAGCTGCCCGTTTAGTCGAATGCAGATGGACTTCATTGAGATGCCTGTGCATGGAGGTCTGAAGTATGTGTTGGTGATTGTGTGCATTTTTAGTCACTGGATTGAGGCATACCCCACACGTAGAAATGACAGCCTTACAGTTGCAAAGCTATTGCTGAGAGAGTTGATACCACGTTTCGGATTCCCGATCTCTTTAGAATCAGATAGGGGAAGTCACTTCAATAACGAGGTGATAAAGTTACTTTGCGAAGCGCTGAACATTGAGCAAAAACTGCATTGTAGCTATCGCCCTGAAGCATCAGGACTGGTGGAGCAGATGAATGGTACACTGAAATCAAGAATGGCGAAAATATGTGCATCGACAAATTTGAAATGGCCTGACGCATTGCCCTTGGTGCTAATGTCTATGAGAAACACCCCTGATAGAAAGACTGGATTGTCCCCGCACGAAATTCTCATGGGCAGGGCTATGAGACTTCCTGCAGTTCCCGCAAACGCGCTTTTGAATATTACAGATGATATGGTGTTAGACTACTGCAAGGGTCTGGCTGACGTGGTTCGCTCTTTCTCTCACCAGGTGGAAGCAACCACCTTGCCACTGATCCAAGGTCCAGGACACGCACTGAAAGCAGGTGACTGGGTCGTGGTAAAGAAGCACGTGAGGAAGTCGTGTCTGGATCCCCGTTGGAAAGGCCCTTTCCAAGTGATCCTGACGACAACTACCGCTGTGAAGTGTGCGGGGGTTCCCAACTGGATTCACGCCAGTCACACAAAGAAAGAGTTGTGTCCCACAGATGAGGAAGTTGAAGCGCTAAAACAGCCAGTGCCTGATAAAACAGTGCTGAGTGCTGAGACAGAGCAAAACCGAACTGAAAGTGAACAGGCAGGAACGGAAGAGAGAGAGATATTCTCTGAGGACGAAGAGACCAACTCACTTGGGGAAGACCAAGGAGAAAGTTCAGACAGCGACGAAGCAGCTGAAGGTGACAAAGAACATGAAGCAGCTGAGGGTAGCAAAGAGCCTGAAGCAGCTGAAGGTGACAAAGAACCTGAAGCAGCTGAAAGTGATAAAGAGCCTGAAGAAAGTAACGGTGACGAAGGGCTCGAAAAAGGTGAAAAAGCAGGAGAGCCTGATCAGAGGAGGGCTTTCCCAGAAGCAGACGATACAGAAAAAGAAAAGGAGAACGTGATTGATTCCCCAGAAGGAGGGGACAAGGCAGAACAGAACGAAAGGGTTCAAGCTTCCTCAGAAAAGATCGCAGGTCCATCAAATGGACATGGTGCAAAGAGGAGACTAAGTATATCACCAATAAAACAAAGGACTGAAGAAAGTTTGAACGACGGAGAAAGGCCAAAAGTGAAAGAGAAAAGAAAAAAAGTAACTGTCGTGGTACCATCCCCGAGTGAAGAAAAAGACTTGACAAAAGTGGAAAGTACCAGCGAAGCAGAATCGAAAAGAGAAGCAAAATTGAAAAGGAAAAGGATACCGAACAGAAGATATTCCGGTCCTGAATGGGCATATGTAGTTCATGACGATTGGACTGACGAGTTTGTATCTCTAAGCCTCGAGAACGAAGAAGAAGAGATACCAATAGAAAAGAAAAGTTTTATGGACTCTGTCGATTGAAAGGGTAATAAATGATATTGCTTGCTACAATCCAACGTGATACAAACAACCAGCTGAGACATTGCTAAACCGGATGAGACTTTTGCTGAACTAATAGAGACTGAGTTATTGCCGAATTGAGACAAATGCTGCTAACCAATAAGTGACTGGCCTCTTGAAGAAAACTGTGTGAACATTGCGCTCGTTCAGCTTTGTAACTGAATTGCTAAATAGTTTCTCTTATAGGTGCTTCTAGCTCTCTGATTCTATACAGATCATGACGCAAAACAGTAGAAAGAAATATTGTAAATATGCGTGTATAGGCTTGATAATTGCATGTGTACTAATAATAATGGCAATAGTGCTTACAATGCATGGAAAGGGTGAGAATGAGAAAATTGATGCTTCTACTTTTGCTCCTGTTACTGTCACTGAACTAACTGCACTGAAAAGACTAGAATTAGATGAGAGACACTTACATGATAAGAAAGAGCTTTCATATAATGTTTTCTATCGCTTGCTAACAGAATATGTTGAGACTATGGATGCGAAAGATTGTTATGTGTGTACACAGATACCGACATCAGTAAAGGAAGGGGTGACTTATCACCACATGCCTCTTACATACGGGATTACATGTAGTATAGTAATGTCTAGATTTTATGGTCAAACTAACATACAGTATTTTTACTCAAATTATGATGTTACCTTTGCATATGTTCCTATAATAGCGCAGCTAAGCCAGATTGCTAAAGATTGGGATGCTAAAATAATGAGGGAATTTTTCGAGCCAATGCAACCTTTTGAAACGGCTCACGCTCATAGGGAAAACCTTACCTGCTCGCTCTCTGCAGTAGAAATAAGCTTTTTAGATCGCACGGATGATAGAAGAGCACAAATGAAGGCGAAATTAGAAAAAGAGCTACATAAGAGGACTTCAGTAGATAATTATGATTTTGCCGCAATAAAGACACAAGGGAGAATAGCTTTAGATGCTTGGCATGTAGGGAAATTTTTTATATATCGAGGTGAATCTTATTATGACAACATTTTTGTAGGAGCGAGTGAGTGTAAACATACGTTTATCTTTAAGGCCAAATGGACATTCATGATGAACGGACTTGACCCTGTCATTCCAGGTGTATATTACATTTGTGGGTATAATGCCTATTATCGTCTTCCGAAGGGATGGTGGGGAAGATGTTATTTGGGTATAGTGTTCCCAAAGGTTTATCAACTGGATGACCTATCGATGATTCAAAAGACATCTGGATCCCATCGTATCCAGAAAAGAGAGACCGCAGCTGCTGTGGTAGGAGATATATTTGGAGCCATGATTCCTTCATTGGGAGTTGTGTTGAATTCCATTAAAATAAGAAAGTTGTCTACTATAGTGGATAACATGTTGACAAAGTTTTCAGGTGCTATAATCCTGATAGATGCTGAACTCGCAGCGGAAAGAGCTATGACTCTTCAAAACAGGCTTGCTTTAGACATTCTTTTAGCAAAGGATGGCGGCGTTTGCAAAATGCTTGGTGCACGACACCAAGACAATAGTGTGAAGATTAAAACTATGCTTGCTAACCTAACAAAAGAAAGTGCAGATTTGAAGGAATTGAAAGAACCAGGAGTGTGGGAGAAGGTTGGAAAAGGACTTGCTTCAGTGGGAAATTGGCTTGGTGGCATTTGGAATGGACTATTGCTAAAAATAATACAGGGAATTTTAATAGTACTAATTTGCATTTTTGGAATTTGGGGAATAAAAAGGAGAATAATAATGATAATGGAAAGAATTAAAAGAAGGAAGGAAGAGAAAATGATGAAAAGAATGGCAGAAGAATACAAGGAGAAAACTAGGGGAATTAAAAGGAAAAGAGAACTGACAGAATTTTAATGGAATAAAATTTGTGGGAATAGTTTGTGTGATGACAAGTAGTCATCAGAGGAGGGATTGATGAAGCAGAAAGTGAAGGTTTTACATTTATTGACGCATAAACGTAGTGCTGCAATAATCATGTGTGACTTTAACCAAACTAATAAAGATTGTACGGGGACAAAATGTGCCCCCAGAGTAGTTTGCCAACATTTATAAGCGTGCTTTATATAACGTGATGTATTAGAAGTGCATTAATCTGACATAATCGTAAACGTGTGCTATGATTTGCTTGTTTGAAATGTTTTAGCTTAGCATTACTTTAGTGCAGGCTTCGGCCTAGTTGCCTGGTCTCACGGTTTAGATGCTCGTATTTTTCCAATGTGCTAATAAACGTGTATTTTTGCTTGAAGCTGTACTTTTCCACTGAGATCGTTCACATGCTTATCTTAAGGTTTCGTGCCAGCCTGGCATATTTCTCTCTGTACTCCAAGGTCAATCTGCAGGTGCGGACAATGGAAGCTCTGAAAGTGAGTTAATTGGTATAAAATGTTGCAACTTGCGTACCCTTCTCCAAGGATAATGTATGCTTAAGTAAGAGCTTGAGAACTGTTGTTTTTGATTGGACAATTTGAAGCTAACCTATGAACCCTCCAATGGAAGACCCTACTGGATTTGAACTGTCGTCTATTTAAACCAGGTGCACGAGAAGAAAGCAGCCATTACCCGGACATCATAGCCTTTTTGCAGCTATTACAGCCATTACCAGCCCGATACCCGCCATTTTGCAGGACATTGCAGCTATTATGGCCCACCTTGCTGCGACGCCATTTTGAAAGAGACTTTGATGCTTTCTCTAATCGAGAGAAAGAGACTTTAAATGATTCTTGCCCTAGAGACTTTAACTTCGATCCCTTTGCATGAAGTAGTAGTTTTATCTTGCCGCCGTGAGGCAATTGCCCCGTCCACCCCTGCCCCTTTGCCCCGTCCCATGCTGATCGAGAAACGGTACCTGTGAGACGAAGACTTCCTTGTATGCTGATCGTAATTGGTAAATATGAAAGAAAATTGTAAAATTGCATTGTGTTTCTTTTAGGTAACCAACTGCTGATTTTTTACAAGAGCCCTAGCTAGGAGTTTTTCTAAATTAATGTTGCTAAATTGTTTTTGCATGAAGTCCCACATGCCGATGCTAATTTGAGGTTAGATGAGGATTCCTTTTGTTGCACGATGCAATTTGAGACCTTGTTATGCTGACTAAATGTATGCAATTAGTTCATTACAGATTATAGTATTGGTGATTTGCATTGCTATTATTGAATGCCTTGTTATTCAAATGCTACATAGATTGCACCTGTTTCGCCGCTATGGACAGCTATTAATGTTCGTTTATGTTTATCATTTGGTGTTGAGACACATCTATGTTGTGCTAGCTTTGTTAATATAGGGAAATAAATTCACTAACTTTGAATAAACTGGTGTGGTTATTCCTGACTGAAAGGTCAGGGTTCGCCGAAATGTATTCTGGATTAATTGTTAAGTGTTATGTTGACCAGGGCATTGCTTATGTTCGTTATTGATTATTGATTTAATGAAATTGACTGATTAAGGGTGGAGAGGGTCCCACTTAGCCAAAAGATTCATCGGCCTAAAGAGCGTCCAAGATACAAGTAAAATTATCTATACGGATCGCTCTATCACCAGCAACAAATGCAACACAACAAATGTGTTCTCACACTCTTGCAACACATTTCTACCTTCAGAAGCTGCTTCCCTATTCGAAGTTATATGATATTTCACCAATCACTGCTTTCGTTACCAACGAGGATCTATTGTAGGAACAGTGAAAAAATATTTTATCATCTGTCCTGCAACGCTTCTCTTTTGCTTTTGTCCAATTGTAATTTATTCCAGAGAGTGTATTTTAATGTATCATTTATTTTTCCTAAATTCAGAACGCAAAGCAAGGGAGTTCACACAGGCTTCCATATAGGCTACTTCAATATATGTATGTGATTTATTTTAGAGTTTATTACTCACGTATTCGTCCAGTGCGTTTCTGAGACCGCATACAGTACATATTGGACAAAGTTCTGTGTACATTGATTGATTTGAAATGTAGATTGCATCTCCTTATAACATTGAGCAAGTGCAATTGAAGCGATTTGGCTCGCTTCTTAGGTCGAACGTAGCAGCGCGCAAGCCACGCTTTTCCGACGTGTTGTTATTTATTTGGGCTTTAAACCAGGCCCACCCCATGCCCATCAGTATCACTCCTTCCTGGGTTTGCCTTTCAAAAATCCTTTATTTTCGTTGGTAAATGCTTTATGTTTGTCCCTCTTTGGGGTGGTTTAGTTACCCCTTGGCCATCGCCCCTGGTCCTTAGCTAATTGAACTTTTGCAGATATGTTTGATTGCCAGCGAACTTCTTTTTTCTTTTGTGTGCTGCTTCACGCTGATGCCGTGGCGCTTTGAATCCGCTCATTTATGTGAAACTGTATTTATTTTCATTTTCAATTTGCGTGGCAAGATAAGTCCGGTTAGGAGTTTACAACGCTAATAGCTCTAACTAGAGCAAATGCGAGACCCACTCAGTGCTTAATTTGTGCTTTTTGAGGGCCGGGGCTTACTCTTCTGCCTCAAGCATTTACTGCCAGCAAAAGACACATATGGGAAAGAGGGAGGAAGAGAAAAACGAAAAAGCGTCACAAGGGGAGAAAGCAGAAAGCTGCAAGAGTGAGCTGAAGGAGCAGGTAGAGGCTGTAAATGGATTGACATTGAAGAGGCCCGAGATGGCTTCTGGATTACGCCGCTTTAGTATTCCGTGTTCCCACATTTAATTGCAGTAGCCGTGTGTTTAAGAGGGCGGCTTTGGGCACCGGCACCTTTTTATTTACAAATTAAGCACTGGACCCACTGCATAGCAACTCCTTGTTTTTATTTTGTGTCTGTGAATTGTGTCTCACACTCTTTTTTTCACTCTCTCCTTTCTGTGCGAGAAATCGATTATTATGGTGTCATTGTGTTAAAGTAACTATGCAATGCATGTCAGTACTGCTACGAGTCACGCGCGGCCTTACGCACAGTTAATCTTTTTGAGCACACTTTATGACATGGCCAAATGTGTTCCTATACTCAGCCCAGGCTGATGAAGGTCATCGTTCCCAACTTTTGTAACCTTGCTAAAAATGTTTCTCTCAAGAACTGCTGGAATGTTCGTGAGCGCCGTGGAAGTGGCCGGATACCGTTTCTTTTATCCAGCAGTTTAAATGGAAATGTGGAAGTGCAATGTTTGCTCCCTGAAAAGTGCCGGTACTGTCCTTTCAGAGTATTGCAGCAGTGCTCAGAAGTGCAGGTGCTCTCCCATTAGAGTTAAAGGGCGGCAGGTTCTCAGTCCCGGAGAGTACCGGCCCATTAAAGCATTGCAACAATGGTGACGTGTTTATGAGTTCAGTCTAACACCCGGAATTTGGATGTTGTAGGAGTAGTGAATTCCTGGACCACTCCTGGAAGGAGAGGCTTCAGGGGGCACGTACACTTATCTGGGTGGGGCTGAGGCAGGAACGCAGGAAAATACGATTATTTAGATGAGGAAAAATGCAGACTTCTGCAACACACACACACAGTCAGATTAATTAATCGAGCTGCTATCACTACATACCGCGAGTGGCACCTGCTATGATCTGAACCATCCACAGCAGCCTTACAGCTAGGGAGAAATGTGCATCTGGTGAAGATCAGGCAAGGCGTCAGAGTGGAGTCGGGATTCCAAACACAGACCCTTAACCATTAGAGAGCGCATCTTTACAGAGTAACCATACCGTAAGTTTTGTTATAGTGCATCCATACGGATGCCTTGTTATACCGCATCCATATCGTATGCTTTGTTATAGCGCATCCATACCGCATGTTTTCTTATAGCTCATCCATTCGGTATGCATTGTTAACCCCTTCGCTGCCAGGCCTTTTCCCCCTCCTGTGCCGAGCCTTTTTTTGGCTATTTGGGGCAGTTCGCGCTTAGGCCCTCATAACTTTTTGTTCACATAAGGTACCCACGCCAAATTTGCGTCCTTTTTTTCCAACATCCTAGGGATTAGAGGTACCGTACCCAGACTTTGTGGGTTCCCCTGAAGGAGACCAAGAAATTAGCCAAAATACAGTGAAATTTTTTTTTTTCAAAAAAATGGGAAAAAAGGGCTGCAGAAGGCAGCTCGTGTTTTTCCCCTGAAAATGGCACCAACAAAGGGTTTGCGGTGGCAAGATCACCATCTGCCCAGCTTTCAGGAACTGGCAGACTTGAATTGGAAAACCCAATTTTTCAATACAATTTTGACATTTTACTGGGACATACCCCATTTTTACTATTTTTTGTGCTTTCAGCCTCCTTCCAGTTAGTGACCAAAATGGGTGAGAAACCAATGCTGGATCCCAGAAAGTTAAATATTTCTGAAAAGTAGACAAAATTCTGAATTCAGCAAGGGGTCATTTGTGTAGATCCTACAAGTGTTTCCTACAGAAAATAACAGCTGAAATAAAAAAAATATTGAAATTGAGGTGAAATAAACAGCCATTTTTCTCCACGTTTTACTCTGTAACTTTTTCCTCCGATGTCAGATTTTTGAAAGCAATATACCGTTACGTCAGCTGGACTCTTCTGGTTGCGGGGATATATAGGGCTTGTAGGTTCATCAAGAACTCTAGATACCCAAAGCCAATAAATGAGCTGCACCTTGCAATGGGTTTTTATTCTATACCGGGTATACAGCAATTCATTTGCTGAAATATAAAAAGTGAAAAATAGGTATCAAGAAAACCTTTGTATTTCCAAAATGGCCACAAGATAAGGTGTTGAGAAGCAGTGGTTATTTGCACATCTCTGAATTCCGGGGTGCCCATACTAGCATGTGAATTACAGGGCATTTCTCAAATAGACGTTTTTTAACACACTGCCTTACATTTGGAAGGAAAAAATATAGAGAAAGACAAGGGGCAATAACACTTGTTTTGCTATTCTGTGTTCCCCCAAGTCTCCCGATAAAAATGGTACCTCACTTGTGTGGGTAGGCCTAGCGCCCACGAAGGGAAATGGCTCAAAACACAACATGGACACATCACATTTTTTCACAGAAAACAGAGGTGTTTTTTGCAAAGTCCTACCAAGCAAACCAGCGCATTTTTGAAAACTAGACACCTAGGGGAATCCAAGATGGGGTGACTTGTGGGGATCTGACCAGGTTCTGTTACCCAGAATCCTTTGCAAACCTCAAAATTTGACCCAAAAAACACTTTTTCCTCTCATTTCGGTGACAGAAAGTTCTGGAATCTGAGAGGAGCCACAAATTTCCTTCCACCCAGCGTTCCCCGAAGTCTCCAGATAAAAATGGTACCTCACTTGTGTGGGTAGGCCTAGCGCCCACAAAAGGAAATGGCCCAAAACACAACGTGGACACATCACATTTTTTCACAGAAAACAGAGGTGTTTTTTACAAAGTGCCTAGCTGTGGATTTTGGCCTCTAGCTCAGCCGGCACCTGGTGAAACCTAGCAAACCAGTGCATTTTTGAAAACTAGACACCTGGGAATCCAAGATGGGGTGACTTGTGGGGCTCTGACCAGGTTCTGTTACCCAGAATCCTTTGCAAACCTCAAAATTTGACCAAAAAACACTTTTTCCTCTCGTTTCGGTGACAGAAAGTTCTGGAATCTGAGAGGAGCCACAAATTTCCTTCCACCCAGCGTTCCCCCAAGTCTCCCGATAAAAATGGTACCTCACTTGTGTGGGTAGGATTAGCACCCACGAAAGGAAATGGCCCAAAACACAACATTGACACATCACATTTTTTCACAGAAAACAGTGCCTACCTGTGGATTTTGGCCTCTAGCTCAGCCGGCACATGGGGAAACCTAGCAAACCAGTGCATTTTTGAAAACTAGAAACCTAGGGTAATCGAAGATGGGGTGACTTGTGGGGCTCTGACCAGGTTCTGTTACCCAGAATCCTTTGCAAACCTCAAAATTTGGCCCCAAAAATACTTTTTCCTCTCATTTCGGTGACAGAAAGTTCTGGAATCTGAGAGAAGCCACAAATTTCCTTCCACCCAGCGTTCCCCCAAGTCTCCCAATAAAAATGGTACCTCACTTGTGTGGGTAGGCCTAGCGCCCACGAAAGGAAATGGCCCAAAACACAAAGTGGACACATCACATTTGTTGACAGAAAACAGAGGTGTTTTTTGCAAAGTGCCTACCTGTGGATTTTGGCCTCTAGCTCAGCCGGCCCCAGGGGGGGCAGAAAAGGCCTAAAATAAATTTACCCCCCTGGGGAGCGACCCTTGCCTAAGGGGTCGCTCCCCACCTCTAAAATCAAAAATAAAACAAAAAAGAAAAAATATATATATATATCCCTGGTGCCTAGAGGTTTGTGCCCCCCCCGGGGGCAGAAAAGGCCCTTAAAAAAATGCCCCCCCCTGGGAGCGACCCTTATGCCAATTTCCTTTTCTAAAAAAACATCCCTGGTGTTTAGTGGGCATTTCAAAGGGAAGGAAATACATTTCCTTCCCTTTGAAGCCTCTCCGGGCCTCCTCCATGTGATCGGAAGAGAAATGCTTTGCATTTCTCTTTCGTCAGTTTCCAGCGCGATGGAGGAGGCCTTCTGTGACAATCAGCGCGCGATCGCGTGCTGATGTCAAAGGGGGGTGTGGGGGGGTCAGAGGTGGGGGGGAACCCCACAGAGGGAGCGCTAGCGCTCACTCTGGGCTCTGTGTCCAGGACGTAATGGTTACATCCTGGGCACACGAGCACTGTGCCTCAGGACGTAACCATTACGTCCTGGGCACAGAAGGGGTTAGAGCGCATCCCTACCGTATGCCTTGTTATACCGCATCCATACCATATGCTTTGTTATAGCGCATCCATACCGCATGTTTCGTTATAGCGCATCCATTCGGTGTGCATTGTTACAGCGCATCCCTACCGTATGCCTTGTTATATCGCATCCACACCGTATGCTTTGTTATAGCGCATCCATACCGCATGTTTTGTTATAGCGCATCCATTCCGTTTGCCTTGTTAAACCGCATCCATACTTTATGATTTGTTATAGCGCATCCATATCGTATGCTTTGGTATAGCGCATCCACACCGCATGTTTTGTTATAGCGCATCCATTCCATATGCTTAGTTATATTGCAACCATAACGTATGCTTTGTTGTAGCTGCTCTTTTCTCTGAACAGTGTATACACCAAATACTACGGGATCAAAGCTGGAATATTCTCTCATTGGCCCTTATTAATGGGGATTTGGTGTAGGGCAGTGCAGCAAGTCACCTTTTGCGTTGCTCTACATCAAAGTGAGAGGGCAGGAATGCACAGTTTTTATCCAAGACGGTGCATTATTGTCCTTTGCGCTGGCGCCGTTTTGGTAACCTAGCATCAAACCCGGAACCCTTGCACCATGGTATAAGGGTGCCTGTGTTGTCGACAGGGTTGTTTAAGTGCAGGAAGGGGCACATTCCTGCATAGAAACAATCCATACAGGCGGTTTCCTCTTTCCATGTGTGCTACAGAGAAAACAGGAAGAAACAAGGCGAAATAAGGATATTTCTCCTTGCTACGCCAGCCCTGGGGAGGCGTAAGTTTTTTACGCAATCCCAGGTTTACAAGTCCTTGTAAATCTGGGAATGCGTTGAAACCCATAGGAGTTGCATGGGAACACTCACCACAATGCCCACTAAAATGCCTCCCTTGCGCCTATTAAGGCGATGCAGTGATTTGAGCTGTGTTGCCTCACTCAAGATTTATGAGACCACTCAAAGTCATGAAATGAGGCTTTGCTTGGCTTCATAAACTTGACTCAGAGCCGTGTGCCACGCATGTACCACACTGTGTGAAACATGACACAAGTCTCTGATAAATATGCCCCTTTATGATTTTGTCACTCATGGACCGGGCTACTTCAAGAGCTGGAGAGTTGCACACTGTGGGGCATATTTATGAGAGGCTTGTGCCACTGGAGCGTTACTATTTTTTATGCTTTAGCGACGCAAGCCTCTCAACCATATCAGTAAGGCCACACAAAGCCACTTTGAATGACTTTTCATGGCCTCGTAGATATGGAGTAAGACAAAGCAGTGCAAGTCGCTGCGTTACCTTATTCTGTGCCAGGGAGGCATTCCTTGGGTGTTGCGGTGGGTTTACCCACGCTACACCCATGGATTTTGACTCTGCTCCAGATTTACTTAATCACATAAACCTGAGGCAGCACCAAAACCTTACATCTCCCCAGAGCAGGAAATTTTAATTTCTCCTCCTTCTTTCATTTTTCCATGTGTGCTGCATTCTGCAGCACACAGAAAGTGGAAAACACCTCTCTGGATTGTTTTTGTGCAGGAAGGTGCCTGTTCCAGCACAAAAACAATCCTGCATGCAACGCAGACACCCTTGCAAGGGGGGCTTCCTCCATTAGGGGGCCCAGAAAAATGGCGCAGTGAAATTTACAAGTTTTTACCTTGTCATTTTTCCTGTAGTTTTTAACGCCTGTCCAAGGCAGGGGTTAAGGTGATGCTTCTATTGGTTCCAATGGGCCTCCCCACGCATTGCTGGACTAGTGCCATCATTTATGGCACTAGTGGAGCAATGGACCACAATAACATAAAAAAATAAGACGCTATTGTGCTAACGTACGCCATGGTGCGCTGTATTTAAATCCGGCGCTGCCATGGTGACGTTATGGGGGTGCAGGGAAAGTCACACGTCATAGCTGATACACCACTTACTTGTAAATATGCCCCTAAGAGTGTTGTCTGAGGCCAGGACCAACCTCATGAAATTACATCTTTGGGGACAGCTGAGGGATTGTAGATGGCACTTATAGAGAACGAGACGTATTCAGAGTTTTCATATCAATGCTTTACTTTTTAGAATTGTTTAGTGCAAGTGAGTGTGAAATAAACTGCAATAACAGCAGAGTCGATGCAGTTGATAAGTCAGAGTGACAAGGAAGCAGCACTCCTGAAACACTCTTGCGCACAAACTGTCAGAATTCAGTTGAGTTATTTAGCGTTCAATCAATCAATCAATCAGGAATTTGTAAAGCGCACTACTCACCCTTGAGGGTCTCTAGGCATTGAGGTGGGGGGGGAGCTGGGAGGGGGGTTGCTGCTACTGTTCGAACAGCCAGGTCTTGAGAAGTTTCCTGAAGGTGAGGAGGTCTTTGGTCTGACACAGGTGGGTGGGAAGAGTGTTCCATGTCTTGGCGGCGAGGTGCGAGAATGATCTGCCGCCGGTTGTAGTTCTGCGGACGCGTGGGACGGTTGCGGAGATGCCTGGTCGGGGTGTAGAAGGAGAGCCGTCTGTTGAGGTATTCTGGTCCGGTGTTGTGAAGTGCTTTGTAAGCGTGGGTGAGGAGTTTGAAGGTGATTCTCTCGTTGACTGGGAGCCAGTGCAGGTCTCTCAGATGGCCTGTGATGTGGCAGTGGCGGGCACAGGGCTGCCTTTAGCAATGCACCTGCCTAGCCTTTCTTTTGCAGTTGAGGCAGCTTGGATGGAGCTGCTCCACTGTGACAAGTGGAATCAGCGCTTGATGATAGGCAATCCTGAGGATGTGGTCCCAACCAAACCACAGATAAGTGCAGTCCCAGTTAGTCCCTCTGCAATCGGCAGTTTGCCCAGGCCAACTGGATAGTGGGCTATCCCCCCACTTGGACTTCAGCACTTTGTGGATATAGCCCCACATGGGCCTTCAGCAAGTCAGCTTTGGGATATTTGTCTAACGAGCACCCTTGGAAGACTAGTGAGCCTACTGAGGAATGAGAGGCATGGTACACAACACTTTAAGAGTGAGATCCCCCTACAATAGTCCCTGCCTAACTCCCATCCCTTCAGTAGTCCTGGGTATATGGTAGCACTGCGACCTCAAAGTGATTTGGGTGTAGTTATCAGTTTACTCCCTCACAGCTCTTGCATGAAGTTTGAAATCTGTTATTTTCTCTCCTCCCTGTGACATCTACCTTTTGGCCTTTTCAGCAACAGCATGTCTCTGGCCTATTCTTCATCATGCTTTCACACATACAGAGTCCATTATCCCCAACCACAAGGCCTATTCATCCCTGTTGAGTTCCACGTGTCAGGCGTTAGACTAACGTGTCAGGCGTTAGACTAACGCATTTCAGTGTGGCGATCCACATCATCGCACTAAAATGCATTGATCACGCATTTATAGCACCCTGACACCACTTGCTTTCAGTGAGGGAAAAGCTGGGAGTGATGGGGACCGTCAGAACTTCATTTACAGCAGCGCTCCGAGTGCAGCACACATCATGTAGCTTCAAGACTCATGCTGGCTGTTCAATTAGGTCTTTGTGTTTATAAATTGACTGACCTATTGATTAAACAACATTATTATTATTTATTTTAGCAGCCTGCAACTCAGAACTGCTCTCGCCCTGGGCGCCATGCCGCAGGACGGGCTCAACTCACTGTAAGCAGCTGAGACGCTCTCTCAGGTTGGCCCCACGTGCAGTGGCGTAGCGTGGGGGGTGCTGGGGGGGCCGGCCGCACCGGGCGCAACATCTTGGAAGAGACTAAATCCACGGGTTAGGGGGCGCAAATTACTTGCCTTGCCCCGGGTTAGGGGGCGCAAATTACTTGCATTGCCCCGGGTGCTGACAACCCACGCTACGCCACTGCCCACGTGGATTGTACAGACTGACTTTCACTATCATGACGCCAGGGTCCCATCGGCACATGCTGTGGAAGGATGTTATTCATTTCTATTTCCTGCTGGCCAGGGCCCAGGCCCCAGGAATTGCAGTTGCCACCCAGTGCTGGAGTTAAATTACAAGACAATACACAGCATATGTACAAGCGCCTTGTGCCTCCTTGTGCCAGACTAGCGCCATTTGTTTTACACTAATGTGGCTTAAAGGAGGCAAGTTCCCCCGCCATATTTACAAAGTGGCACAATGCATGCATTGCACCACTTTGTAAACCCTTGCGCCACATTATGACTGCGCCAGATATAATGTATGTAAGGGGGGTGTTCCCACGCAGGGAGGCCCAAAAAATGTTCCAGTGAAATTTACTGGATTTCACTGCGCCATTTTTGGCATAATTTTTAACGCCTACTCAAGGCAGGCGTTAAATGACGCACCCGTAATGTCCTATGGGCCTCCCTGTGCTTTGCTGGACTAGCGACAATGTTTTTGGCGCTAGTACAGCAAAGCGCCACAATAGCGCCAAACATTTTGATGCTATTGTGGTATGGTTTGTTGTATTGTAAATACAGCGCACCCATGGTGCCATTAGAGGGGTGCAGGGGGACGCAAGAAAAGTGGTGCATCTATGCCGATGTGCCACTTACTTGTAAATATGGCCCTACTTGCCCGACCTCCGAACAGGTGCTTCCGACCTGTTGCTTCGGGTAGGGGGCACCAGGGTTTTGTCCGGTCACGGTGAGTCTGAGGGCAGGTGCTGATTGTCTTTAAAATGCACACAGCAGTGGTGCCACCGTGACAGACGCCAGCATCTACTGCAGCTGCCTGCAGTCTGCGACTCCCAGACACTTCAGCGGAAGCACTACTGTGACTCGGAGACTTGTGGGAAGTTGGTCAAAAATTAATGATGGCATTAACTAATATGCTCCTGCGCAAAGGTCTGAGTTTTATCTACTGGCAGTTTTGGTCACCATGTACTAGCACAGAGGATGCCATCCCTGCTGCACAGAGCATGTAGCACGTTTACCCCCCATACTCCCAAACCTTACCTTCCTGAAGATACCAGTGAGTTATTGCTTTGCTCACAGAAATCCTTTTGTTACTAGTGGAACTTCTGTGCACAGCACCTGGAGCTGAGGGGAGGGGAGCGGAGGGTGCTTTGTATGAATATTATGGGTTTAAAGCCACCTGGAAGGGGTATTGAATTGCTTGTGTGTCCAAGAGTTTTCAGACAACAATAAAAATGTAAACTCTGCTGAATAATTTTCCTGCTGTAGCGAGATCAGCGTTTGCTTTTGTGGCAGTGTTCACTCATGATAAAATAGCTCAGAGGGTTAATACGGCTGCTGCAAAGATGGTGGATGAAATTACAAGGGCGATATTCCATTTCCACAGCAGTTTCAAGACCTTCTTAGAGTTTCTCATTGCCCAAACAGGTGTAATTTCCCATACTGATCTGTTTCCCCGGAATTCATTGCATGATTTTGCTCGCAAGAAAGTGTCACTCATAGTCCTTACAATGCCACTCATAATTACACTGAAATTATGAAAATGTCACAAGTAGCAATCTAAAACCTTGGCAGCTATGTCTGTTTATGTTCTCTCATGTTGGCAGCGGGATAAAACTCACAATCAATTCTGCGGCAAGTATGGTGGAAAACTGTAGAAAGTTATTTCCAGCACTGACTGTCTCACAGAATCACATGAAAAAAGAGCTGACAAGTGCTTAGCCAATCAGACACCGCCCTGTATCAGTGCAAGAGAAATACTCAGGTGCATATTTAACAAATATTGACAACGCAGAAAGCCAATTTGCTAGGCTGCAGGAAAGGGAGAGGGCAGGAATGCCCTGTACTTAACATTGAGCGGTGCATTGCTGCTCTCTGCCTCCGCTGGTGCACAAACTGCAGCCTAGGTAGGGTGACCAGATTCTGAAGACCAAAAACCGGGACAGGTCAGACATAAAAGAAGGACTAAGGACTTTACTCTCACTTTTATATCTGGCCTGTCCCTTTTTTTTGCGTAGCTTTGTGAATGTCTGCCTATACATGTGTGTGATATTATATATATATATATATATATATATATATATATATATATATATATATATATATATATATATATATGTTGGACTTTTGCTTTTGCAGGGTCATCCCCAGACTTTTTTGCCTCCTGCCTCCTATTTTTTCCGGACATGTTGCTGTTGGCTTTTCAACTCTGAGCACTTTACCACTGCTAACCAGTGCTAAAGTGCATATGCTCTCCTGTTTAAATTGTATGTAAGTGGTTTATCCATGATTGGCATATTTGATTTACTAGTAAGTCCCTAGTAAGGTGCACTAGAGGTGCCAGGGCCTGTAAATCAAATGCTACTAGTGGGCCTGCAGCACTGGTTGTGCCACCCACATAAGTAGCTCTGTAATCATGTCTCAGACCTGCCCCTGCAGTGTCTGTATGTGTATTTTTACACTGTAAATTCGACTTGGCAAGTGTACCCACTTGCCAGGCCTAAACCTTCCCTTTCCTTACATGTAAGGCGCCCCTAAGGTAGGCCCTAGGTAGCCCCAAGGGCAGGGTGCAGTGTATGGATAAGGTAGGACATATAGTAATGTGGTTTATATGTCCTGACAGTGAAATACTGCCAATTTCGTTTTCACTGTTGCAAGGTCTGTCTCTCTCTCATAGGATAATATGGGGGCTACCTTTAAATATGATTAAAGTGTAGATTCCCCTAGAGAGTAGATGGACATGTGGAGTTTGGGATCCCTGAACTCACAATTTAAAAATACATCTTTTAGTAAAGTTGATTTTAAGATTGTGAGTTTGGAAATGCCACTTTTAGAAAGTGAGCATTTTCTTGCTTAAACCATTCTGTGACTCTGCCTTGTTTGTGGATTCCCTGTCTGGGTCAGTTGACAGTTGGGTTGTTTTTCACCTCACACCAGACAGTGACACAAAGGGAGCTGGGGTGTGATCTGCATTTCCTGATTAGCCATCTCTGCTAGGAGGGAGGGGTGGAGTGGTCACTCTCATCTGAAAGGACTGTGCCTGCCTCTGACAATGCTGTCTCCAACCCCCTGGTGTGTGTCTGAGGCCTTGCCTGGGCAAGGCAGGATTTCACAAGAAGGTGTGAGTCCCCTTTGAAGAAAGGTGACTTCAAAGACTAAAATGGGTATAAGAAGGGCACCCAAACTTACAAACTTTAGAAACACTTCTGGAATCAAGGGGAACCTCTGCCTGGAGAAGAGCTGATCGCTGAGGAACAAGTGCTGCCCTGCCTGTGACTGTGCTTTGTGGAGCTTTCCTGCAGTGCTGCTTCTGCCAGAGTAAGAGGGCAAAGACTGGACTTTGTGTGCCTTCCATCTTGAAGAAGAAATCTCCAAGGGCTTGATGTAGAGCTTGCCTCCTGTTGTTGAAGTCTCAGGGATAGCAAAGACTTCTTCCTGCCAGCACCTGGAGTCTCTGGAGAGACCCCTACTCTGCTCTGTGGTGCCCTTCCAGTTCCTGGGACCCTGAAAGGAGAGGCTGGCAGCCCAAGGACAAAAATACACGCACCGAGCGCCGTGCGGAGAAAAGATCGACGCGAATCCGATCGCGGCTGAGAAAACGACGCGACGCCGACTCCGCAGCTGAGAAACGACGCCGCTGGAAACGCGACCGGAGAATCGACGCCCGGAGCAGGAGAAACGACGCGCAGCATCGCTGACGAAGGCTGAGAGATCGCAACCAGCGCCGCGGGACTTTCGGACCGTCGCGTGGCTGGCTTTTTCGACGCGCCTCGCCGTGCCGAGCTGTTTTCGACGCATATAACCGTGCAGGGTTATTTTCGACGCGCACCGCCCGTGCGGGGTTATTTTTGCCGCAAACCAGGTACATTTTCACGCTAGCAGCGCTAGTGTGGTGTTACAACTACCTAAAGACTCTTTTTATTTTAAACCTTTAAAAAATCATAACTTGACTTGTGTATGTTGGATTTTTGTCGTTTTGGTCTTGTTTTGTCTAGATAAATATTTCCTATTTTTCTAGGCTGGTGTTGTGTCATTTTGTAGTGTTTTCATTAAGTTACTGTGTGTGTTGGTACAAATACTTTACGCCCAGCACTCTGAGGTTAAGCCTACTGCTCTGCCAAGCTACCAAGGGGGTAAGCAGGGGTTAGCTGAGGGTGATTCTCTTTTATCCTAACTAGAGTGAGGGTCCTTGCTTGAACAGGGGGTAACCTGACTGTCAACCAAAGACCCCATTTCTAACATTGGTGACCAGCGGTCGGGATTGGACTTGTATTTGTACTTGACATACAGTAATTAAGTGTACACTACTGTTTTGATCTCAGACCACTACGTGACCACATACTACTTGTCTTGTGATTCTGCTTTTTGTTCTCTGATGTCCTCCTGGAAGTATTGATAATATTTTTGGACTTTGTTTTTGGGTTGTGAAGCCTTTGCAGAATGGAAGTCAATTTCTGGCACCTATTTATGTATAAAAAGTGGCAGCTTAAAGCATTCTGCATGGAAAGGGGACTGGCTGTGAACAGGAAATCCAGAAGGGAGGATCTTGAGTCAGCCCTGTTTCAGTATGAATTGAAACGTTGTCAGGCAACACCACCAAATGAGTCTGAGGAGGATAACTACTCTGAGGAGGAGGATAACTACTCTGAGGAGGAGGAAACAGAAAGAGATGAGTGGCTCCTAGCTCGAATCCGGAGTCTGGAAGAGCTAGATGCAGAGCTTGAGAGGGCTGAGGAGGAGAGAGCCTTAGTCCTAGAAAAAGAAAGGATTGCAGCTCAAGAGCTGAGCTGTGAAGAGCTGAAGCTGGAGGCCATGAGGGCTGAGTCCAGTTCAGATGGTGGCAGCAAAAATCTTGTATCCAGTACTGCTGAAGAAGTGCACATGCCCAGAGATGTGGTGCCCTACTTGAAGGAGGGAGTTAACACACGCCAGGAGGTTCAGGGGTATGAGGTAGCTCCAGTGATGCACAGGGTCCCTGAGGTGGATTGGGGAACTGGCATGGGGAGTCATATTCCTACTGGTGGGAGGGACACTCTACTGACTCTAGTTGAGAGTGACAGGGAGAGGGGTTCCCCCCAGGTAGAAGTCCTGGTTATGGAGGGTGAAAACATCCCAGAAGAGTGTGGGTTGAGTGTCAGGGACAGTCAGGTACTGTCTCACCAGTCTCAGGAGGGTGATGTGGGGTGCTTTTTCAAAGCAGAGTCACTGGATGGTTGGGTGAAGGGTACTTTGGTTAATTCATGTGAGGGGCTGAGTGATGTAATTGCTGGAGAGCATATGTCTAGTCCTTATTTTCCAGAGCTATGCCAACACCAGGTGGAGTGTGAGTTCTCTGACCCCAGGGAGCTTACAATGGAGGCAGACTTCTGGGTGAGTACCAGAGAGTCTGAAGAGGCATTTGGGGGTGCTCCTGAGAGGAGTGGTCTAGGTAGTTCCCAACCAGGTGAGGTAGGGAAGGATTGTAGTGTCCCAGGTAGGTCCCAGTGTAGTGGGATGGGTGAGGGACCCCATGTCCAGTCTCAGAGGAGAGGGAATGGGGATGGGTTGAGGCCCAAGGTGCCCGAGATCCGGTCCCAGGTCCTGGAGGGTTCCCTGCGGGAACCCCAGGAGGGGAGCCTAGCCTGTACCATAGGGCCATCTGCTGAGGGAGACCCCACAGTGTCAGGAGAACTTGGGGGGGCGGCTGTAGCCAGCGTCCCACCAGTTCTGGTGTCTGGCAGTACCCCTCCTAGTGACGGGTTGCAGAAGTCCAGACAGAGGGTTGAGAGGGGGTTGCGGACCCCAGTGGAGAACCTGGAGGGTCAGGGGTCAGCTCTGAGTGCAGAGCCCCCCAGGAATGACCTTGGTGAGACCATTTCTGGGCTGGGGGGAATCCAGACTCTGTCAGATGGGCAGAGGTCAGGAGACCTGCGCCAGCCAGATTCTTGTATGGCCCTTGGGGAAAGTGTTTCCCTTGTGGGGGGTAGGTGTGCCCCCCAGGAAGTCCTGGTGTGCCAGGCAATGGTTCAACCGCAGGGTGGTGACTCTGGGTTGAATGATCAGGTTCAGGGGGTAAACTCTGACCTGATGGGGGGTAAGTGTGCTCCCAAGGAAGTCCTGGTGTGCCAGGCAGTGGTTCAACCGCAGGGTGGTGACCCTGGGTTGGATGACCAGGTTCAGAGGGTAAACTCTGACCTGGTAGGGGGTAGGTATGCCCCCCAGGAAGTCCTGGGTTGCCAGGCAGTGATCCAGTCTGTGGGTACAGACCCTGGATTGGGAGGCCAGGTTAAGGGTGTCCCCCCTGACCTGGAGGAAGGGGCTACTGCTAACAGTGCCCCTACCATGTTGTCTTCTGGGGGGGCCGCTCCTAGTTGGGTGGTTCAGGACCCCAGGAGAGAGGGCAGGGGGAGGGAAGCCTCACCCCTGGCCCTGATCCAACCTGAAGGTACAGACCCCAGGTTGGAGGATCAGTTGCAGGTTAACATCCCTGCACTGATGGAAGAATTGTGCAGGACTGCTTCTACAAGCACCCTGACAGTTTTTGACTCTGGGGGTGCCGCTTCTGCAGGGAGGGTACAGAGCCCCAGAGGGGAGGACCAGGGTCAGGTTGTCATCCCTGACCTGGTGAAAGAGAGAGTGGTCAAAGGGTGCCAGGCACCTGGGGCTACCACCCCCCACTCTCCACAGTCACAGTGGTTAGAGAGGCCTGAGGTCGGGCTCTCATCCCTGACAGTTGTCTGGGGCCACTGTGGCTTGCTGTCCTGGTGGACAGAGTTGCCCCTGGGGGGGGAAGGACGAGAGTCACACCCCAGGGGTGGAGTGGGCAACACCATTGTGTTGGCCCTGGTGGTACTATCTGCCCATTGCAATACATCTGTGAGCAAAGTAAAGTTAGGTGTTGCACAGATGGTGTCTGTAGATGTGGAGAAGGGTTCCCCATGGGTTAGCTTAGTGGGCCCTGAGAGTATGGACAGAGGGATCCAACTGGAGTCAGGAAGGCGTAGAACTGGAGCATGCCCCTGCTGTTGTGGGCCTGGGTCCCTGTTCTATCGCCCCAATCAGGGAAGTACATCAAGGTATTGATTGTTCTCCCCTGGCTTTAGGCTGGTAGGGGGTCGTGTTGGACTTTTGCTTTTGCAGGGTCATCCCCAGACTTTTTTGCCTCCTGCCTCCTATTTTTTCCGGACATGTTGCTGTTGGCTTTTCAACTCTGAGCACTTTACCACTGCTAACCAGTGCTAAAGTGCATATGCTCTCCTGTTTAAATTGTATGTAAGTGGTTTATCCATGATTGGCATATTTGATTTACTAGTAAGTCCCTAGTAAGGTGCACTAGAGGTGCCAGGGCCTGTAAATCAAATGCTACTAGTGGGCCTGCAGCACTGGTTGTGCCACCCACATAAGTAGCTCTGTAATCATGTCTCAGACCTGCCCCTGCAGTGTCTGTATGTGTATTTTTACACTGTAAATTCGACTTGGCAAGTGTACCCACTTGCCAGGCCTAAACCTTCCCTTTCCTTACATGTAAGGCGCCCCTAAGGTAGGCCCTAGGTAGCCCCAAGGGCAGGGTGCAGTGTATGGATAAGGTAGGACATATAGTAATGTGGTTTATATGTCCTGACAGTGAAATACTGCCAATTTCGTTTTCACTGTTGCAAGGTCTGTCTCTCTCTCATAGGATAATATGGGGGCTACCTTTAAATATGATTAAAGTGTAGATTCCCCTAGAGAGTAGATGGACATGTGGAGTTTGGGATCCCTGAACTCACAATTTAAAAATACATCTTTTAGTAAAGTTGATTTTAAGATTGTGAGTTTGGAAATGCCACTTTTAGAAAGTGAGCATTTTCTTGCTTAAACCATTCTGTGACTCTGCCTTGTTTGTGGATTCCCTGTCTGGGTCAGTTGACAGTTGGGTTGTTTTTCACCTCACACCAGACAGTGACACAAAGGGAGCTGGGGTGTGATCTGCATTTCCTGATTAGCCATCTCTGCTAGGAGGGAGGGGTGGAGTGGTCACTCTCATCTGAAAGGACTGTGCCTGCCTCTGACAATGCTGTCTCTAACCCCCTGGTGTGTGTCTGAGGCCTTGCCTGGGCAAGGCAGGATTTCACAAGAAGGTGTGAGTCCCCTTTGAAGAAAGGTGACTTCAAAGACTAAAATGGGTATAAGAAGGGCACCCAAACTTACAAACTTTAGAAACACTTCTGGAATCAAGGGGAACCTCTGCCTGGAGAAGAGCTGATCGCTGAGGAACAAGTGCTGCCCTGCCTGTGACTGTGCTTTGTGGAGCTTTCCTGCAGTGCTGCTTCTGCCAGAGTAAGAGGGCAAAGACTGGACTTTGTGTGCCTTCCATCTTGAAGAAGAAATCTCCAAGGGCTTGATGTAGAGCTTGCCTCCTGTTGTTGAAGTCTCAGGGATAGCAAAGACTTCTTCCTGCCAGCACCTGGAGTCTCTGGAGAGACCCCTATTCTGCTCTGTGGTGCCCTTCCAGTTCCTGGGACCCTGAAAGGAGAGGCTGGCAGCCCAAGGACAAAAATACACGCACCGAGCGCCGTGCGGAGAAAAGATCGACGCGAATCCGATCGCGGCTGAGAAAACGACGCGACGCCGACTCCGCAGCTGAGAAACGACGCCGCTGGAAACGCGACCGGAGAATCGACGCCCGGAGCAGGAGAAACGACGCGCAGCATCGCTGACGAAGGCTGAGAGATCGCAACCAGCGCCGCGGGACTTTCGGACCGTCGCGTGGCTGGCTTTTTCGACGCGCCTCGCCGTGCCGAGCTGTTTTCGACGCATATAACCGTGCAGGGTTATTTTCGACGCGCACCGCCCGTGCGGGGTTATTTTTGCCGCAAACCAGGTACATTTTCACGCTAGCAGCGCTAGTGTGGTGTTACAACTACCTAAAGACTCTTTTTATTTTAAACCTTTAAAAAATCATAACTTGACTTGTGTATGTTGGATTTTTGTCGTTTTGGTCTTGTTTTGTCTAGATAAATATTTCCTATTTTTCTAGGCTGGTGTTGTGTCATTTTGTAGTGTTTTCATTAAGTTACTGTGTGTGTTGGTACAAATACTTTACGCCCAGCACTCTGAGGTTAAGCCTACTGCTCTGCCAAGCTACCAAGGGGGTAAGCAGGGGTTAGCTGAGGGTGATTCTCTTTTATCCTAACTAGAGTGAGGGTCCTTGCTTGAACAGGGGGTAACCTGACTGTCAACCAAAGACCCCATTTCTAACAATATATATATATAATTACACGTACACACCCACCCACACACATTTACAAGACTACATATATAAAATTAGCTATGGTATGGCTTGACCTCCCACCCTGCACCCCCAACCCGTCCCCACCCATCTCTCTCTGCTTCCCACTCCATCTCTCTGCTGGGAGCAGACAGGGGACTGTGTTGCCTGACAGTAACGGATAAAATACTTTAACTATTTCATACTTTGTAGGCGTGTCTAACTTATCCTTCCCTAGATGATCTGACCTTTGTCCCAAACACCGGGACATGTATTTAATAATCTGACCTTTGTCCCAAAAACCGGGACATTTATTTAAAATTAAGAGAAGCATCGGACACCGGGACAGACCTCTAAATCGGGATTGTCTGAGGGAAATCCGGGACGTCTGGTCACCCTAAGCCTACTGCCAAAGCAGGCACTCTTGCACCATAGTGCAAGGGCACCTGCATTGTAGGCTGCATTTGTTTGTGCAGATAGGGGCAATTCCTGCACAGAGGCATTTTCTTCTTCCTAAACCTTTTATAAATGTGGCCCTCAGTTATGACAATACGAACTTTACTAATTCAGGGAACACTACAACAGATGTAACTTTCACATCCCTTCAAGATGTTGGGAACTATGATGGAGATGCCTTTTACCAGTACCCAGACTGGGAACTCTAACAAAACAAAAGTTTAAAACAATCATCTGACCCCTACACATATAAAGAATGCCTCTCTGGTCTTACTCCAGCTAGTACATCCTCAGGGTCCCGACCTAGACTCAAGAGTAGCCATGGGGTGTTTTTTAATTAAATTCCTCTTTGAATGGTAACAGAAAACACATTTATACAGATAACCTATTGATGACATTGAAGCAAACAATACGGTAGAAAATGCATTTTATTGCGTTTGCCAAAAGGAGACAATAAAGGATGAAAATTAAAAACTAAGCTAAAACAAAAGCGAGAAAGGAACGGGGAAGACACAAAACCTAAGCCGACAAACAAGACTACAAAAAAGTATGGAAATTACTGTGCATAAAAATTAAACCATCGACATGATGGGCACAGGGCAACAAAAAGTGATTAGTCTCTGCCCATTGGAAAAAAACAGATCACATGCCATTCATTTTGAAATGGGCCGCCTGCTTTCTGCATGAACTTTTTCAAGAGTGCTTATAAATTCATTTAAAAACCCAATCATCAATAGATGGCAATCATGTACATTTTCATGCTCTTAGAATATTTTCTTTACTACAAAAAGAGGAGATTATTTCTCAAATTTATGCAAAAAATGGTCATTTTAAGGAACCCGCAAGGTAGTTTTCAGAAAAAATAGAACTGTCCCCTAAAGGTCAATGAAATCTTGCCTTTTGGCGCACCACAATTTTAATACTAATGAACTACTGCATTTCATACCCAAATTACTTAATTTAGTGTTGAAAGAGTATTCTCTGGGTTTCTTTTACTTTACTCACGAGACATTGTCTAAACAATATCACGAAGAGGTTATTTTATTTGTACGGATTATGTTTCCTTCTACTTCTAAGAATCTTACACTCCGTTGATACTTCTAGGAATCTTACAGTCCCTTGAAAGAAGCACAGATCAGTGTATGAATGAGTCAGATAGAATGACTCTTTCCAGAGTATGAAGCAAGAGGGATGTGTTGAAAGATCTCATGAGCAGTGGACGCCATTCGGTCTGAGATCCCTCTGAACAAAACCTCATATATTTGTCTCTTTTGAGCCTAAGATTAGTTCTTCACTGTAAAAAAGCCAATTCCAATACCGAATCATCCTTCCAGAGGAGCCTTAAACACGTACTTATAACTACACTGGAATGTCACTGGTAAAAATCATATTATCTTCAGGGGCAGCCGACAACTACTGAGAGTGGTGGTGGGGGGAATAAATGGGGGTGGGTGCAAGGAGGGGGTACATAAAATAAATTAAATAAAAATAACTTGCCTTGTTTGCAAGGTGACATCCTCCTCGCTCCAGTTTCCGTCTGCAGTCCAGGCTCCAACTCCCTTAACCAATCCTGGTGCGGCTCTCATGTTGTTAACCAGCATGACCGAAGCACCAGGATTGGAGGGTGCGGCCTCCCTCGGTGCTCCTGAGGGCACTGAATGCCTGTGCTTGCTCTCAACCCAGCTGTCTAAGGCAGCTGGGTTGAAGTGTTTAAAGTGTGCATATCTGGCTTGCAATCGCAAGACAGCCGGTCAAAGGGACATGCGCACTTTCAACAAGTGCAAAGGCAGCCCGCCACTCCTCCCTGCTGCTGGCACTTATCTAACCCAGCCTCCTCCTGACTCTGTTCCCGCCTATCCTGACACTCGGTTCAGGACGGAGGATGAAAAGTAAAATGGTGATAATCTAACTTTATCACCATTTTATTTGTCATCTCTGGGCAGTGTCAGGGGGCATTTTTAACAGTGGGGTGACACGCTTCTCCTATAACGGAGGAGCCACCCCTGTTCATTTTAGAAACAGACCATTAAGACTTCAGCATCCCAGATGCATGCACTGAATGAACACAACAGTAATTTGTGATAATATTTATGACTGTGTACGTCATGACCAGCACTGTGCTTGAGCATCGCAGGCTGTCACAATAACAGGTTGTATGCCAAGTCACATGTCCATGTCCCAAGCAGCAGTCACTGTGAGAGGTTAAAAGTCAGGGGTCAGGAACATTGTAAAGGTTTATCACTGATGAGTTCACATGTTGGGCATCTGATCAGGTTGCAGATGTGTGGCTAACCAGCAGCCCCACATGAGCGAGCAACTCTAATCCAGACCAAATCCCAGAACTGTCTCAGTCCCACAAACTTTTGTAAACTCTCAGCAAAAACCTTCTAGGAGTAAAATCAGCTGGGACATGCAGGATGCTCTCTGAGGCTACACCAACAGAGACAAACAGGTGGAATAAAATGACAGGGAGGGAAGGCATACATATCAGAGCTACAGATTTACATCTGTTTACCCAAGGAGGACCAAAGCCCATTTCACATTCATGGCAACAATGGCCTGAATCACACAAGTAACTTACACTTCTGAGTAAGTTTTCACTTTGAAGTAAATTTAATCTTACTACCGCAGTGTAAATTATATGTCCCCCCAGAGTAAAGCAATTGGCTTACTCTTGTGTGGGTGGGTGACATCCCTCCCAAAACCCCACACTGACCCTCCCTAAACCCCTCTGTCTCCTCGCTAAGTCCATGCACCTCTAGGAGTATGTCTGCCCCTTTTTCCACTAACTCCCCTGTGTCCCTCCCACATTTACTACTAAAACCTATTCTTTCATGAGCAGAGACCTCACAGTTGGGCCAGGGATCTCAGCACTCATAAGTATGGGTAAACTTGCATTTTGTACTACGTTTTGTAGTACTACTACAAAGCATACCACAAAGTGCGGTTTGTGAATCAGGAACAACTTTTTAGTCTGTGGTTTATAATGGCCAGTTACAGATTTCCATGTTTTAAGGCACTGGTACCAGTTTGAAAGTCGTGGCTTTCCACATTTAAGATACTCAATAAAGACTCTTTGATGATCCCCAGACCATTAGTCCCCATGGCTACATGAATAGCAAACATCACTATAGTTGGAAAACCTTCCAAGCACTGAATGAAACTTTCTCAGGTGCTGTGAAACCTTCTGGAATTGCATACCTGTGGCTCTAGAACTGTAGCCATGCTCTTCGTTGACGAAATAAAATCACAGCCCAACTCTTCCTTCTGTAAATGAAAGAACATGTTTCCCTTTAAAACTAAAACCTCCTCATCAAAGCTATGGTTTTAGCTGTGCCACTTTCGTCAGTTTTTAGCTTGCTAACTTGGTGTTTAAAGTTTATTGCAACATGCACTAATATCTTCAATACAGGAACTCTAAAGAAAAGTTAAATAAAACAATTATAAAATTAAGGTAGAGGATCTTAGAGGCTTGTGAAGGGCCATAGCAGAATGCAGACAAATAGGTGATTATTCATATGATGCCAGCGCCAGTGGTCACACGATTCCGTGGGGAAGTAGATTGCCCATCCTTACACAACAAGAAGACCCAGCAAACATGCACATCACCCATATTCCAAAGCTGCATTGTGTTCAATATGTATACAACGGTTCAGAGAAAGCCAAGTTCTTCATGATACTCAACATCTATTCCAAAATGAATGCCCCACTATGGACATTGAAAAATGAAGTTGACATGAGTACAAAAGTGGGTACTGTAAACAATGTTTCCTCAATGGAGAAAGTTTACTCTGTACCACACTGTTTGCAGACTGAAATTCTCATGATAAATACACCACACAGTTTTAACAAGCATTTGCAATGCAATGGGTCTTGCATTTGCCCGAGTTAAAGCTATTAGCCTTGTAAACACCTAAACGGATATTTCTTGCCACATAAATTGAAAATGAAAAGTAAAACAGTTTCACATAAGCAAGCCGATTCAAAGCGCCACGGCCGCCATGGGCATCAGTGTGAAGGAGACACACAAAAGGGAAAAGACGTTTGCTCGCAGTCAAACGTATCAGCAAAAGTGAAGTTAGCCATGTAAAAGGGTCAATGTCTAAGGTTGTAACAAAACCGCCCCAAGGAGGTACAAATGTAAAGCATTTACCAATGATAACAAAGGATTTTTGAAGGGCAAGCCCATGAACGAGCAATAGTGATGGGCGTGGTTAAAAGCCCACATAGATAACAACACGCTGGAAAAGCAGCGCTTGCGCGCTGCTATGCTCGACCTAAAAAGTATCTACTATGAACAGTGTAGATTCTATGGAACACTATTGCTTAAAATAACCAATGTCTGAAGATGCTAGATATTTTACTACCTGCAACCTTCATACTATGGTGAAACCTTTAGAGATAGCCCATCTTCTGAAGCAAAAGATATAGGTTAGTACCTGGTGCACACAGTCTTCTATGCTATGTAGAAATTGTCATGCTGAGCGGATTCTGTCCAATAACTCAATGCTGCTTCCAGTACTTAGGGGCATATTTATGATGCCACTAGCACCACCTTGCGCCACATTTGTGTCATTTATTTAATGCAATTGTGGCGTTAAGGTGGCATTTCCCATGAGCCATATTTACAAAGTGGCACAATGCAAGCATTTTGCTGCTTTGTAAACCCTTATGCCACACTATGACTGCACCAGGAATAATGTATGCAAGGGGGGGAGGGGTTCTACGTAGGGAGGCCCAAAAAAATGATGCAGTGAAATTTACTAGATTTCATTGAGCCATTTTTAGCATCATTAACGCCTGCCTAAGGCAGGCAGGAAGATGACATTCCCTTTGAAAACAATGGGCCTCCCTGTGCTTTGCTGCATTAGCGCCATGATTTTATCACACTAATGTGGACATGTCCGCCATGGTGCGCCGTATTGTAAATACGGCGCACACATGGGGGTATATTTAAGAGCCCCTAGTGCCATCTTAGGGCCACCATAGCATTATTTTTTGATTCTAAGGTGGCTCTAAAGTGGTTTTATTGCCACGCCATATTTACAAAGTGGCGCAATGTATGCATACCCCAGGCATAATATATGCAAGGGCCATCACGGCACGAGGCGGCTTGCAAAAATGGCACAGTAAAGTTTAAAAAATGTCACTGCACCATTTTCAGTGCCATTTTTAACACCTGCTCAGAGCAGGCATTAAAATGACACTCCCATAGTAACCTATGGGCCTCCTTGCACTTTGCTGCACTAGCGTCAATGTTTTTGACGTTAGTGTAGGAAAGCTCTACAATAGCGTCAGAAATGTTGATGCTATTTTGCCAACGACCACCATGGTGCACCGTATAATAAATACGGCACAACCATGGTGTCGTTATGTGCCGATGGAGGGGGGGGTGCAAGAAAAGTGGCGCATCATAGCTGATGTGCCACTTTTTCTTGAATATGGGCCATGGTGTTGTTAGCGGGATGCAATGGGGCGCTAGAAAAGCAGCGCATCAAGAATGATGCACCACTTTTCCATAAATATGCCACTTAGTATCTACTGCTTAGAATCTTTGCTCCGCTTGAAACTTATTTTGCAGATCCAAACAACTTGTGTGGAACATACTGGAGATGTGCTTCTACAAATGTGCAAAGCTTCCTGTGTGTGTAATGACAGGATGTTCTCTGTCCCTGTGTAGATTATCACTAGCTGAATGAAGAGGAACATAAGGTGACCCAGTGAACCTAACCACAACACATCCTCGTGGACCATTACCAAAAGGCGACAAACAGCCACAAACCATAATGGTGGACAACCCCTTCCCTAACAATTAGAGTCCAAAAGAAGCATGAAGTAGTCCCGCCCACAATTAAATGCAATGAATTATGAGGAGGGCAGTTGGCATGCTGAAGCTGTGTCTCACATGACTACATGGAGGAACACAGCAATATCTGTTCACAGGAAAGCATGTGCTTCATCAATTAGAATGTCCGAAAAGAAGATGGCCCAGCACATTTTCTATTGCTGCAGCCCACACCTCAGGGTCCTGTTGAGACTGGATGGCCAAAGATCATTGAAAGAGCTAGTCCCCACTTACACCCACCTCTGCAGATAGAGGAAAAGCTGTAATGTACATCTGATCAACATATTACATCCACCTCAGTCATGATATTTAAATCAAAATATACATATATTGAAGAAAACCCATGTCACTCCACATCATCAGCCCAGGAACTAGGGCAAAGTTCTGTGTGAAACATATTCCAGTTACAGGGATCGTTTTCATAGTTGCCTACATTTCACCGGATTGGCTCCTACACGTGTCTATGATGGAGGGTGTCTGTTAGGTTCGGGGCAGACATTTTCCCCCTTTTTGGGGCTAAATTATCTTTTGTCCAAGTACTTCTAAAGGGGCACTTTTGATGGTAAACATGGAGCTGCGAATTATTTGCTCGCACTCCCAGTGACGGCGCCTCGGTGTAACTTGCGAGTGGAAGTATGTACCTGCATCTCAGCTATGACTACCAGGAGAAGTGATGAACATTACAGACTGGTGGAGAACTGCTACCTGGAAACAAACTACAGCAAGCATTTTAAAAGGTAGAATCCAAGCATTGATAGGGTGAAACAGCTTAATTTAACATTAGTAAGCAAATACGCCTAGATGGAAACACTGCCAGCGACATGATGTCCACAGTTAAAGTTTCATGAGCCAAATTTATAAATGGAATACAATTCCACAGAAAATACATCTGTAAAGATTTATAATTAAGAGAGCCTAAAGTCAGGGAAATAAGTTACACACAAGATGATCCATACAAATGAAAGAAGCATCTACCTTTGAAAGAACTGAAAATGCTCCATAATGCAATATGTCTACCTGAAAGCAATGACATCCCCATATCCACCAGGACTGATCCTGATGGCGTTTATGAAAGACCTGAAGACACACCTCTTTAAAGGACACCACATCATGGTGCAGTAACAGTATCCTTTCATGCCTAGACACCGGCTATCCCTCCAATGACACGTTGACCTCTTGCTACTTTGGAGATGTATAAATACTACATAGACACACACGTACAGTGTGTGAATCAATGTTTCTAATCTGCAACTTCAACCTTTTCCATAGGTTTGGACCTACCAGAGGGAGCAGTCTTCCTCCAAACCTGCTCCTATTTTATCCTTAGAATCTTCAGCAGCATCTTGATTTGAGATGCATAAAAGTGGACCATAGCATAGGATAAGGGTAGAAACAGGGGGACCAGACCAGAATGAAAAGAAAGCTGTATGCACAAGGCAGGCATTTAAAAATGTTAAATGAATTATCTGCTTCATGGCTCGTGAGTGCAGATATCTGCATGTATGGGACATAGGATCATATTTCTTTAATGGTAGATCATCCATACTGGTGTTTTCTCTCATTAGTTCCACAAGAAGATCCTGGTGCCTACTTGTTAGTGCCCAGATACACATTCATTTCCATCACATGCTCCCGCTTCCATTTATCTGGATTGAGAAAAGGTGTATAAATGTAGCACCTACATGTATGGATTGTAGTATTACACGCTCCAACAGATCGAGGACAAATCTATGGTTTATTGAAAATGCCAATCGCCTTGCTTATTTAAGCCTGCTGGCTTTTTGTATTAAATGCATGTTAGATTGTTATGCGTTATCCCAGGTTTTGTGTTTTTTTTACACTGCTAATACAAATCCATATTAGGCTGTCATCACAGTGTTCCATAATAATTAAGACATTTATTGGAAGTTGCAACATTGATTCATCAAAAACCAGCTTTTGCATGATCATTTTTTCTGTACAAAACGAGCACAAATCATTAGAGTAATAAAAGTGTATTTGCCAAATGTAATTTTTGAAGTCACATGCCCTCAGTTTTCTGAAACACTAGAAGCAGCTGCTTCCAGGGGCTTAGCTTCAGAGGGGGTATTTGAACTGTTACACTCCCAGATAAATGTATTCTGTACCAAATACTGTAGTTTGGTACAAGTGCTTTCAGTTGGATATGATGAAGTGTCTGTCGCATTTCACTTACATTTTTACATGCCAACTGACAAAAACACACAAACACACATACACACACACACACTTGTGTCTCTGTTTTGATGTTGCACTAGCTTTCTCCATCTTGGTTTGGGAAGATTACCATTAGTAGGTCCAGGCAGCTGGAAATTCTATAAAGGATTGAGAAACCCTGGGCAGGAAAACAACAACTTTCTAAAAGTGACATTTTCAAAATTATAATCCAAAATCTGACTTTACCATTAAAGAGGATTTTAAACTACAGTTAATTTGAGTGTAAACATCATGTAGCTATCTGCTCCCAACCTAAAGTTAGCACTTATTAAGAGAAATACGATAACTCATTGTTAGCCTAGGGGAAAGATAGACCTCACAACACTGAAAAACGACTCTAAGAGTTTTTCACAGTCTGGACATGTAAAACCTAAACACAATTTTTAAATACCATGCACCTTGCCGAATAAGCTTTTAGGGCCTAACTTAGGGGTGGCTTATACATATTAAAAAGGAAGGCTTAAGCGAAGCAAGAGGTTTATTTTGCCATTCAAAATGGCAGTTTACAACGGCAGCGGCAGCCCTGAGACATGTTTTAAAGGGCTACTTTAGTCGGTGGCACATTGAGTGCTGCCACCAACTAGTAGTGTTTAATTTACAGGCCCTGTGTAGATGTAATACCATTTGCTAGGGACTTACAAGCAAATTAATTGTGCAATGTGAAATGTGTCCAATTTCACCTTGTTTTAAGGAGACCGCAAAAGCACTTTAGCACTGGTTAGCAAGGGTAAAGTGCACAGAGTCCTAATGCCAACAAAAATGAGTTCAGCAAAGTAAGGGAAAAATATTTGGAAGAATACCACGCCAAGTATGTCAGGTCTAACAGACTCCATAATGCAGCCCGACAAACAAGGGAAGCTGCACTTTAGCCTGAAGTCTCTAACATGATTTGTGCATTCACATAATCAGAATCCATCAGGAGCCATGGGGCAAGCACAGGTTTTCTGGGCATCAAACCTGGGGGTTTGGGTCTTTTCCCATTGGAGTCTTAGGACCTGTCCTGCTATGGCACTGCAAACTGGGTGCCATGTCCTCCCCTTGACTCTCAGAGTAGCAAAGGTGAGCAATCCAAGGCTTCTCAGAGAGGGGTGGACATTCAGAACTAAAACAGTCATAATAAGTTCTTGTATTTTGGTTCAAGCAGCGTACCTGGTTGTGTGGCCCAAAGGCTATTCTGCATATATCTGACATCTAAGGTTATGTATAGTGATTCAGTCCCGCTGGGTTAAATAACCTGCTGGAGTTTCATCAGAGGGAGACTGTCACTGATCAAGTTCATGCAGCTCAAGTTACCTGGTGGACAAGGCGGCTAGGATAATCAAGCATGCAGCCGTTGATAACTAGAGAATGGCTGGGTGGTCATTCTTGCAGCTTCCAATCGTGCTTCCTTTCCTCCTCTGACAATTGGCGTTGGTGCTTGAGTATGGTGACTCAAAGGGAGCAGCCCATGTTCAGCAGAGCTCCAAGGTCCCTTGCCAACAGGAATCCTCCCATCCGAGGGGAGCCTCTGGTCTTCAACCACATGGCACCATGTTGTGGCAGGGTCACCACCAGTTCTTTGACACCTGCCAGATGACAGGCACAATAATCATACAACCTCATACATATACCAGTGTTTTAGGATGATTCAGATCGCTTGACTTGTTGTGGTAGCAAATAGTAAGTCCAGGAAACCCTCTCCATAATTATGTCAGTATCAGTTACACTCCCTCATTAAGTCTCCTTCTTCTAGTCTTTTTCACACTCTGGGGAGAGTGGCTGGTATTCTACTCAGGCAGTCTCTTCCTACAGGGTCAGGCACTCTCTTGGTAGGCCAAGTCACAGGCAGACCGACAGATCTCCAGCAAGATGAGCAAACTTCAGGTGATGTCTCCTCACCTCTTGGCAACTGACTATTAAAGGACCAGTCCTGGATCTCAGGAGTTTTCGGTGAAGTACTTCCTCCCTTGGTCAGTGACGAACTTGGAACTGGAGCCAAGTGGAATAGTTTGGTCCTACTTTTATACACATTTTCCAGACAGGGGATGTGAATCCCACCAACAGAGCCCTATAACCTGTTTGAGATGTTTGTTTTTCAAGGACCCTTATCCTTCTCCATAACAGACACTGTCTTTGTTGTAGGTGATGAATCTCACAGCAGATAGGAACTGCGCTGGTGGTCCAATTAGAACACTCAAAGCATAACCACAATGAAGTTTGAAGACTCTGCGCCTGTCTGTCTTTTAGAGTACAACTCTGGGAAAACACAAAAGAGACAGCCGCTGCAGTAGAGGATTCCCTCTGCACTACAAAAGAGAGCCCCCTCTGCACCCATCCACTATCATCATCATCCACATGGCAGTGCTCAGGAAGATATGATCAGTGGGCCCTAGCTACCAAGGTCGCTCCTGCATTTCTAAAGTAGCCCTATCTCCATCCTCCCACACTTCATTGCTTGAGGCTACACCTCTAGCTCAGGAATGCAAGCAATGCACTTCCTCTGTCTGATGAGACTGATGAGACCTTACCGCTTCCTTTACCTTCTGCTGTGTTTTATCTGAGGTATCTAAAAGGGCCCTACTGGTCTCTGCATCCACTCACTCAAAACAAAATTAGAGTCCTGCAACCTTTCACCATATATATGTAATGCCAATGAGATGGAGACACACACACACACACACACACACACGCACACACACACACACACACACACACGTCAGTGCTGGGTCTGTGAGTTACATTCAAGTAGAACTTTATATGCATAAGGCGTCTGAGGCACCACACCTGTCCCCAAACAGACTAAAGGTCTGGTCAGTACTAGTTATCTGAAAAATGGTACACTGCTGCTACTGCTTATCATTAATTATTATTATGCTTGATGTGCCACTCCAGACTGCAGGGATACTCACTGGATTGCAGTAAAATGATAAAATGCCTCCGCTTTGGTGTGCATGAATGACTGTTGTGTGTGTTGGGCCACAAATATCAGGATAATCTGCCACTGGGATCGCTCTGAGCAGGGTTTCAAGACTATGATATCAATCAGGGGACATTCTGATCCTAACACATCTATTCTCTTTGCTATAAGCTTGTTATAAAACTGTAAGCCTGCACTCTAGGACCTGCTCTTTTTCTGAAATTGCATCTTCAGAGCATCTAAATGGTGGTTTGTATGGCTGTTCCTTTCTTCACAAATGTTGAATCTTCAAGAAGGAACTTTGTATATTGCTGTATATTGCCCACAGCCATCCCCTGCAGTTGCTCTACTTTCCATGCCTTTGTTGCCTCCTGCTTGTGCCCATGTCTCCTTGCATGCTGTTACTCCTGCTCTCAGAGAGCTGCCTTGGTAATTCATTTTTTATGTTTTTGTATATTTTGGATGTAATATCATAGTTGGTCAATTTATGGTAGTGCTGCCAACTCCTTTGCATTATACTTGCTTTGAATTGAGATTAAGGGGGTGATTCTAACCCTGACGGGCGGCGGAGGCCGCCCGCCAGAGTTCCCCCCTCCAGAACACCGCTCCGCGGTCATAAGACCGCTGCGGTGATTCTGGCTTTTGCACTGGGCTGGCGGGCGGCCGCCAAAAGGCCGCCCGCCAGCCCAGTGCAAAAGAGCCTTCCCACGAGGACGCCGGCTCAGAATTGAGCCGGCGGAGTGGGAAGGTGCGACGGGTGCAGTGGCACCCGTCGCGTATTTCAGTGTCTGCAATGCAGACACTGAAATACAATGTGGGGCCCTCTTACGGGGGCCCCTGCAGTGCCCATGCCATTGGCATGGGCACTGCAGGGGCCCCCAGGGGCCCCACGACACCCCATACCGCCATCCTGTTCCTGGCAGGCGAACCGCCAGGAACAGGATGGCGGTATGGGGTGTCAGAATCCCCCATGGCGGCGCAGCAAGCTGCGCCGCCATGGGGGATTCCCAGGGCAGCGGAAAATCGGCGGGAGACCGCCGGTTTTCCCTTTCTGGCCGCGGCTGAACCGCTGCGGTCAGAATACCCTGTGGAGCTCCGCCAGCCTGTTGGCGGTGCTCCCTTCAACCCTGGCCCCGGCGGTCCATGACCGCCGGGGTCAGAATGACCCCCTAAGTGTACTTTGCTCAGGACTATGTACGAGACTGAGGGACTTTTTTAAACATTGACAGGCAGCCAGCCAGCCTGTCAGGCCAGCAGAGTCCTGTCTGGTGAGGATCTTTATTATATCTGACTTAATTATCTCTAGTATAATTACTCATACTTACCATACACATATGTGAGAAGCATAATCTAGTATTTTTGTGCTATTTTGTGCAGTTTTCTGCAGCAGCGGGCGTGCAATGGGTTCTGCTGTGGGCGTTCCACCGCAACACCCATTGCTTTTGACGCTGCCCCAGATTTACAAGAATTTGTAAATCTGTGGCAGTGCCAAAAACTAATGCCACCCCAGGGGTGGCGTTAGCATGGCGCAACAGGAAGAAATACTTTTATTTCTCCTCATTTTTGCTTTTTCTATGTGTGTTGCATTCTACAGCACACATAGAAGTAACAAATCATTCTTGCAGATGGTTTGTGTGCAGGGAAGGACTCCTTCCTACACTTAAACAATCATTCTCTTCACTATGGTGCAAGGATGCCTGCGTTAGCAGCTAAACTTAGCGCCAGCACTAGGGGAAAGACAGGGGTGCGCCGTATCTGTGTAAATACGGCACTTCCATGCATTTCAGAAATTACACTGCCTGCCAATTTCGACATTGCGCTTCGCCACTTCTGTGTAAATATGCCCTTTCATATCATAAAAGCCCTGTTCAGATTGCGCTGTCAGAGGTGCAGGGCTGATATGAGGTTGTCTCTGGAGTTTCTGAGTGGTCTCCTACAGACAATCATAATATAAAGGCATCGCGCTCTGTGTGCCTAACCTTGGATGGGGTGTACAGACTGCATGGCAGCAATGCTTACAAGGAATAGGCTGCATGTACAGTATCTTCTCAGTACATTATTGCATAAGTGTAAAACCATGTAAAAGGTCACCATTAGAAAAAGATGTCAAGCTAAGAATTCACAATATAAAATGGAGACTTTGCATGGGCCCTTACGTGCTCCACCATATATCAAAGAGTGTGGCAGGAACACTGACGAATGCTGAGGGGGTGCCATGTTTTAGACCAGTCAACATTCATTTTTATAGTTTACTTTAACACACTTCCAAAGCAAACTTTGCTTCAACAAAAGTGAAAAAATTAATGGTACAGTTTTGTAGGAAGCTCTCCTGTCCATCAGGGACATTATTTTTCTTGCCTGAGAATGCCAAGCCTCACATGGTAGTCCTGGGCAGGGAAATTCAGTGCATAGTTGCCACTCCATAAATAGAATGGGACAACCACTATTGGGACCAGTGCTTAATTTGTAAATAAAAACGTGCTGGTGCCCGAAGCTCTCCTCTTATACACGCGGCTGCCGCAATTAAATGTGCGCACACGGAACACTGAGGCAGCGTCATCTTGAAGCCATCTGGAACCTCTTCAATCCATCTGCAGCCACTCCCTGCCCCTTCAGCTCATTCTTGCAGCTTTCTGCTTTCTCCCTTTGTGATGCTTTTTCGTTTCTCTCTTTCTCCGTCTTTCCCATATGTGTCTTTTGCTCGCAGTAAATGCTTGAGGCAGGAAAATAAGTGCCAGCCCTCAAAAATAAGTGCCAGTACTCCGCACCGGAAACAAGGATAAATTAAGCACTGATTGGTACCTAGCAGCACAGTGGCAGACGCACACTAAGAGCTTCCACTGAGGCTGCAGTGACATTCTTTGGTTCTCCCACCTCTAGCTGAAGTGGGGAACAACAAGGTTGGCTGATAACGCATCAGATATTTGAAACCAATGCCCCATATTTGCCAATCTCTACATGTGGATCTGAGCCTTCAAGGTCCTTTAGAATTAGGGGTTGTCAGGGTAAATCTAGCCGAGAGAGCACTCCCTGGACCAGCTATTTTCCTTGTGATTTTCATAGATGTGTGTGGTTTTCAGTTTTAACTTTCATTTTTCTTCTGGGGTTCTGTTTAAAATTCAATACTAAGAAATGGTTGCTTAGGGGGTCATTCTGACTTTGACGGGCGGCGGAGGCCGCCCGCCAAAGTCCCGCCTGCAGAATACCGCTGCGCGGTCAAAAGACCGCCGCGGTAATTCTGAGTTTCCCGCTGGGCTGGCGGGCGACCGCCAGAAGGCCGCCCGCCAGCCCAGCGGGAAACCCCCTTCCATGAGGATGCCGGCTCTGAATGGAGCCGGCGGAGTGGAAGGGGTGCGACGGGTGCAGTTGCACCCGTCGCGATTTTCAGTGTCTGCTTGGCAGACACTGAAAATCTTGGTGGGGCCCTGTTAGGGGGCCCCTGCAGTGCCCATGCCATTGGCATGGGCACTGCAGGGGCCCCAAGGGGCCCCGCGACACCCGTTACCACCAGCCAGGTTCTGGCGGTCAAAACCGCCAGAGCCAGGCTGGCGGTAAGGGGGTCGGAATCCCCATGGCGGCGCTGCCTGCAGCGCCGCCATGGAGGATTCCCCAGAGCAGCGGGAAACCGGCGGGATACCGCCGGTTTTCCGTTTCTGACCGCGGCTGTACCGCCGCGGTCAGAATGCCCATGGGAGCACCGCCAGCCTGTTGGCGGTGCTCCCGCGGTCGTTGGCCCTGGCGGTCCTTGACCGCCAGGGTCAGAATGACCCCCTTAGTTTCTGATGTCATGCTCTGCTCCTATCTCGTATGATTTTCTCATTTACGTCATTTCAGCTTGGTTTGTTCTGCCAGGCAATTGCAGTGGTTATCAGGCAGCTGGTCATTAGGGGGCATATTTATAGGCCCCTAGCACCACCTTGCGCCCATCATTTATTTTGACATTAATATGGCTCAACGAGGCCAAAATCCAGCCCCGTATTTACAGAGTGGCGCAATGCATACATTGTGCCAGTCTGGAACCCTTTGCACTGCATTATGCCTGCACCAAGCATAATATATGTAAAGGGGAGCCGGAAAAATGGCCTAAGGGATTCTATGAGATTTCCTTGCGCCATATTTTACGGCACTTTTAACGCCTGCTAAAGAGCAGGCGTTAAAAAGGAGCTTCCATTCTCTAGAATGGGGCCTATGTACTCTGCAGGAGTAGCACCAATATTTTGGCGCTACTCATGCAGAGAACATCAATAGCGTAATGAAGGATGATGCTATTGCCCCCTACCCTGCGCCATGGTGCGCCATATTGTAAATACGGCGCACACATGGTGGCGGTAGGGGGGTGCTACAGGGTGCAGGGAAAGTGGCGCTGAACTCGGTGCAGCGCCACTTTCCATAAATCCCCCCCTGCGTGCCTTTGGTTCTGTCACTATGTGTGTGCGTGTGTGCGTGTGTGCGTGCGTGCGCGAACAGGCCATGGCCCAAATATTGTTCAGGAGGGCATTGCACGCAGCACCGACCGCCCTATCACTGCTGCACAATCCTAGTACAAACATTACCTACTTACCATCACACTCCAAAAAATATAACAATCTGGACTATTCCAGATCACCCAAAGTGGAAATAATGGCCTGGAACGCGCTGGTTTTATTGTTTTTCTTAAAGGTATGTTGTAATCTTAAACAAGCTTCTTAGGTTCTCGGATCAAAAGCGGGCAGGGAGCACCTGTAAACACCGGCACAAATTAAGAGCACTGCTTCTACAACATCTGGCTGAAGTTCCTCTTGTGACCATATGTGTGGGTCATAGTGACCCCTCAATAGTGCCAGCTGGCCTCCTGTAGCCCTTGGTCACTGTCCTACATATGGTGCCAACGCTGTATTTGGCTGAGCACCAGTATCATGGGACAGGAGGAGATTATGTCAGTGGACAGTGTGGAAAGCAGGGGCTCACGGTCCATAAAGGCAGTGTGATTTTGTGCGAGATGTGTGCTCTTTGGCAGGAGGCAGGCAGGGTTAGCGGGTGGATGGGAAGCCAGATCAAAGGACACATCTCTTTGAGTAACTTTCGAGCCTGAGCTCGCCCTTAAAATTTCCCCACTGCAATACTTCTCCAACATGCATTTTTTGCACCACCAGGTGCAAAACGCAAAAATATCCTAGAGGGATAAAGGAGGCAAGCAACATCACATTAACATGGGGTATAGGGGAAAGAGGTTTCTTAAGAGGGAGACACACTTTCTTGGTGGAGAAATTACAATAATTGTGCAAATTCTGTGAAAAAACAAAACTCCTGGAAATCATTGACTGTTGTAGATTTCTACTAGTGCTTTTTGGAATCCCCTCCAAACGTATACAGTTCTTCCTTATACACTCCTTCCTGTGCCAGTTGGGGCCACTGTGCTCTGGCAGTGAAACTACACAGGGAGTCGAGGCTGTTCTATTTGTTCAGCATCCCTGCAGCCTCCAAGGTGCTCACTGGCCTTTTTATAACTCCAGCAGCAGCAGACTTCCAGTAATGCTATCTGCACAGCACTTACTGGACAGGGGAACATGGCCCTAGACAAACATGTCAAAGGTATCGGTTGGCTTGAAAGAACATTATAAATGAAGTTTATGGACTTTTCCTTGACAGGATTAGCGACTTGAGAATTATGTTTCAGGGTATTTTTTCCAACTAACAGTTTAAGATTTGTGTGTTCTAAATTCGGCAGCTGTGCTTCAAGGGGGCCAAAAAATAACTTTGTCTTCCCTGGTCTTTGCTTTATTTTTAAGTTCTTCCACCATAAAACAAAATCATGAAAGCTTTTCATTGCCGTGTTTGCTTTGCGTTTCAAATGTGGGCTGTGGTTTGATTTAAAGGAGCCGATGCTGAAATAGTCCGACATGCCGCGCACGTGCTGAGCAGATGCTCGGCCGTTAACAAGTGTTAGGGATTTAAATCCCCGTTTTACATGCTGCTAAATTTTCCATATAACTTTCTTTTAAGAGACAGCTCTCCGCTGAAGCTTCAACAGAGGAAACTGTGCACTAAGGCCCGTATTTATACTTTTTTTTAGCGCCGCATTTGCGCCGCTTTTTGACGCAAAAGCGGCGCAAACTTACGAAATACGGGCCCATATTTATACTTTTTTAGCGCCGCATTTGCGCCGCTTTTTGACGCAAAAACGGCGCAAACTAACAAAATACAATTGGATTTTGTAAGTTTGTGCAGCATTTGCGTCAAAAAGCGGCGCAAATGCGGTGCTAAAAAAGTATAAATATGGGCCACGGTATTTTGTACGTTTGCGCCGCTTTTGCATCAAAAATGACGCAAATGCAGCACTAAAAAAGTATAAATATGGGCCTACGTCACTACATCCAATAGGAGACACCCAGACACTTGTCATCATGAAAACACATGCACACACGCATTCGCACACAGACACGCACACAGGACAGAGGATGTAATATGGAACATTATCCCACATGCATCCAAACATCACCTGTGCACTCTAATTAGCTCCTGGGGGGACATGCCATCAAGATAGACCACACATAAACTTCCACACAGCCAGCAACATGATGAGGCCTGGATTGTCTCTAATCCCTGGACAAGCAACTGGTAAATGTTCTTCAGAAGCCCTCTCAGACACCAGTCAAACACACCAACATCTCACTTAGAATGACACCACCACCCAATCAGGGACAGATAAAACACAATACCCATGGTCCAGACACTGGTCACCAATGAAGAACCTTGAATCGCATGATGAGGTTACCATAGAGATCAAACAGCAGTGCAAGGCATTGTCAGCGGCAGGCTGAGAACTACACAAATGACAATTACATAAGAAACTACAGATCTGGGCTTGTTGTATTACATATTTCAGCCTGGACTGTAGGATGGGCCTGAGGTAGAGTTGGTGCCGAGCTAAACCCCTCTCCTTGATAGGATACCTAAAAGTGATGAGACAACACAACAACTGTAGTTCACACAACATCTCAGATCAAAGAAATGTACAACATAGTTCACTGGGGATTTTCCTAGCCATGTGCTGCAAAAATCTAGTTTATGGCTCTCAAGAAAGCACATAAAAACAGATCTTCTTACTTTCAATGCCCCATCAACAAATATAAATGACACCGCAAAGGCACAAGCGTGAAGACAAGATAACAAAAAATACCAGAATTTGTTTCATGAGACATGCTTGGTGTTCTAAAACGGAAGCTGAGAACCAGAACAACACCACAGCGGTGTGAAGTACACTATCACTCTGAGGGCAAACATTGGGGACACCAACTTGAGGTGGACGTATGGGACCATGACAATCAACAACAGGTGAGCTAGGCTGCACAGAAGTGGAGCGAGGGAGGACAAAAAAGCAGCAGTCAGTGAGGGAACACAAAAAAAGCACCAATAAGACTCAAGACACTAAAAATATAAACCCCATTGCACTGGAAACGAAACCATAGGTACGTAGTATCAATGCAAAGCAACTCAATATAAAAGGGCACTCAACAGCAAAATGGTGTGATGCCTCTTAGGGGATGAGTAATGTTAAATCTTGTTATGCTGATCTGTAGAGCAAATCCTGGCGCTGAGCATGTGTGAGTCTAGCCAGACCTAGGGCCTAGTTGGAGTACAAGAAAAGCCATGTGGGATGTATAAAGGTAGGAGTCCGGACGAGCAGAGGTGTATAGGTTTATGAAAGCAGATGCATTTATTGAGGTATGCTGGGCCACTGTTATGTAGTGCCATGAAAGTGTGTGTGAGAAGCTTGAATTGTGCTTGTTTGTGAATGGGGAGCCAGTAGAGCTCATTTAGGTGTGGTGTAATGTGAGTGCGGTGTGGAGGGTGAGAGTGATTCTGGCCTCCAAGTTCTGAATGGCTTGCAGTCTTCGTTGAGTTTTTTGTTGATCCCGGCATAGAGCGTATTCCCATAGCCCATCTGAATTGTGACAAGGATGCATGTGACTGTTTTCCAGGTGTTGATTGGGAGGCATTTGAAACACTTCCACAGCAACATCAGGGTATATTGGCATAGGGCGGTAATGGCATTGACTTAGGTGGTCATGTCGAGTTTGCTGTCAATTAAAATCTCAATGTTCTTGGTGTGGGTGGTGGGGATGGATGTCGGTTCTAGCTCTATTGGACACCATGTGAAGTGCTTCAGTGAAGTGCTATTTCTGAAGATCACAAGTTTGGTCTTGTAGGTGTTCATGTTGTGAGAGTGGGTGATACTGGCCAGAGGGATCATATATGCGTTGAAGATGGTTGGGTTCAGGGAGCATCCTTGTGGAACTCTGCAGATGAGAATGTGAAAGTCCGAGGTGTACAGTGCCAGGCTAGCTGATTGGGTCCTCCCAGTCAGGAAAGAGCAGATTCATTGGAGTGCATGTCCTTGGATTGTGATGTCATGTAGGTGTTGGATGAGGATGGGGTGGGGTGGGAGATCATGTCAAGCCGCTGCAGAGACATCTAGGAGGATAAAGGCTGCTGAGTTTTCTCTGACCAGAAGCATGTGGATACTGTCAGTGGCGATGATGAGGGCTGTTTCTGTGCTGTGATTGTGTCTGAAACCAGTATGAGTGGTGTTGAGGAGTTGGTAGTCATTGAGGAATGCAGCAAGGCATCTGTTAGTGATTTCCTCTAAGACCTTGAAGAAGAATGGTAATGAGATCAGTCTACAGCAGGATAGCACTGAAGGGTCTGCAGTGGGTGTCTTCATCAATGGGAGGACAGTGGTGTGCTTCTAAGCATCTGAGAATGTTGCAACAGAGATAGAGGCCTTCAGAATAAGTGTGAGCATGGGGTTTCAGGTCTCTGGATAAAGTGTGGTAGAGGGGGCAGTCTGAAGGGGCCCCTCAGTGAATGGATTTCATGGTAGCAGTGGTTTCTTCTGGGATGATGATGAGCCATGTGGTTAGCACTGGCTCTTTGAATAACACAGGGAGGCATTTGTTGAGGTATGTCGGTCTGGTGTTTAGTTGAAGTTGTAAATTGTGGTGATGTTGTTACTGAAGAATACAGAAATTGTTACTGAGGTCTGCAAGTGGGTGATTGACTTGGAGTGGCCCCTGGTGAGGTGAAATCCTTCACAGTGGTGAAGATTTATTTGCTTCTGTTGGTGCTGGCATCAACGCAGTCTGCCAGAGTGGCACTTTTGGCAGTCTAGATCATTTGGTGGTAGCATCTCAGGGTGTATTTGAACTTGCTCCTGTCTGCATTGTCCTGGCTCCATTTGTGTACCAGTTGTTTGCAGTGGTGTTTCATCAATCTGAGTTAATCTGTGTACCAACTGGCCTAGGGTCTAGATCTTGTTGGATTGCTCTGTTTGAGTTGGGCAAAGGAGTCAGTGCAGAAAGTGATCCAATTTTTTAAATTGTTGATGGCTTTGGGGAGGCTACCTCTGTGTTTCGGTCAGTGGGTGTTGAGAGTAGTGTTCCAGTCCTTGTCAATGATGCTGCTCCACTTGTGGCCGGCTGGTGTGGTGATGGTGAAAGTGCATTGGACCGGGATAGGGATGCTGAACTTGATGAAGACATGGTCTGTCCAGAAGACGGGTGCGGGTTCTTGGACACCTCCAGTGACATGGGTCGGTCCCTATACTCTTTGGGTAAGGACCAGACTTCAAAGGTCTTCTGTTGGACCTGGATTTTTGACAGGGTCATCCCCAAACTTTTTGCCTCCTTCCTCCTATTTATTCTGACCTGTTGTTGTTGGCTTTTGAACTTTGGGCACTTTACCAGTGCTAACCAGTGCTAAAGTGCATATGCTGTCTGTGTAAATTGTACTGTTGATTGGTTTATCCATGATTGGCTATTTAATTTACTTGTAAAACCCTAGTAGAGTGCACTATACGTGCCTAGGGCCTGTAGATTAAATGCTACTAGTGGGCCTGCAGCACTGGTTGTGCCACCCACTTAAGTAGCCCCTTAACCTTGTCTCAGGCTGGCCATTGCAAGGCCTGTGTGTGCAGTTTCACTGACACTTCGACTTGGCATTTAAAAGTACTTGCCAAGCCTAAAACTCCCCTTTTTCTACATATAAGTCACCCCTAATGTGTGCCCTAGGTAACACCTAGAGCCGGGTGCTATGTGGGTTAAAGGCAGGACATGTACCTGTGTAGTTTATATGTCCTGGTAGTGTAAAACTCCTAAATTCGTTTTTACACTACTGTGAGGCCTGCTCCCTTCATAGGCTAACATTGGGGCTGCCCTCATACATTGTTGAAGTGGCAGCTGCTGATCTGAAAGGAGCAGGAAGGTCATATTTAGTATGGCCAGAATGGTAATACCAAATCCTGCTGACTGGTGAATTCGGATTTAATATTACTATTCTAGAAATGCCATTTTTAGAAAGTGAGCATTTCTTTCCACTTAAATCTTTCTGTGCCTTACAATCCACGTCTGGCTGGGCTTAGTTGACAGCTCCTTGTGCATTCACTCAGACACACCCCAAACACAGGTACTCAGCCTCACTTGCATACATCTGCATTTTGAATGGGTCTTCCTGGGCTGGGAGGGTGGAGGGCCTGCTCTCACACAAAGGACTGCCACACCCCCTACTGGGACCCTGGCAGACAGGATTGAACTGAAAGGGGACCTGGTGCACTTCTTAGCCACTCTTTGAAGTCTCCCCCACTTCAAAGGCACATTTGAGTATAAAACAGGGCCTCTGCCCTACCTCATCAGACACTTGCTGGAGAAGAAACCTGAACCAGAAACTACTGCCAAGAAGAACTGCCTGGCTGCTCAAAGGACTCACCTGTCTGCTTTCTACAAAGGACTGCTGCCTTGCTGTTGGCCTGCTGCCTTGCTGAACTCTTGTCTGGCTGTAAAAGTGCTCTCCAAGGGCTTGGATAGAGCTTGCCTCCTGTTCCCTGAAGTCTGAGGATCAAAAAGACTTCTCTTTTTCATTTGGACTCGTTGTGCGCCAAAAATTTTGACGCACAGCTTGCTCTGCGTCGAGAAAATCGCTGCATGCCGACGCTGCTCGACGCGACGCCTACGGGGCGGGCGGAACTTCCACGCACAGCCTCGCGGAACGACGCGCAGCCGGAAAACAAGCCGAAGAATCCACGCACAGACCCTGGGACATCTGGTAATCCCGCGATCCATAGAAGGAGACGGTCCGCGTGCCGGAAAACGATGCACGTCTTCCCCGAGTGAAAAATAACGACGCAAGTCCGTGTGTGAAGGGGCACAACCGACGCACACACCATTTTTCCTCCCGTAGAACAACGCACGTCTCCCCGTGTGAAAAATAACAACGCAAGTCAGTGTGTGAAGGGGCGTAACCGACGCGCACACCATTTTTCCACGCATCTCCTCTTCTGCGGCCTTCTGCTGAGATTTTCCACTCCAAACCAGGTACTTTGTGCTTGAAAGAGACTTTGTTTGCTTTTTAAAGACTTAATACACTTCATATCACTTTTTAGTGATATCTTTACAAATTCTTATTGCATCTTTTATTGTGTTGATCTACAAATATCCAGATACATATTCTATATTTTTCTAAACACTGTGTGGTGTATTTTTGTGGTGCTATATGGTGTTATTGTATGATTTATTGCACAAATACTTTACACATTGCCTTCTAAGTTAAGCCTGACTGCTCGTGCCAAGCTACCAGAGGGTGGGCACAGGATAATTTGGATTGTTTGTGACTTACCCTGACTAGAGTGAGGGTTCTTGCTTGGACAGAGGGTAACCTGACTGCCAACCAAAAACCCCATTTCTAACATCTTCGATGAGTGCTTTTGAGTTAGAGTTGCAGTGTTATCCAGGTGGAAGTTCAGGTTTCCAATTAGGATGTAATTGCTAGCATTGATGGTAAGTAGTGTGACAAAGTCTGTGATGGTGTCAGTGAAGTTTATGCGCTATCCAGGTGGCCTGTAGATAAGAGTGCCCCTGAGAGTAAAGTTGGCTGTGACATGGAGCTTGACAGACAGGTGTTCAAAGTTGGAGGATGACAGGCTCAAGGAGGTGGCAAAGCTGATGGCATTCTTGTGGATGATGGAGCTTCCTCCTAGGGGCTTGTGAAGTCTGTCCTGCCTGGCGATCTTGTAGCCGGGGGATGGTAGTGGCACTGTCAGGTGCCAAAGTAGGATTCAGCCAACTTTCCATGAGGTATGTTAGGTCCGGGACACTGTCGTGCACAAGGTCCTAGATCTTAGTGGTGTTTTTGATGAATGAGTCGGTGTTAAGGAGCATACATGTGAGTGCAGAGTGGGTAGTTGCCAGACTGCATGAGTGTGAAAGAGTGGCATATTGGATGCTGTTGGTGCATGTGAGGTGAGTGTTGGGTGTGGGTAAACTTGCAGAAAGCACAGGCGAACACTCTCTTAGTGTTGTATGATGTGGTGAGACATCAGCATGGGGAGTGGCAGCTGGGGTTGTGGTAGGAGAGGGGAGGATCAGGGTTCGTGGTGCTGGGTACGCTCCAGACACAGACAGACTTGCCTTTGACACACCAGAGGCACACCCACTGCGTGCGCCCGCTGTGTGTCCATGCTGTGGCTGCCATTAATCAAATGTGGTAACGACATTCACCAGTGTGAGATGGGCGGCATGTAATATCCTCCTCCTTAATAAAACTTTAAGGATTCTCTGGTGAGCAATACAGGAGGCACACTAAGGATGGATACTTAAGTAAAATACAGGAGGCACACTTAATAATTGTTAGACCCGTCAGCCTTAGGTTGTTCTAACTTTTTGCTTTCCTCCTCCATTTTTTCTGATCTCGTTTAGGTTGGCATTAGGACACTGTGCACTTTAGCACTGCTAACCAGTGCTATAGTGCATGCACTCACTGCTTAAAACATGGTAACATTGACTTATTCCCAAATGGCATATTTAATTTACTTGTAAATCCCTAGTAAAGTGCCACTACATGTGCCCAGGGCCGTAATTTAAATGCTACTAGTGGGTCTGCAGCACTGATTGTGCCACCCACCTAAGTTGTCCTTTAAACATGTCTCAGGCCTGCCATTGCATCCTGTGTGTGTGCACTTATAAATTGTTATTTCGACTGCCCGAATCTTCCTTCTTAATACATATGTCACCCCTAGGGTAGGCCCTATACAAGCCACAGGGCAAGGTCTAATGTATTTAAAAAATGTAATTTTAAATTTTAAATGTCTTGCACTGAAAAATTCTTACATTTATGTTTCACTCCTGCAAGGCCTAACTCTCTCATAGACATTGGAGTTAGCTTAGTACATTTAATAAGTTATAATTTCCAAATGGGAGCAAGTAAGCAGTTCATGTATAGTGTCTTTGGAATTGTAACGAAAAATCCTACCTTATGATAAAGTTGGATTTAAAATTATAATTCTACAATTGCCACTTTTAGAAAGTTAGCATTTTCTTGCCTTAGCCGTTAGTACCTGTAGCCTGTTTCTGGTCACATGACTGGGTGTAGCTGATAGTTGAACTTTGTGCATTCCTCCTAGACAGCCACACACAAAACGGAACTTAGGTGTGCCTGGATGGGCCATCACTGTCAATATGGGAGGGAGGAGCTAGGCACAGTCCCCACTTACACCTGAATAAGCTGTGTCCTGTCTCAACACAAAGGCCCTCATTATGAGATTGGCAGCAAATGCCGCCTACCACCACAGCGACGGCTGCCAACATACCATCGCCGTGGCTACCGACCATCCATGCCATTATGACCATAGCCGGAATTCAGCGAGAAGGCTAGCGGAATTCCGGTGACGGTCATCGCGGCGGATGGCAGTAAGGTGGTGCTGCTGCTGCCAGCAAAACACCACCTACCGTATCATGTTCCATGATACAGCCTGGCGGTCATTTGCTGGCGGATGCTGCTGCTGGCAACAGCGCCCTGTCCCGTCTTCTGCCGGAGGACCCCCTGCAAGCAGGTGAGTCGGGTTCTCTGACAGGAGTGGGAGGTAGGGGGCTTGTGTGCGTGTGTGGGTGTGTGTAACTGTGTTTGAATGCGTGCATGCATATCTAATGCATGTGTGCATGAGTGTGTGTGTGTGTGTGTACGTGCATGTTGTGTCAGGTGCGTGCGTGTGTGTCTGGATGTATGTTTTTGAGTTTTGCAGTGAGTGTGTACGTATGTATGCATGCGTAGGTGAATGTGTGTATGCATGTGTGTATGGGTGTGTATGTATGTGCGTGTATGTGTGTACATGTGGGGAGGGGGAGGGTGGGTGAGGGCTGTGGGGAGGAGGAGGGGGGCGGGGGAGACCCCTATCAGTGCCAGGGAAAGAATTCCCTGGCACTGATACTGCCTACCGCCATGGTTTCCGTGGCAGTACAGAAACCATGGGAATCATGATGGTGGGCAGGGTCAAAATGCTGTGGGAGGCCTAGTGACGACCACCAGGCTGGAGACTGAAGTCTCCAGCCCAGCGGTCATTACCGCCGTGTCGGTCGGTGTGTTGACTTGGCAGTTTGGCTTTGGCCAAATCGCCAATGTCATAATAGTGGAGGTAGGTACTGCGAGCCTGTTGGCGGTAATACCTCCACTATAGCACCGACTGCTGGTGTCGTAATGGCCCCCAAAGTGCTGTACACCCCCTTTAGTTAATCTGGAGTCAGGAAAGGTAAGGTAAGATTCGTGGGGACTCAAAAGGAAAACCTCTAGAAGCTTCTCCCTCACTTCAAAGTCATAACTGGGTATAAATACTGGACTTCAGACACCAACTCTTCAGTACACTTCTGGAACTGTGGATACTCTGTCAAGAAAAAGGATTGCTGTACTGATAAAGGAGTGCCACTCTGCTGGCCTGCTGCATTAAAGGAATTACTGCCCTGTTGACCTGCTGCCTGCTGCCTTCTTGCCTGAGGAAGAAGAACTGTGACCTGCAATTTCATCTTGAACCCTGGACCCCAGGGTGACTTCAAGGGCTAATCTGCTAGCCTCCAGATCATAGCTTCAGGCCCAACCAGCTCCTGGACCTAGCTGCAGTGAGTTCCTGACCTGCAAGTGGTGCACCTCAGGTCCTTGACCCAGGCTGTTGCTCAGCAGGCTTAAATAAAGCGTTTGGGCTCCTGATGACTGCCAATGGGCCCGTTTGCACTCAGACTGCGCCGCTCGCACCGAAAAAACAGTGCGTTGCTGCCTGCCTGTCTCTTTGCGCTTCAGGATTTACAGCTCCAGACCACCCATCCGTGACACCCGGCCTGCTCTACGCACCACACCAACAGCCATCAATGACGCTCTCCTTGCTCCCTTATGGCTCTGTCCAACACCAACAGGGCTCTTGGCATAAAACCTGAAAAGGTAAAACTTCAGATGGACTAATCTGGGACTGTAGACGACCCACACTCAATCGTGGTCAACCTGATTTTTTTAATATGACCAGGTCCAGTGTGACCAGATAGCCGTTTTTTGTGCTTCTGTTTTTAGGTGCCATTTTACACTTTATTGTTTACAAATTCCTAACTTTGGTTCTACTGACTGAATGTTTATAATTTTGATCATGTTTTATTTATTAAATTCAGTTCTATTTTCCTAACTTGGTGTAGCATCTTTTTGTGTGGTGTTCTCACGGTTTTACTTTTTGAAGTGTTGCACAAATACTTTACTCATTGCTTCTAAGTTAAGCCTGACTGCTCAGTGCCAAGCTAACAAGGTTGAGTATAGGTTAATTTTGGGTTTGCTTGTGCCTTACCCAGACAAGGATTGTGGCTGTTGCTTGACCAGGGCTCACACACCAATCAACCAGTAACCCAACTTACAAAGGGCATGAGATGTGTGGAATATATTCTACAACTCAAAGAAATGTGACACAGGGGGACAGAGTGCATGTTATTAATAAACCTTTGTGAGTTTTTGACATCATTCTCAATATGGTTATGTTATAAAATGAACAGACCATGGGCCAGCTGTACGAAGCCTTTTAACGGTTGCAGATGGCATATTGGACTGTTTGCAACCAATAAAATGCTTTTTGACATATACCAACCCTATTTTGCGAGTCAGTAACCTATTACCCACTCGCAAAATAGGGTTTGCGAGTCGCTATTAGAAAGTGGCGTGTTAAGGGAGTCCCTTCCTAATAGCGAGTCGCAATGGTATGGAGGAATGTTTTGTGACCAGGAATGCGGTGGCAAAACATTTGCAGATTGCCACCCACTTCAAGTGGGTGGTAAGCCATTCCCAAATGGGGAAGGGTCCCCAAGCGACCCCTTCCCCTTTGTGAATGTGGGTGAAAACATTTTTAAGAGCACGGACCACTGCTTATTCTTAAAAAATGAAAAGAAAACTTTTCAATTTTCTTTTTGTTATGCATCCCATTATGGGCTGCATTACTAAAAAAAAAAGAATGCTTTATTTAAAAAGGAATCACAGACATGGTGGTCTGCTGACCCCAGCAAGCCACCATCTCTGTGAGTGTGACCATTCCCATATGGGTCACAAATTGTGACCTGCCTCAGGAATATTAATAAGGCAGGTCTCTTGCAACCCATTTGGGAATTTGAAACAGTGTTAAACACACTGTTGTACATAACTGTTTGTGATTTCCTAATAGCAAATTGCAAAAAATTAGCTATTTGGAAATCACAAATGTCAAGCTTCGTACATCTGGCCCTTGGAATATAGACAAACGGCCTCATTATGATTTGGCGGTCTTTTGGCAAGACCGCTGTGTGTCCGCCACCAAAAGACCGCCATGTTGACGGTAATCTGACCACCGTATTAAGAGTCACATTGCAAAGTCTGCCAAAAAACTGCCAAAATCGTAAAACTGCCAGGACACTGAAGGACAGAAAAGAGGTGGTTCGACCACCAGCACCACCAGCCCGACACAATTCCACCCACCAAATTACATCCACAAATCACCACTGCGGTTCTTCCATGACAGAAAACTATTGGCGGTCCAAAACGCGGTGGTCACCATTCACTTCTGTCAGAACACATCACCACATTGGATAGTTTGAATATCCCACACCTGACACACATCCACACACCAGAAACACCTACTCACAGCACCATTTAACATACCCTTACAAAACCCACAATCCTTTGCATCCTGAACGCCATACATATACACCGAGAAGCCAAAATAATAAGATTTAGTTCTTGTACACCATAGGCACACATACACATGACACTCTTCACACACCCCATATCAGCACAACTATCACAATACACACATCACAAGCACAGACAATCTGCTACAACCGTCTTCAACTCACATCGCAGCACCCACACTTCACCAATTTCCCTTCACCGCACCCTTGCACTCACAACACCCCCTCACACCATCTACACAACCATGTCCCCACAAAAACACTCATGTTTCACAGATGATGAGTTGGGGGTCATGGTATATTGATCTACTATATGTTTTCCTTAGCACAACTCAATGAGCAAGAGCTGGTACACAACAAGAAATGGAGGACGTCTGCCATTCGATAAAGTTGCATTCCATCATCTCAAAGGTGATGAAACAAACAATCAAGAAAGATCCACAGTGCCTATTAGCTGGAGCCAGAGACAAATGGACACCTAACTTGGTCAAAAAAGGTAGTCGACCAGATCCATTTGGCCCAGACAAATGGAGTCACTGCCTTCCACACTTTCGTGGGGCCATCATTACTCTGAAGCTGAAATAGTGGAATTACCACCTCTGCCATTCTCTGGCCTTACTCTGGTGCGGGGAAAAAGAAGCAAAAAAAGACCTTGTTATTTTAGCTGTGCGATTCCTATAGGTCTCTGCAATGTAGATTTCCCTAGTAATTTATGACGGAAAGTCTTAATTTTATTAAAGACACGGAGGCGAATATTATGCATTCTTTTCTTACTTTATTTTCAATAGCAGCAGTCAAGAACTACAGCTCCCAAAAGGACTAGCAACAGGCTAGCCAATGGGAGCAAAAAAGAAACCAACACTAAATCAATCAGCAAGACCCATTAACCATAGAGACTACCCTTGACTGCAAGCAGCCCTCTTTTCTTGAAAGAGCAAGTCAAATAGAGTCATAAACCAAAGGGTGAATAAGTCCAACAATTGCTAGAGCGAGGGAAGCGGAACAAAGGTCCTGAACACCAGCAATAAACCAAGAGGACGATGATGAAGGAAGTTGATCCTGAGGAGGTTGGAAAGCAGAATCCAGGGGTTTCTCTTTGAAAAAGGAGGAGATGAAGCCAACGGCGTTATCCCGAAGCTGGAGGCAATGCAGGAGTCGCTGGGAGGGAGAAAGAAAAATACATGTTAGTAGAAACACTGCGGTGGGATAATATTCGCCTCCGTGTCTTTAATAAAATTAAGACTTTCTGTCATAAATTACTAGGAAAATCTACATTTTATGTCAAGACCGGAGGCTCTATTATGCAAGTTTAAAGCTTGTCAATAACCAATGAAGATGCAGTTCTAACAGGTTTACAATAGAAGGTTTTGAAAACATTGTCATTAGACCAATCTGCTGACCTGAGAATGTCCTCCAAACTAGACTCCAGAGAGAAAGCCTTTGAGGCCATAGCTCCCCTAGAAGAATGGGCTCCAAAAACGTAAATATCTATACCCGCCAGGGACATAATCCATTTAACCCATCGGGCCAAAGTTGCAGAAGCTACCGGATTGTGTGGTTTGCGAAAGGAAATAAAAAGTTGATTGGAAGAGGACGTTCTCAGGTTACCAGTTCTTTTTTCATATTCTTTTAAACAGAGACCCACACACAGTTTTGGTTTGTCAGGAAAGAAAGGATAGAAGACAGAATGTAAATTGGTTTTGGTGCGTTTGGAAATATGGAATAAAACACCCGAGGGTAAGAACTGCCGGGCAGGCACGTCTAAGGATTTAACATCCGATACTCGTTTGATTGAAATTAAACATAACAACATAGTTAGTTTGGCAGAAAGCATTTTAAGAGAAAGACTTGAATTGTCTGGCCAGGAGGGAAGAAAATTCAAAACTAGGGAAACGTCCCAGACATGGGAATATTTGGCGGTTGGAGGTCTCGAGAGTTTCACACCTTTTAAGAGACGACAAATCAAGGGATGGACTCCGATTGGTTTGCCGTCAATACTTGAGTGGTTCATAGATATAGCAGATCTGTAAAGGTTTATTGTCTGATAAGATTTACCCATACCCGCCTGGGCCGCTAGAAAATTGATAATTAAATTTAAATCTGTTGAAAAGGGATCAGCACATTTTCCCACACACCAGCCTCACCAAAGAGCCCAAGCTGATCTGTAGGCTCGCCTTGTGCCAGGTGCCCATGCATTATTAATGAACTCCAAAGCTTCTGACGGAATAGGGAAGGACTGTTGGGAAGGCCGGAGATGTTCCAAGCTGAAAGGGTTAGAGAGTTGTTGAGAATTAGATTGTGGGGACAACCGAAAGGGTCTAGAAGAAGGGACGAAAACGGCAGAAGCAAAACCGGAAATTCTACCGTTAGCTCGAGTAGAGGCGGAAACCAAACCTGGGATTGCCAGAAGGGAACTATCAGGACAAGAGACGCTTTTTGACATCTGACCTGGTTCAAGACTCTGTTGATTAGAATGAAAGGCATAATTGAGTGTCCGGGACCAATCTTGGAGAAAAGCGTCGTAGCGATGGCCAAAGGATCCGGGCGCCAACTGAAGAAATGTGGAAGCTGAGTATTGAGTCTGGACGCAAAGAGATCCACATGGAGAGGACCCCATTTCCTTACGATTTGAAGACAAACTGAGCAGTGTAGTTTCCAATCACTGGAGTCTGTGAGATGGCGAGAATGCCAATCTGCAGTGGAATTCAAGGATCCTGGGAGATACTCGGCTAGAGGGGAAAATTTGTGGTAAAGACAGAATTCCCAGAGGCTCTTGGCTAGAAGAGCGAGAAGCTTGGATCTGGTGCCTCCTAAGTGGTTGATGTATCGCACCGCGGATATATTGTCCATACGGAGTAGGATGAAGCATCGTACCCTGTTCTTTGTAAAACTTTTGATCGCAAAGGAGCCTGCAAGAAGCTCTAAACAGTTTATGTGCAATTTGGACTCCTCTGCGGACCATATACCGCCAGTCGATATCGAACCACAGCGGGCGCCCCAGCCCGTGAGACTTGCATCTGATTCTAACACAAGATCGGGCACAGAGGGGAAGATGGATCTGCCGTTCCAGGCCTCTAAATGGGATATCCAGCATTGAATTTCCATTTGGGATTCTTGATCCAGAGACACAAGGTCGGAAAAGGCCAAACCTCGTTGAAGATGCAGAATTTTGAGACGCTGTAGCGCGTGGTAATGTAGAGGCCCTGGGAAAATGGCCTGGATCGAAGAGGAGAGAAGGCCTACGACCCTTGCAAGAGATCTGAGGGAAATAGCGTCTTTTTTAAGTGTTAGGACCAATTCTCTTTTGATTGCGGCAACCTTTGGAAAGGGGAAGGAGAAGGGTGGCCGAGACAGAATCTATCTGGAAGCCTAGAAATTCTATTTGTTGGGAAGGAATCACCATGGATTTTTCGGGATTTATAAGTGTAGGAAAGTACCATCTTGCCTGGCATGTTACCCCCATTTTTCACTGTATATATGTTGTTTTAGTTGTATGTGTCACTGGGACCCTGGTAACCCAGGGCCCCAGTGCTCATAAGTGTGCCTGAATGTGTTACCTGTGTAGTGACTAACTGTCTCACTGAGGCTCTGCTAACCAGAACCTCAGTGGTTATGCTCTCTCATTTCTTTCCAAATTGTCACTGACAGGCTAGTGACCATGTTTACCAATTTACATTGGCTTACTGGAACACCCTTTTAATTCCCTAGTATATGGTACTGAGGTACCCAGGGTTTTGGGGTTCCAGGAGATCCCTATGGGCTGCAGCATTTCTTTGGCCACCCATAGGGAGCTCTGACAATTCTTACACAGGCCTGCCACTGCAGCCTGAGTGAAATAACGTCCACGTTATTTCACAGCCATTTTACACTGCACTTAAGTAACTTATAAGTCACCTATATGTCTAACCTTTACCTGGTAAAGGTTAGGTGCAAAGTTACTTAGTGTGAGGGCACCCTGGCACTAGCCAAGGTGCCCCCACATTGTTCAGAGCCAATTCCCTGAACTTTGTGAGTGCGGGGACACCATTACACGCGTGCACTACATATAGGTCACTACCTATATGTAGCTTCACAATGGTAACTCCGAATATGGCCATGTAACATGTCTATGATCATGGAATTGCCCCCTCTATGCCATCCTGGCATAGTTGGCACAATCCCATGATCCCAGTGGTCTGTAGCACAGACCCTGGTACTGCCAAACTGCCCTTCCTGGGGTTTCACTGCAGCTGCTGCTGCTGCCAACCCCTCAGACAGGCATCTGCCCTCCTGGGGTCCAGCCAGGCCTGGCCCAGGATGGCAGAACAAAGAACTTCCTCTGAGAGAGGGTGTGACACCCTCTCCCTTTGGAAAATGGTGTGAAGGCAGGGGAGGAGTAGCCTCCCCCAGCCTCTGGAAATGCTTTCTTGGGCACAGATGTGCCCAATTCTGCATAAGCCAGTCTACACCGGTTCAGGGACCCCTTAGCCCCTGCTCTGGCGCGAAACTGGACAAAGGAAAGGGGAGTGACCACTCCCCTGACCTGCACCTCCCCTGGGAGGTGTCCAGAGCTCCTCCAGTGTGCTCCAGACCTCTGCCATCTTGGAAACAGAGGTGCTGCTGGCACACTGGACTGCTCTGAGTGGCCAGTGCCACCAGGTGACGTCAGAGACTCCTGCTGATAGGCTCCTTCAGGTGTTAGTAGCCTATCCTCTCTCCTAGGTAGCCAAACCCTCTTTTCTGGCTATTTAGGGTCTCTGTCTCTGGGGAAACTTTAGATAACGAATGCAAGAGCTCATCCGAGTTCCTCTGCATCTCTCTCTTCACCTTCTGATAAGGAATCGACTGCTGACCGCGCTGGAAGCCTGCAAACCTGCAACATAGTAGCAAAGACGACTACTGCAACTCTGTAACGCTGATCCTGCCGCCTTCTCGACTGTTTTCCTGCTTGTGCATGCTGTGGGGGTAGTCTGCCTCCTCTCTGCACCAGAAGCTCCGAAGAAATCTCCCGTGGGTCGACGGAATCTTCCCCCTGCAACCGCAGGCACCAAAAAGCTGCATTACCGGTCCCTTGGGTCTCCTCTCAGCACAACGAGCGAGGTCCCTCGAATCCAGCAACTCTGTCCAAGTGACCCCCACAGTCCAGTGACTCTTCAGTCCAAGTTTGGTGGAGGTAAGTCCTTGCCTCACCTCGCTGGGCTGCATTGCTGGGAACCGCGACTTTGCAGTTACTCCGGCCCCTGTGCACTTCCGGCGGAAATCCTTTGTGCACAGCCAAGCCTGGGTCCACGGCACTCTAACCTGCATTGCACGACTTTCTAAGTTGGTCTCCGGCGACGTGGGACTCCTTTGTGCAACTTCGGCGAGCACCATTTCACGCATCCTTGTAGTGCCTGTTTCTGGCACTTCTCAGGGTGGTACCTGCTTCAGTGAGGGCTCTTTGTCTTGCTCGACGTCCCCTCTCTCTTCAGATCCAATTTGCGACCTCCTGGTCCCTCCTGGGCCCCAGCAGCGTCCAAAAACACCAAACACCCAATTTGCAACTAGCAAGGCTTGTTGGCATCCTTCCGGCGGGAAAACACTTCTGCACAACTCTCCAAGGCGAGAGGGATCCGTCCACCAAAAGGGAAGTCTCTAGCCCTTTTTGTTCCTGCAGAAACCTCAGCTTCTTCTGTCCAGTAGAAGCTTCTTTGCACCCGCAGCTGGCATTTCCCGGGCATCTGCCCATCTCCGACTTGCTTGTGACTTTTGGACTTGGTCCCCTTGTTCCACAGGTACCCCAGATTGGAAATCCACAGTTGTTGCATTGCTGGTTTGTGTCTTTCCTGCATTATTCCTCTAACACGACTTCTTTGTCCTTAGGGGAACTTTAGTGCACTTTCCACTCACTTTTCAGGGTCTTGGGGAGGGTTATTTTTCTAACTCTCACTATTTTCTAATAGTCACAGCGACCCTCTACAAGGTCACATAGGTTTGGGGTCCATTCGTGGTTCGCATTCCACTTTTGGAGTATATGGTTTGTGTTGCCCCTATCCCTATGTTTCCCCATTGCATCCTATTGTAACTATACATTGTTTGCACTGTTTTCTAAGACTATACTGCATATTTTTGCTATTGTGTATATATATCTTGTGTATATTTCCTATCCTCTCACTGAGGGTACACTCTAAGATACTTTGGCATATTGTCATAAAAATAAAGTACCTTTATTTTTAGTATAACTGTGTATTGTGTTTTCTTATGATATTGTGCATATGACACTAAGTGGTACTGTAGTAGCTTCACACGTCTCCTAGTTCAGCCTAAGCTGCTCTGCTAAGCTACCATTATCTATCAGCCTAAGCTGCTAGACACCCTATACACTAATAAGGGATAACTGGGCCTGGTGCAAGGTGCAAGTACCCCTTGGTACTCACTACAAGCCAGTCCAGCCTCCTGCATTGGTTGTGCAGTGGTGGGATAAGTGCTTGAGACTACTTACCACTCTTGTCATTGTACTTTTCATAAGAGAAAAATATACAAAACAAGGTCAGTGTATATACACATAGCCAAAAAGTTTTGCATTTCCTCTTTTCACTCTTTTCTAAGTGCTGAAAAGTACTTCTAAACTTTCAAAAAGTTTAAAACGTTTTTTTCTGTCTTTCCAAAAAGTTCTGAAAACTTTTTTCTCTTTTTCTAACACTTTAACTCTCTCTAAAAATGTCTGGCACAGGCCAAAATGGTGATCTGTCCAAACTTGCATATGACAACCTTAGCTGGAAAAGAGCAAGGAGTCTCTGTATAGAGAGAGGTTTGAGTGTAGGGAAGAATCCTTCCTTGGAACTGTCACTTAACATGCTTAGAGAACAGGATAAGGCCATAGGTGCTTCATCTGTTGAAAAAGTACCTAATAGTTCTCAATCTGATTCAGGGACTCCCCCAGGAAAAGATTCAGGAAAGAAACTTCCTAGCCTGCCCATTACTAGACAATCTAGCATAGATGGTAATGATGATGAGCCACACCATATAAATAGTGTTGTCTCACATCATAGCAAAAGCATTTATTCTCACCATACTGGTAGTAATGTTTCTGTTAACCAAGCTGTTAGGGTGGCTTCTGTAAGGGACAGGTCTCCTTCTGTTCATTCCCATCATAGCTCTGTTTCTAGGAATGTCCCTCCCACCAACACTGATGACAGAATGTTAGAGAGGGAACTCAATAAGTTGAGGGTGGAACAAACCAGACTGAAGCTTAAAAAGCAACAGCTGGATTTGGATAGACAGTCTTTTGAATTAGAGAAGGAAAGACAGGAGTTGGGTTTAGATACCCATGGTGGCAGCAGCAGTATTCCCCATAGTCATCCTGCAAAAGAGCATGATTCCAGGAATCTGCACAAGATAGTTCCCCCTTATAAGGAGGGGGATGACATTAACAAGTGGTTTGCTGCACTTGAGAGGGCCTGTGTTGTACAGGATGTCCCTCAAAGGCAGTGGGCTGCTATCCTATGGCTATCATTTAGTGGAAAAGGTAGGGATAGGCTCCTTACTGTGAAAGAAAATGATGCTAATAATTTCCAAGTTCTTAAGAATGCACTCCTGGATGGTTATGGCTTAACCACTGAACAGTACAGGATAAAGTTCAGAGAGACCAAAAAGGAGTCTTCACAAGACTGGGTTGATTTCATTGACCATTCAGTGAAGGCCTTGGAGGGGTGGTTACATGGCAGTAAAGTTACTGATTATGACAGCCTGTATAACTTGATCCTGAGAGAGCATATTCTTAATAATTGTGTGTCTGATTTGTTGCACCAGTACTTGGTGGACTCTGATCTGACCTCTCCCCAAGAATTGGGAAAGAAGGCAGACAAATGGGTCAGAACAAGAGGGAACAGAAAAGTTCATACAGGGGGTGACAAAGATGGCAACAAAAAGAAGGATGGTAAGTCTTCTGACAAGGGTGGGGACAAATCTAAAAATGAGTCTTCATCAGGCCCACAAAAACACTCTGGTGGGGGTGGTGGGTCCAAATCCTCCTTTAATCAGAACAAGGAAAAGAAACCATGGTGCTATTTATGTAAAATAAAAGGCCATTGGACAACAGATCCCAGTTGTCCAAAGAAAGGCACCACAGCTCCTACCACTACAACCCCTACTGCTACACCTAGTGTCCCTACTAATAGCAGTAGTGGTGGGAGCAAACCTACTAATAGCCAATCCAAGGGAGTAGCTGGGCTCACTTTTGGTAATTTAGTTGGGGTTGGTCTGATTAGGGAGACCACAGAGGCTACTTTAGTCTCTGAAGGGGCTATTGATTTAGCCACTTTGGTTGCTTGCCCCCATAACTTGGAGAAGTACAAGCAACTAACCCTAATAAATGGTGTTGAGGTCCAGGCCTACAGGGACACAGGTGCCAGTGTCACAATGGTGATTGAGAAACTGGTGCACCCTGAACAACACATACTTGGACACCAGTACCAAGTAACCGATGCTCACAACATAACACAAAGCCACCCCATGGCTGTTGTAAATCTCAACTGGGGGGGGGGGTAACTGGTCCAAAGAAAGTTGTGGTAGCTTCAGATTTACCTGTAGACTGTCTATTAGGGAATGATTTGGAGACATCAGCTTGGTCAGATGTGGAGTTGGAGGCCCATGCAGCAATGCTGGGCATCCCAGGGCATATTTTTGCTTTGACAAGGGCACAGGCCAAAAAGCAAAAAGGACAGGGAAGCTTGGATCCTGGAACAATGGACCAAGTGCTCCCTAAAGCTAGGGCTAGTAGAAGCAAACCACTTCCTACTATCCCTCCCTCTACAGTGGATTCAACTTCTGAGGAAGAAGAATTCCCTCCCTGTGCAGAACCTACACCAGAGGAGCTGGAAGCAGACACGGCTGAGCTTTTGGGTGAAGGGGGCCTGCCAGAGAGGAGCTGAGTGTGGCACAGCAAACCTGTCCCACATTAGAGGGTCTCAGACAGCAAGCTGTCAAACAGGCTAATGGGGATGTCAGTGACTCTCACAGAGTTTACTGGGAGGACAACCTCTTGTACACTGAGCATAGGGATCCTAAACCTGGAGCTGCCAGGAGATTAGTGATTCCTCAGGAGTACAGAAAGTTCCTCCTAACACTGGCACATGACATTCCCTTAGCTGGGCATCTAGGACAAATGAAAACTTGGGACAGGCTTGTTCCCCTGTTTCATTGGCCTAGGATGTCTGAGGACACAAAATAATTTTGTAAGTCCTGTGAAACCTGTCAAGCCAGTGGCAAGACAGGTGGCACCCCAAAGGCACCCCTTATGCCACTGCCTGTGGTTGGGGTTCCCTTTGAAAGGGTAGGGGTTGACATAGTTGGCCCCCTTGACCCTCCTACTGCTTCAGGCAATAGGTTTATCTTAGTGGTAGTGGACCATGCCACAAGATATCCTGAAGCTATTCCTTTAAGGACCACTACAGCACCTGCAGTGGCAAAGGCCCTCCTGGGAATATTTTCCAGGGTGGGCTTCCCAAAGGAAGTAGTATCAGACAGACGAAGCAATTTCATGTCTGCATACTTGAAGGCCATGTGGAAGGAGTGTGGTGTAACGTACAAGTTCACAACACCCTATCATCCACAAACAAATGGACTGGTGGAGAGATTTAATAAAACTCTCAAAGGCATGATTATGGGTCTCCCTGAAAAACTCCGCAGGAGATGGGATATCCTTCTACCATGCCTCCTTTTTGCCTACAGGGAGGTACCCCAGAAAGGAGTGGGCTTCAGCCCCTTTGAACTTCTTTTTGGACACCCTGTTAGGGGTCCACTCACACTTGTAAAGGAGGGTTGGGAACAACCTTTAAAAGCTCCTAAGCAGGATATTGTGGATTATGTACTTGGCCTCAGATCAAGGATGGCTGAGTACATGAAAAAGGCCAGTAAAAACCTTCAGGCCAGCCAAGAGCTCCAGAAGCAATGGCATGATCAGAAGGCTGTTTTGGTTCAGTACCAACCAGGGCAGAAAGTGTGGGTCTTGGAGCCTGTGGCCCCAAGAGCACTCCAAGATAAATGGAGTGGTCCCCACACAATTGTTGAAAAGAAGGGAGAAGTCACCTATTTAGTTGACTTAGGCACTGCCAGGAGTCCCCTTAGGGTGCTCCATGTCAACCGCCTGAAACCCTACTATGACAGGGCTGATCTCACCCTGCTCATGGCAACTGATGAGGGACAGGAAGAAGACAGTGATCCTCTACCTGATCTCTTCTCTTCCACAGAACAAGATGCTCTTGTGGAAGGTGTAGTTTTGGCTGATTGTCTTACTGCTGAGCAGAAAGATAATTGCATAAATCTCCTAGGACAATTTTCAGAACTCTTCTCTACTGTGCCAGGCACCACTTCTTGGTGTGAGCACACTATAGATACTGGAGACAGTTTACCTGTCAAAAGTAAGATCTATAGGCAGCCTGACCATGTCAGGGACTGCATAAAGCAAGAAGTTCAGAAAATGTTGGAACTAGGAGTGGTTGAGCACTCTGACAGTCCATGGGCTTCTCCTGTGGTACTGGTACCAAAACCCAATTCTAAAGATGGAAAGAAGGAAATGCGGTTTTGTGTAGACTATAGAGGTCTCAACTTGGTAACCAAAACTGATGCTCACCCTATACCCAGGGCAGATGAGCTCATAGATACACTGGCATCTGCCAAGTATCTAAGCACTTTTGATTTGACTGCAGGGTATTGGCAGATCAAATCGTCAGAAGATGCTAAACCTAAGACTGCATTTTCTACCATTGGAGGACATTACCAGTTTACTGTAATGCCTTTTAGTTTGAAAAATGCACCTGCCACTTTTTAGAGGTTGGTGAACACAGTCCTGCAAGGGCTGGAAGCTCTCAGTGCAGCATATTTGGACGATATAGCTGTCTTTAGCTCCAGCTGGGATGATCACCTGGTCCACCTATGGAAAGTTTTGGAGGCTCTGCAAAAGGCAGGCCTCACTATCAAGGCTTCAAAGTGCCAGATAGGGCAGGGTAAGGTGGTTTATCTGGGACACCTTGTTGGTGGGGAACAGATTGCACCACTTCAGGGGAAAATCCAAACTATTATTGATTGGGTTCTCCCTACCACTCAGACTCAGGTGAGAGCCTTCCTAGGCCTCACTGGGTATTACAGGAGGTTCATTAAGAACTATGGCTCCATTGCAGCCCCTCTTAATGACCTCACATCCAAGAAAATGCCTAAAAAGGTATTATGGACAGCAAACTGTCAGAAAGCTTTTGAGGAGCTGAAGCAGGCCATGTGCTCTGCACCTGTCCTGAAAAGCCCTTGTTACTCTAAAAAATTCTATGTCCAAACTGATGCATCTGAATTAGGAGTAGGGGCAGTCCTATCACAACTTAATTCTGAGGGCCAGGATCAACCTGTTGCTTTTATTAGTAGAAGGTTGACCCCTAGAGAAAAGCGTTGGTCTGCCATTGAGAGGGAGGCCTTTGCTGTGGTCTGGGCTCTGAAGAAGTTGAGGCCATACCTGTTTGGCACTCACTTCATTGTTCAGACAGACCACAAACCTCTACTTTGGCTAAAACAAATGAAAGGTGAAAATCCTAAATTGTTGAGGTGGTCCATATCCCTACAGGGAATGGACTATACAGTGGAACATAGACCTGGGAGTAGCCACTCCAATGCAGATGGACTCTCCAGATATTTCCACTTAGACAATGAAGACTCATCAGGTCATGGCTAGTCTTATTGTCCTTCGTTTGGGGGGGGTTGTGTAGGAAAGTACCATCTTGCCTGGCATGTTACCCCCATTTTTCACTGTATATATGTTGTTTTAGTTGTATGTGTCACTGGGACCCTGGTAACCCAGGGCCCCAGCGCTCATAAGTGTGCCTGAATGTGTTACCTGTGTAGTGACTAACTGTCTCACTGAGGCTCTGCTAACCAGAACCTCAGTGGTTATGCTCTCTCATTTCTTTCCAAATTGTCACTGACAGGCTAGTGACCATTTTTACCAATTTACATTGGCTTACTGGAACACCCTTATAATTCCCTAGTATATGGTACTGAGGTACCCAGGGTATTGGGGTTCCAGGAGATCCCTATGGGCTGCAGCATTTCTTTGGCCACCCATAGGGAGCTCTGACAATTCTTACACAGGCCTGCCACTACAGCCTGAGTGAAATAACGTCCACGTTATTTCACAGCCATTTTACACTGCACTTAAGTAACTTATAAGTCACCTATATGTCTAACCTTTACCTGGTAAAGGTTAGGTGCAAAGTTACTTAGTGTGAGGGCACCCTGGCACTAGCCAAGGTGCCCCCACATTGTTCAGAGCCAATTCCCTGAACTTTGTGAGTGCGGGGACACCATTACACGCGTGCACTACATATAGGTCACTACCTATATGTAGCTTCACAATGGTAACTCCGAATATGGCCATGTAACATGTCTATGATCATGGAATTGCCCCCTCTATGCCATCCTGGCATAGTTGGCACAATCCCATGATCCCAGTGGTCTGTAGCACAGACCCTGGTACTGCCAAACTGCCCTTCCTGGGGTTTCACTGCAGCTGCTGCTGCTGCCAACCCCTCAGACAGGCATCTGCCCTCCTGGGGTCCAGCCAGGCCTGGCCCAGGATGGCAGAACAAAGAACTTCCTCTGAGAGAGGGTGTGACACCCTCTCCCTTTGGAAAATGGTGTGAAGGCAGGGGAGGAGTAGCCTCCCCCAGCCTCTGGAAATGCTTTCTTGGGCACAGATGTGCCCAATTCTGCATAAGCCAGTCTACACCGGTTCAGGGACCCCTTAGCCCCTGCTCTGGCGCGAAACTGGACAAAGGAAAGGGGAGTGACCACTCCCCTGACCTGCACCTCCCCTGGGAGGTGTCCAGAGCTCCTCCAGTGTGCTCCAGACCTCTGCCATCTTGGAAACAGAGGTGCTGCTGGCACACTGGACTGATCTGAGTGGCCAGTGCCACCAGGTGACGTCAGAGAATCCTGCTGATAGGCTCCTTCTGGTGTTAGTAGCCTATCCTCTCTCCTAGGTAGCCAAACCCTCTTTTCTGGCTATTTAGGGTCTCTGTCTCTGGGGAAACTTTAGATAACGAATGCAAGAGCTCATCCGAGTTCCTCTGCATCTCTCTCTTCACCTTCTGATAAGGAATCGACTGCTGACCGCGCTGGAAGCCTGCAAACCTGCAACATAGTAGCAAAGACGACTACTGCAACTCTGTAACGCTGATCCTGCCGCCTTCTCGACTGTTTTCCTGCTTGTGCATGCTGTGGGGGTAGTCTGCCTCCTCTCTGCACCAGAAGCTCCGAAGAAATCTCCCGTGGGTCGACGGAATCTTCCCCCTGCAACCGCAGGCACCAAAAAGCTGCATTACCGGTCCCTTGGGTCTCCTCTCAGCACGACGAGCGAGGTCCTTCGAATCCAGCGACTCTGTCCAAGTGACCCCCACAGTCCAGTGACTCTTCAGTCCAAGTTTGGTGGAGGTAAGTCCTTGCCTCACCTCGCTGGGCTGCAATGCTGGGAACCGCGACTTTGCAGCTACTCCGGCCCCTGTGCACTTCCGGCGGAAATCCTTTGTGCACAGCCAAGCCTGGGTCCACGGCACTCTAACCTGCATTGCACGACTTTCTAAGTTGGTCTCCGGCGACGTGGGACTCCTTTGTGCAACTTCGGCGAGCACCATTTCACGCATCCTCGTAGTGCCTGTTTCTGGCACTTCTCCGGGTGGTACCTGCTTCAGTGAGGGCTCTTTGTCTTGCTCGACGTCTCCTCTCTCTTCAGGTCCAATTTGCGACCTCCTGGGCCCCAGCAGCGTCCAAAAACGCCAAACGCACGATTTGCGACTAGCAAGGCTTGTTGGCGTCCTTCCGGCAGGAAAACACTTTTGCACGACTCTCCAAGGCGAGAAGGAGCCGTCCACCAAAGGGGAAGTCTCTAGCCCTTTTCGTTCCTGCAGAAACCTCAGCTTCTTCTGTCCAGTAGAAGCTTCTTTGCACCCGCAGCTGGCATTTCCTGGGCATCTGCCCATCTCCGACTTGCTTGTGACTTTTGGACTTGGTCCCCTTGTTCCACAGGTACCCCAGATTGGAAATCCACAGTTGTTGCATTGCTGGTTTGTGTCTTTCCTGCATTATTCCTCTAACACGACTTCTTTGTCCTTAGGGGAACTTTAGTGCACTTTGCACTCACTTTTCAGGGTCTTGGGGAGGGTTATTTTTCTAACTCTCACTATTTTCTAATAGTCCCAGCGACCCTTTACAAGGTCACATAGGTTTGGGGTCCATTCGTGGTTCGCATTCCACTTTTGGAGTATATGGTTTGTGTTGCCCCTATCCCTATGTTTCCCCATTGCATCCTATTGTAACTATACATTGTTTGCACTGTTTTCTAAGACTATACTGCATATTTTTGCTATTGTGTATATATATCTTGTGTATATTTCCTATCCTCTCACTGAGGGTACACTCTAAGATACTTTGGCATATTGTCATAAAAATAAAGTACCTTTATTTTTAGTATAACTGTGTATTGTGTTTTCTTATGATATTGTGCATATGACACTAAGTGGTACTGTAGTAGCTTCACACGTCTCCTAGTTCAGCCTAAGCTGCTCTGCTAAGCTACCATTATCTATCAGCCTAAGCTGCTAGACACCCTATACACTAATAAGGGATAACTGGGCCTGGTGCAAGGTGCAAGTACCCCTTGGTACTCACTACAAGCCAGTCCAGCCTCCTACAATAAGGAAACCTAGTTCCGAAAGGAGAGTGGTTGTTGAATGAAGGTGAGACAGAAGGGAAGATCTGCTCTGGTGCATGATAAGGATGTCGTTGAGATAAATAATAAGTCTGATGCCCAGAGATCGAAGGTAGGCCACAGCGGGTTTCATCAGTTTCGTGAAGCACCAGGGTGCTGAAGATAGACCGAAAGGAAGGGAGGAAAAGTGATACGTTTTTGAATTCCAATGGAATTGTAAGAATTTTTTGTGAGAAGGATGAATAGGAATGATTAGATACGCATCCTGCAAATCTAATCTGACCAACCAATCTAATTGAAGTGAAATATCCCTGAGATGGATTATGGTTTCCATCTTGAAGTGTTGATAGACGACAAATTGATTGAATGATTTTAGGTTGATTACTGGTCTCAGCTTTTTGTTCTTTTTGTGAACAAGAAAAAGAGAGCTGATGAAGCCGGAAGGGCCCGGGTTGCAAATATGAATGGCATTTTTATCTAAAAGGGATTGAATTTCTGAAGAAATGAGAGAGGACATTTCGAGAGAAAATCTTTGGAAAGGAGGCAGATGGGACTGGAAAGGAGGAGAGAGGAGTTCGATGCAGTATCCCTGGACAGTGCTTAGAACCCATGGGTCTGAAGAAATCGACTTCCATTTTTGAAGGAAAAAATGTAGCCGAACTCCTACGGGAAGGTCAGAAAGTTGGCTTACCTTGGTTATTGGATGACCTGGAGCAGCGTTGTCCACGATTGCGGAAGCCCCTTGATCTTTGCGGATAGAAATAGGGCTTAAATTCCTGGTTGTGGGTACCGAAAGAGTTGGAATAGCCTCTTGAGCCTTGATTTCGGTATGTGCGGCCAGTAAAGCGGCTCCTACCTCTACCGGCCCGGGCAAAAACCCGTTGGTTAAAGACCTTCTTTAATGATTGTTGGCCCTTATCCAGTGAAGAGAAAGTAGAAACGAAACGGCGAAGGTCTTTGATGAACGAATCACTGAAAAGTTTACCAGAGGGCTGGATGCCGGGATCCAAAGTAGCCAAGTTAGCCAGCTTAGGGTCCATCCTTAGGAGGAGACCCTTACGTCTCTCGTGAATGATTGCCAAATTTGCATTTCCTAAAAGGCAGAAGGCTCTTTGTGTCCAAAGGGACAGATCCGAGGGATCGATTGGAGAATCTTCCAATCTGGCTGATTCGGCTAAGTCAAATATTCTTGCAAGGGGACCAACTACGTCCAGGAGTTTATCCTGGCACGTCATCCAGGCCTTGTCCACCCCCTTGCGGGGATCCTTACCGAATTTGGTAAAGAACGTTATGAGTTACTGGTCGATAGCCGGAGTTACTGTTATGTTGGACTCCAACGAAGGTCAAGGACACTCTGATTTTAGTTTCGACCGTGTCTGTTTGTCCAAAGGTAGACGCAAGCGAGAAGATATATATTCGCCCACGTGGTCCAAAGGGAGCCACTCGGTGGAGTTAGGATGTTGTATCAGACACGGATCGAACATGGGGACACCCTCTGAATCAACAACACTGGAAGAAGTATCACTGGAAGAAAATTTAACACGTTTTGGGGGAGGAGAGGATGGGGAAAACGCATCATCAGGATTATCAGATTGTGATAAATCGTCCATGTCCTCATCATCTGTGTCCAATATTTTTGAAATACCAATCTTTTTTGGCGCGGAAATATGCTTAGTTTTTTATTTACATTTTAATTGCGACACCGGTTTTTTAGAGATATTCCCCTCCTTCGAAGGAGGCCTGGGAGGAATCAAGTCCTCAGTCTGATGTGAGGCAAGCTCACTTTCCATTTGCGCACCTTTACCAGATTTAGATATAGTTATTTTGGGCCATATTTATACTTTTTGACGCAAAACTGCGCTAACGCAGTTTTGCGCCAAAAAAATTAGCGCCGGCTAACGCCATTCTGAAGCGCCATGCGGGCGCCGTATTTATTGAATGGCGTTAGCCGGCGTTAGCCGACCGGCGCTGCCTGGTGTGCGTGAAAAAAAACCACGTACACCAGGCAGCGCCGGCGTAGGGAAAAATGGCGTTTGGGCGTCCAAAAATGGGGCAAGTCAGGCTGAGGCAAAAAAATCGTCTTAACCCGATTTGCGCCATTTTTTTTTTTGGCGCCCAGACGCCATTAACATGACTCCTGTCTTAGTAAAGACAGGAGTCATGCCCCCTTGCCCAATGGCCTTGCCCAGGGGACTTCTGTCCCCTGGGCATGGTCATTGGGCATAGTGGCATGTAGGGGGGCACAAATCAGGCCCCCCTATGCCACAAAAAAAAATAAAAAAAAATACTTACCACAACTTACCTTTTCTTCCCTGGGATGGGTCCCTCCATCCTTGGGTGTCCTCCTGGGGTGAGCAAGGGTGGCAGGGGGTGTCCCTGGGGGCAGGGGAGGGCACCTCTGGGCTCATTCTGAGCCCACAGGTCCCTTAACGCCTGCCCTGACCCAGGCGTTAAAAAGAGGTGCAAATGCGGGGTTTTTTGCCCCGCCCACTCCCGGGCGTCATTTTTGCCCGGGAGTATAAATACCACGCACATGCCTGGGAGTCATTTTTTAAGACGGGAACGCCTACCTTGCATCTCATTAACGCAAGGAAGGTGTTCACGCCAAAAAATGACGCTAACTCCATGAACTTTGGCGCTAGACGCGTCTAACGCCAAAGTATAAATATGGAGTTAGTTTTGCGTCGAATTTGCGTCGAAAAAAACGACGCAAATTCGGCGCAAACGGAGTATAAATATGCCCCTTTATGTTTTCTGCCTTCCCCCGCAGAATAGGCCATATAATTGGACACCATGGACATTACAGAATTTTCAATGTTTTTTTCATTTTGTTCATAGATGCTTTTAAAGCATGTTTCACAGAAGATTGGATAAACATGTTTAAATCCTGTTTAAAGGATTCCTCATCCTCATTGAAATCAGGCATCAAAGGGGAACTATCAAGTTCCATAATAAATGCAGTAATAACAATAATAATAATCCCCTAAAAACAAGAAGGAAATTCGAGTGGTGAAAAAATTGCTGGGCAGGCAGGGGTTAATTGAGAGCAACACGCTCTCTGAAACACGATACGACTCCTCCCCGAGGGCGGGGACGCAGAGGAAACTCGGGCCGACAAGGCTCGCTCCTCAGCAGCTCGCTTCTGACAGAAGGAAGCGGAGTGGAAAGAGGAACTGAGTCTGAAGGCTCTCCGGCTGGAAGCAGTGTCCCGGTGGGCCGCTTCTGATGAGAAAGAGCCGCGTGAGGTGCAGAGAGGCCAGGGGAGCACTCCCGTCGGTCAGAACACGCAAAAGAATGCTGACAGAACACAGCGAAGGCCGAAAAATGGAACGCGCGACGGTTAGTGCACGCGCTGGCCCCCAATGTGGAAACGAAAGTGGGAGGGGGGCAGCATAAAGAGCACGCAACGCATCTGGGGAACAGGCTATAAATGTAAAATGTAAAATAAGTAAACACTAATACATAATATAACAGCGCAATAAACACGGAAGAACCAAGAAAGAGTACTCATCTTGACTGCGAGCAGCAAGAAAAGAGGGCTGCTTGCAGTCAAGGGTAGTCTCTATGGTTAATGGGTCTTGCTGATTGGTTTAGTGTTGGTTTCTGTTTTGCTCCCTTTGGCTAGCCTGTTGCTAGTCCTTTTGGGAGCTGTAGTTCTTGACTGCTGCTATTGAAAATAAAGTAAGAAAAGACTTCATAATAGAGCCTCCGGTCTTGACATAAAATTAAGGAAGGCTGTCAGTAGAATCCATGGGTTCCATAGAATGACATTTAAACAGGTGCATTCTGCTGCACGTTCCTTTACAACAAAGCACAGAAAGTGGAGCAGACCAGTTTGCTTTCCTTTGCTTCAATCAATTGAGGGCTTGGGATGGGAGCCTCCATATATCTTCTCTCTCATTCAGGGGCTCAAGGATGGAAAACGTTTGTGCCAAGAGTTGAAACGCCCCTGTCATCAGCAGAAATCCAAATATATGCTGGAAATAAAAAAAATGCATAATGTTTGGTGACATTTTTCAGGAAAGCATCTCCATATGTAAGGTAATGTTCCTCGTGCCACGGGTTCTCTGCTGACCTGTGACCAATCACAGGGTTCAAGCTCATCCAAATGGACTTTTGATGATCATGGAGTTATTGGCTCCCCCAGCCAACAGACGGGGTGCTGTGCCCAGCCATGATTAGTGCCAGTGTCCAAATACTTTTGCCACTTTGTCAACAGGGCACATAAATTATTGTAGATGGCCAACAGATGTCCTCGAGGTGGTTGAGACCCCCATCTACGTTCTTCCTGGGATCGTAGTGCATGCAAATCAAATCAAATCAAATCAAATCATTAACATTTATAAAGCGCGCTACTCACCCATGCGGATCTCAAGGCGCTAGGGGAAAAAGGGGGGTTATCGCTGCTCGAACAGCCAGGTCTTTAGGAGTCTCCGGAAAGCGGAGTGGTCCTGGGTGGTCCTGAGGCTGGTGGGGAGGGAGTTCCAGGTCTTGGCCGCCAGGAAGGAGAAAGATCTCCCACCCGCCGTGGAGCGGCGGATGCGAGGGACAGCAGCGAGTGCGAGGCCAGAGGAGCGGAGGAGGCGGGTGGGGACGTAGAAGCTGAGGCGTCTGTTGAGGTATTCCGGTCCCTTGTCGTGGAGGGCTTTGTGTGCGTGGGTGAGAAGTCGGAAGGTGATCCTTTTGCTGACTGGGAGCCAATGCAGGTGTCTCAGGTGTGCGGAGATGTGGCTGCTGCGGGGTATGTCGAGGATGAGGCGGGCCGAGGCGTTTTGAATGCGTTGCAGGCGATTTTGGAGTTTGGCTGTGGTCCCGGCGTAGAGGGTGTTGCCGTAGTCCAGGCGGCTCGTGACGAGGGCGTGGGTCACGGTTTTTCTGGTGTCAGCGGGGATCCAGCGGAAGATCTTGCGGAGCATGCGGAGGGAGAGGAAGCAGGCGGAGGACACGGCGTTGACTTGCTTGGTCATGGTGAGAAGAGGGTCCAAGATGAAGCCGAGGTTGCGGGCGTGGTCTGTGGGGGTCGGTGCGGTGCCGAGGGCCGTGGGCCACCAGGAGTCGTCCCAGGCGGACGGGGTGTTGCCGAGGATGAGGACTTCCGTTTTTTCAGAGTTCAGCTTTAGGCGGCTGAGCCTCATCCAATCTGCGACGTCCTTCATACCCTCTTGTAGGTTGGTCTTGGCGCTGGCGGGGTCCTTGGTGAGGGAGAGTATAAGTTGGGTGTCGGCGTAGGAGGTGATGATGATGTCGTGCTTGCGTACGATGTTGGCGAGGGGGCTCATGTAGACTGATGAGAAAAGTAAACATTTAGAAAGGAAAATGGAACGTTAAAAGTTAAAAATATTGACCACACTTTTTTATGAAATGTCGCTAGGCTTACAAGAAATACATTTGCCAAGTAGGAAGTCACAAGCATGAGATTCACGCTTCAAACTGCATGAGAGGCGCAGGGAGGCAGGTGGACGTTGTACTGGGTGTGCGAACGAGACAAAGTGAAAGGAAAACAGGGTGGGTTTGTGCTGAAATAATCGAGTTTAATGGGTGGGGCTGGGGCAAAGACAGTAAGCATCACCATAGATGAGGGCTTACTCCGAACTTGCTAGAAAAAACCCTAAATTTCGAGATTGTGGAACCTTGTCAGTTCAACATTATTTTGTTTAGCATTTTCTCGATAGTACTTTTTTTGCATACAGTACCGTCAAAGAGAAGACTTTTTAGGGAAAACTGAACAGGAATTTTCCGGAAGAGTTGGAGCTGCAGGGATAAACATCTGGATTTGACACAGGGATTTGCAGCCTTTCTAGCAGCACTTTAACGAGGTTACAAAAAGAGCCCCTGGCCTGCTGTGTGACTCTTCAATGCTAAGAACAATGATGCTAGATGCAAGAAGACCTCTTCACAGCTCATAAACCACAGTCTAGTTGAGATCCAAAGTTGGACTTGTAGTGATGTGGTAAAGAAGAAACAGGAGACAGTGGGTGCTAAAGGATTGGAAACTAGAAGATCTAAAATCTGGGCAGAGCCCCTGGAAGGGGCTTCAGACTGGAAATTGTGTGGGGTGAGGGAGCGGGGGAGTCAACAGCATGGTCTGTCCTTTAAAGGCTCCACAGGAGGTTCACATGCAGCAGCACATTGAGGGATGCTCCAGGCAGATAGCCGGTATCTAGGAGACCTGTACCAGAATCAACTTCACTGAAGCAGCGACCTGGGACAAGTGTTTGACAATAACAGTAGCGTCACTGCTTATGTGGGCACCAGCAGTAATAATACATGCTCCCACCGCTTACTGTTTGTGCCTGGACCTGCTTAAGTGGACAGGCTATGTATGTTGTTTTAAAATGTTACACGCTGGGCCAAACCATGACCCAGATGCTGATAGGTGGGGCTTCAGTAACTCCCCCATGTGGCACTCTCAAATGGATCACTCGAAGCCTGCAATACTACATTCCTCCCCAACTACCAAACAAACGAGTTCTTGGAAACGTATCTGCATACATTTTTGGAAAAGATCAAATGCAGTAAGAGGGAAAGGGGGCGGTACAGGCAAACACATGAACAGACATGCTGGTCAGGATACTTCTTGATGTGAGGTGGAAGTCAGGTCTCACTGTGACGCAGTCTTTATACCACTGTGATGGCACAGGGTTTGCCCTCAGGTGGTATCTATCTGAGCCATTCCACGGGGGCAGAGTTTACAGGGTCGATTATTTTCAGATTCTTGCCCCAGACATGAGTCAGGATGGTGAAGGGCTGTTTACTTCTGGCCCAAGTGACATGCACTCAGTAAGATCGTCTAAGTCCTCACTTTTGCTTGAATCATAAGGGTTGGAATATTTCTGGGTGCACTCTGGGCTGCTGTGGCCCAATGGCCAGCTATGGCTTCTTTTTCAATCTGGGAGTATCTCTACTCTGTGATTGTCAAGGCTCTGCTTGTGTAGGCTCTTGGAGCCCATTCTCCACAGCTTTTGTGGAACAAAACAGCTCTGGGTCCGCTGGGGCTAGCATTAGCGGCAATGTATTACTTCTTCTGAAGTCAAAGTATGCAAGTGTTATGTCAGTCGAGGGGACTCGCTTTGTGTTTTAGCATGCTTGGTCCTGTTCGATTTCCCACAACCATGGAATGGCAGTTTTAGTGAGTTCATGCAGGGGCCCCATCAGATCAGTAAAGTTCTGTGTAAAATGGCAACAATACATGACCATTCCGAGTAAGCTTCTTACCCCTGATACTAATGTTGGTGCAGAGGTTTCTCAGGTGGTTTTCACCTTTTCAGGTTCAGAAAACTGGTATTCCAAGAAGCTGATGCTGTGCTTGAGAATCTCACACTTTTCACAGTGTAAGGTTGGACCATGGTTCTTTGGGCGGTTGAGCATGGCCTTTAGGTGAGGGAGTTGGCTCTCCGAGGTTGGTGCATGGATGAGGATGTCATCACTGTTATTCAGTACACCAGGTAGTCCTGTACATATGTCCTTGAAGATAGTTTCCAAAGTTTAGACCCGGGGTGGGCACTACCACCTTTTCTTTGATGCAGGCATTTTTCATAAGTTTAAGCTCCTGTACAACTTTGGGCCTACGTGAAAGGTAAATCTCCTGTGGTCCAAGTGCAATGTGGAGTCGTCAAATTCCCCCAATTCCACTGGCGGAATGAAACATTTCTCCCACCTCTAATTCTGGGTGGGTATCCATTGTGGTTTAACGGTTTGGATGACATGAATGGACTCACTCAGATCGTCGTCAACCATATCACTTGTTTCTGGGGTGTCCACCACGGATCCAACCATGTGTATGCCTTTCCTTTAAGATTTTGTTTACCTTGGGATGAAGCAACAGACTTTTGAGAAGTGATTGAGCTTCCCATATAGTAAGCACTCGTTTCCTGTTGTAGGGCAGTCTCCAGTGTGGGGTAATTGTCCTCCGCATCACCAACGGTGCTTTTGGCTTGTTGGTGCTTTGTCTCTCCTTGCGAAGGCTGCAGCTGACCAGATTGACAGATTCCATCTTGATGGGTCTCAGGAAAGAGACCTTCATGTGAGATGGCTTCTCCTGCAACAGTTTCTTTTAACGTCCTGGGATGAGGATGTCATGTCTTGGCATGCTTGGGGCTTGTAGGATTTACTCTCTTAGTTTGACTGACATGCAGCCTTGGGTGAATTGCACCTTGATTTCATCTTCTTTATTGGGTAGGGTGCAAGTGTTAGCTAGTTCCTCAAGGCATGCATCAAAGCTGTCCACAGACACATCCTGATTTTGGTGTGCTTCACGGTGCAGAAAAACTCATTCTCAGTATTGGTGAGGGGTTCAAAATGTGCCGTCAGACCATTCTTCAGTGTTGCAGAGGTATGAGATGGCCCTGCTTCTGTGATAACTTTGGAAATTTTGTACAATGCCTCCCCTGCTAGATGTAGACGCATTGATCGATGTCTCTCCTCCTCTATGGCCAAAGCTTCGAGGTAAGTCTTAAAGGGCCAACACACGTTTTCCACCATGTTGCTTGCAATGGTGGAGGAAAAGGGAGTGAGAAAGGCTTGATGGGCAGGATCGACGCCATGGGACTGAAGTCCAGGTGAAGCTGTGGGAGGGCAAACATGGCATTAGGCCGGGGTGGGTGATCCATGGGCCTGTTGCCTCTGGGAAAGCACTCTGTCGGGCAAGATTGGGCAGTGCACTCACTTGTGGCATGGTGTTGGCGTGTCAGCATTATCTTGGTGGCGAGCAGCTGTGGGGGTCATGCACTGAAGGAACACTTGTCTTAACGGAGCAAAACTCAGCTACCGTGAGGCAGGGTGATGCTTTCTTTATGTGGGCATTGATGTAGTAGCAGCCATGCAATGCATGGCTGCAGCACCAAGAAATGGGGCAGCCACCCTGAAGCAGATCAGCGTGCTCTTGATCAGCATGTTCCAGTTGCAGCCTGGGCTTGTCCGCATATGTGACTGAGGGCCCCATAGTAGTTATGCAGCAGCTGCAGTGTCCTGGGCCTGGTGCCGGCTGCTGCAAGAGCTTCACTGGCAGGCCTTTGTACAGCACTGAGGTGGAAAGGCTGCTCATTGTGCAGGCAAACAGCAGTGGCTGAGGAATAGCTCTGCAGCAGGTGAAGCGACCGTTGAAGGCCGTGGGTGTTGATGTGATGGCAATCAAGGCTGCAGCGTGGCAGCAGTAGAACAGCCACAGACAGGTGCAGAGGCGTGGGTCTCGAGTTACCCCTCTCGTCACCAATGAAGCGTCACTGCTCAGGTGGACACAGGCACTAATAATACACAATACGACCGCTTACTGTTTTTGTCTGGCCCGCCTAAGTGAATATGTTATTTATTTTTTAAAATACTTCAAGCGACGGGCCAAACCATGACCGAAACGCTGACAGGTGGGGCTTCTATAACTCCCCCACGTGGCACTCTCAAATGGATCACTCAGAGCCCACAATTCTTCTGTAACCATTGCCAACTGAGAAGGCAACTAGTAGTAGAATTTAGGGGTAGATTTAAGAGGCCTTGGCCCCTCCTTGTGCCGCATTAATACGTGCTCAGAGCAGGCGTTAAAAGGAGGCACACCTTTGTTTACAATGGGCCTCAATGGGCTTTGCAGGATTAGTGTCAAAATGTTTGATGCTAATCTTGCAGCGCTCCGAACTAGCGCCAAAAATTCTGACGCTAGTTCCATAACTACCACCATGGTGCTCCATATCTTAGATACAGCGCACACATGGTGGTGTTAGGGTGGGCGCTAAGGGGCGCAAGAAAAGTGGTGCTGCACTGGGTGCAGCAAACACTTTTCTTAAGTCTGGCCCTTACGTCAGCCAAGAGTCAGCCTGGCAGCAAGTGGAATTAGGCCACGCATCTGAGTGTGATGCCTCTCAGAGGCAGGCGGCACGGAGCTGGGTGTAGAAGGATCACATGACAGACAAGAAACATCTTCAAAACCAAGAGCAGATTCCAAAACTGACACAGAGGAAATCTCGGTACCTACAAATTGTATTTAAGGGGTGTATTTATTCTTTTGAAGCAATACCTTATTCATAACCGATCAAAACTCTGGAAACTGAAAGGTGCACAAAGTTTATTATCTGCACATTTTCGAGTTTTCAAAATGATATCTGTATTAATTGATGACAAAATCAGGCGATTAATGTTCCAGTTGGATGTGCATCCATTTTGTAAGTTCTTCTTAACTTTGTAACATTAGGAGGGCCTAACATGCAGTAAGTTGCCAAACACACAGCGACCTTGATTTACAAACAGACAGTTGATATGTGCAGCTTCCACACAGAAGATAGGCAGCTGTGCACAGTGCTTAATTTGTGAATAAAAAGGTACCAGTGCCCAAAGCCCTCCTCTTAAACACGCGGCTGCTGCAATCAAATGTGCGAACACGGAATACTGAGGCAGCGTAATCCTGAAGCCATCTCTGGACCCTTCAATCCATATAAAGCCACTCGCTGCCCCTTCAAATCACTCTTGCAGCTTTCTGCTTTCTCCCTTTGTGACGCTTTTTCGTTGTACTCTTCTTCCGTCTTTCCCATTTGTGTCTTTTGCTCCCAGCAAATGCTTAAGGCAGAAGAACAAACCCCGGCCCGCAAAACTAAGTGTAAGTGCTCAGCACCGGAAACAACAAGCACAAATTAAGCACTGGATGTGCATAGTAATAGGCTCTGCATGTCTTATGTATGCCACCCCGAGAGACCGCACACATACCCTACATCCAAGCTCTCCAGTGCCAGGGCATAATAGAGAACGTTTAATGTTTTGATGTGAAATGTGACTCTCACGCCACCTGATAGGAGGAATCAGGGATTCGTTAGCTCACATTGCCACCTTGGTTGTACAACACCCAGTATAGGTGTATTGTATGTGGTCTAACAAAAACAACAAAACAGTTAAGAAGTTAAGAACTCCACAGTCCATAACAAAGTGCAATAAAATGAGTAAAAATTAGGGGTGCGCAATTGTTTTTGTTTTCTACTGTGAACATCAAGTAATTCTAATGACTACTAGACCTACACTCTAAGATCACACCATTTTTTTAATTGCATTTCTAAATTTAGTGGGACAAGACACGTCCCCATGGTTCCATTTTGACGTCATGCCTACAGATTGTTGTTGAAGTCGGTAGATAGAATGAGCCTTGCTCATGAATGCATGATTTTCTTCCCCATTCTTGCGTTTGTCCACTGCTGGAACATTTCAGTTTCACAGTGTTTCAATTGGATGGCATAGATCCTTCCTTTGCTGATGTCAGACCTTGCCTTGCATATAAGGGACTATTTTGTCTCCTACTCTACCACTACCTGCTCCCTTCCTCCTATTCCTCCCCCTTCTTGTTTTTACCTTCCCCTTTTCATTAAAAAAAACCTGCCCTCTGTACCTGCTTTCACCCTGAGCCTCTTCCACTCTGAGCTCCACTCACCAAGCGATCATCTAAAAATGAGTTTTTTAACCATTTGAAGATGGCTGCCCAGGCATGCACATGCGCAGTTCTGAGTGACAGGTATCTTCCAATGGGTGGAAAGAAACTTTCTTTCAAATTCCAGATCTTTGAATGCATATTGCTATGATTTAAGAAACTATGGGGCAAATTTAAAAGTCCCTTGCGCATCTAACGACACATTAGTGTCATTTTTTTATGGTAATGTGGCATTAGATGGCCAAAAACGTCACGCCAGATTTGCAAAGTGGTGCACCAATCCTTTGTCCTACACCATGCATGCGCTAGGCATAAGGTATGCAAAGGTGGCGGTCCCCCGTTGGGGGCGGGGAGGGGCGAAAAAATGGCGCAAAGAAACCTTAGAGATTTCTTTGAGTAATTATTTTGAGCACTTTTAATGCCTGCTCAGAGCAGGCTTAAAAAGGAGGCACACCATTGTTTACAATGGGCCTCTAGATGCTTTGCAGGATTAGCGTCAACATTTTTTATGCTAATCCTGCAAAGCTCTGAACTATCATCAAAACCTTTGACACTAGTTCCCTAACTACCACTTTTCTTGAATCTGGCCCGATATAAACAAGCATAATAAATGCATTCAAAGTGGGCAGATGTGAATGAATCTGCCTGCGTTCGCCACCTTTGAAGGCGTTTTGTAAAATCATAGCAAAATCAGTAGTTTGTATGAACAGGTCGGCAGGTGAAAAATGACACATTATCTGTGCAGGACCTGCCCTCTCATGGCACGAAGAAATACCAGGGTTTAAAAACAAGTTGTTTTCGAGCATGGGGCCTTTCCCAATAATCTACATTTGATCTCATCCTTTGAATGGAAAAAAGTTGTAAATTTTTTAGGAAAACAGATTCGAAAGCTTTTTGCTGCCCATTACTAAAACACTCACCGCAGATGCTCTGAGAATCTGGGATGATTTCAGTAGCCCCCTTTTCCCAGTGATTTAAAGAGTGCATTTGCACAACGTGCTACAGGACACTTCAGCTGGAAAAGTTGGTTTAAAAAACAATCTGTACCTTATGTTTTAAAAGTAAACGTTGCACCTTGTTTATAAAAGCATGCTTACGGAGGTTGTTCTGATGCGAAAACAAGAGTTGTTAGTTGCTATCACACTTTGCCGAACACGCCTTACTGTTGAGTTGTGTGCAAGCATTGTCCTGCCAGTGTTGTAGGACGTCTGCTATGAGCCTAGCACACAGACTGCTGTTAGTTTGTCCTCTTGGCTCTGTCGGTTGCATGGTATAACCTTTCTACAGCAATGAGCACAGATGTAGTTTCCAAAAATCAGGTTTTCGTGCGCCCCTCGGTCCTCTGTGCCCCGGTTCCACTGCGCCTGCTTCTCTAATGGAAGCTACGCCCTTGGACGTTATACCTTCGATGGTTATCTAGTCCTCAGGTCGGTGTCAGCCAGACCCTTTTCACTTGTTTTCCTGTTGGTAACTATGGGCCAGATGTATGAAATTTGTTTGCACTCGCAAACGGTGCGAATCGCAAAAATACGGCCGTTTGCGAGTGCAAAAAAGTTGTCTGCGATGCATGAAAGGCATTCGCAGGCCACAAATAAGAAATCGCAAAAATTGCGATTTCCTGCGTTACGACCTGGATTTGCGAGTCGCGATTTGCGAGTCGCAATTTGCGATTCACAAAATCCAAATTGCAAGGAGATGCTGCAAAAAATCGCAAATTGCGATTTTTCGCAGAATGGCATTTTGCACATGCAAAATACCATGAAAAGAAACCAGGTGGTAACCTGGTGCAAAATTTAAAAATGCATTTAAAATGCATTTTTAAATTGAACATGTAAAGCACACATGCCCTTTTGGCATGTGTGCACCTTACATGTCCCCCAAGACATTTTTGGGGTGCAGCAGAGGGGGCCTTAGGCCTCCAGCACCCTGGGCTTTTGCATTTCCAAAATTGCGATTTCTGGTTTAGAAATCGCAATTTTGGAAATGCAAAAAATTCGCAGCTATGGGCCAACAGGCCCATAGGTGCGAATGAGGCCGGTATCACAATTTGCGATTTGATAATAGCATTTGCGATTTTTAAGAAATCGCTATTACCGAATCGCAAATGTGATACATGGCACTTTGCAAGTCGGAAATAGCGATTTCTTAAAAATCACTATTTCCGACTCGCAAAGGGCCGTGATGATACATCTGGCCCTTTGTGCTGGAGGCTGCTGGGGTGTCGCCAATTATACCTTTTGGCTTTGACAATGCATTTATGTGTTTCTACACAACTGTAGTAAATTAATAAAACCACAAAATAAAATGATGGAGAGAGTGTTGAAACTTTTACAACACTCACCCGAGTCAAAGATCTGTGTTTAATTCATTGTTATTTTGCTCGCTAGGTGACCCCAGTTTGGGCTCAGCCATATGCAAATCTGTCTTGACCCAGCTCCCCATGAGAACATTCCAGCCCAAACTGCCAAGCCAGCTCCTCCCTGGGCCAGAAACAAGCATCCTGGGACTGGTTTAGAGCAACAGACCCATGGCTGGGCACACACTGGCCTTAGGGCGCACATAGCAAAACCACAAAATAAAATGATGGATGGAGCAATGAAACTTTTCAAACACTCACCCTCATTAACAGATCTGGGTTTAATCCATCATTATTTTGCTCACCACATCACCACAGTTTGGACTACCCATATGCAAATTAGTCTTGACTCTGCTCCCTTTGGGAGCAGTCTAGCCTGAACTGCCAAGCCAGGTCCTCCATGGTCCATAAACAAGCATCTCGGACTGGTTTCGGGGTATCACCCCACATCACCCAAGTTAGCTTGAATCCAGTTGCGTAAATGAATAGTGATGAAGCTGAAATGAAGGTTTTACATTTATTAGCGCTTAAACGTAGTGTGAAATAATCATGTGTGACTTTAACCGAACTAATAAAGATTGTACGGGGACAAAATGTGCCCTCAGAGTAGTTTGCCAACATTTATAAGCGTGCTTTATATAACGTGATGTATTAGAAGTGCACTAATCCGACATAATCATAAACGTGTGCTACGATTTGCTTGTTTGAAATGTTTTAGCTTAGCATAACTTTAGTGGAGGCTTTGGCCTAGTTGCCTGGTCTCACGATTTAGATGCTCGTATTTTTCCAATGTGCTGTTAAACGTGTATTTTTGCTTGAAGCTGTATTTTTCCACTGAGATCGTTCACATGCTTATCTTAAGGTTTCGTGCCAGCCCGGCATTTTTTCTCTTTGCTCCAAGGTCAATCTGCAGGTGCGGACAATGGAAGCTCTGAAAATGAGTTAATTGGTATAAAATGTTGCAACTTGCGTACCCGTCTCCAAGGATAATGTATGCTTAAGTAAAAGCTTGAGAACTGTTGTTTTTGATTGGACAATTTGAAGCTAACCTATGAACCCTCCAATGGAAGACCCTACTGGATTTGAACTGTTGTCTATTTAAACCAGGTGCACGAGAAGAAGGTAGCCTTTTGCAGCCATTATTGCTGTTACCAGCCATTACCCGCCATTTTGCAGGACATTGCAGCTAATATGGCCCACCTTGCTGCGACGCCATTTTGAAAGAGACTTTGATGCTTTCTCTAATCGAGAGAAAGAGACTTAAATGATTCTTACCCTAGAGACTTTAACTTTGATTTGTCCCTTTGCATGAAGTAGTAGTTTATCTTGCCGCCGTGAGGCAATTGCCCCGTCCACCCTGCCCCTTTGCCCCGTCCCATGCTGATCGAGAAACGGTACCTGTGAGACGAAGACTTCCTTGAATGCTGATTGTAATTGGTAAATATGAAAGGAAATTGTACAATTGCATTGTGTTTCTTTTAGGTAACCAACTGCTGATTTTTGATAAGATCCCTAGTTAGGAGTTTTTCCTAAATTAATGTTGCTAAATTGTTTTTGCATTAAGTCCCACATGCCGATGCTAATTTGAGGTTAGATGAGGATTCCTTTTGTTGCACGATGCAATTTGAGACCTTGTTATGCTGACTAAATGTATGCAATTAGCTCATTACAGATTATAGTTTTAGTGATTTGCATTGCTATCATCGAATGCCTTGTTATTCAAATGCTGCATAGATTGCATCTGTTTCGCCGTTATGGACAGCTATTAATGTTCATTTACATTTATCATTTGGTGTTGAGACACATATATATTGTGCTAGCTTTGTTAATATAGGGAAATAAATTCACTAACTTTGAATAAACTGGTGTGGTTATTCCTGACTGAAAGGTCAGGGTTCGTCGAAATGTATTCTGGATTAATTGTTAAGTGTTATGTTGATCAGGGCATTGCTTACGTTCGTTATTGATTATTGGTTTGATTAAATTGACTGATTAAGAGTGGAGAGGGTCCCACTTAGCCAAAAGATTCATCGGCCTAAAGAGCGTCCAAATACAGGTAAATTATTGGTACGGAACGCTCTATCAGTAGATGGTAGCAGAGGACGGTTTCGCCTTTTGGGACTCCGTACTGTTAAAGTACATGGTGTTGAATTAACGGTTACGCCCTTTGAGAGCCCACTCGAGAAGTTGAAGTAGATTTTTCTTGGGTAAAACAGATTGACAGGATGATGATGGGCTAAGTCCACCGCGACTTTCCCGGGATCTCGGAGCTTGCGAATGAAGAGAATGGAGGTGTGAGATCGGCGTTGGTGGTACTAGTGACGGTATGAGAGAAGTTAGGATTTTGCGCTTGCACAGCTTATTGCCGCAGATTGTGTGAAAAGGTTGCGAGGATTTTAGAGAATAGCGGAGGTGCGACTCCGAGTGTAGAAGTAGGGAAGTCGTCGAACTTCATAGAGATAGCGGACGTGCGACTCCGAGTGTGAGAGTAGGGAAGTCGTCGAACTTCATGTGCATGTGGCGCTTCGTGCATAAAAAGGTCCACGTGGTTGTTGTTGTTGAGACGGGCTCTGCGAGGTCAAGAGACTCCGGAGTATGTTGAAAAGTGTATGAGACACTTGTTTTATGTTGTGGTCTGGTCGGTTTAGTAGGTTGATCGGGCGTGGTCAACGAGTCGGTACGTGTGTTAAGGGAGTGAAAGAAACTTCGACTTCGGGCTTTGACAAATTCTAAGTGCACTAGAATAGATCACTGACAAGTTGAGAGCAGTCTGCGGGTCAGATTTGCTTGCGAACGTGGGGACCGAGAAAGATGGAATAACTGCTGAGGCTAGTGAAAAATCCCTAAGGTCCTGAAGCGATTGTGTTACCCTTCCTGTAGTAAACCGACAGATCTGTTTTATATTTTTGGTAGCTCGCGATACATGCCAGAAGTTGTTACGAGAGGAGCTGAGTGAAGGAGGACTAGCCGCGAGGCTTTGTCAGCCGCAGTGTGTGTGAGTGTGACGTCACTAGGAGCCGCGCTGGGATAGGTTGGTTGTAGAGAAGGGTCGCGCACGGATTGGACGCAGTCCGTGGGGCTCGATTGGAAGGGGAAAGGCAAGCGAAGAGTATTCCGGGAATTAAAGTCACCTATTGATTACAAATTTTGTGAAATAAAAGACGAGAAAAATGAAATTTTTTAAAGCATTAAGGAGTGCGATGAAGGGGGAGTCTTACATTAAAGCGAGCGTAGGAGAGGAAACGCCACCCGAAGGCACACCAGCTTACATTGTAATGGAGGAAAAGGGGGTAGCTCCGTGCCTTTGGCTAAAGCAATGGCACAAGCTGACAGAGAAACATGGGAGCGTAGCGTTCCCGATCCATGGGACATTCAATATAAGGATCCTAGAGAATCTGAGATTTGCGATGTACGACATGAAGGTACCTCCGAGGCCAGCACAGTTTGAGGCTCTAGCAATTTGGGAATTAATGGCTAGACAGCAGCAGCAAAATAAGTTCGAGACTAGGATAAGGAAGGTAGAAAAGACACTAGCGGACGCTAGGTGGGATAATGCACAGAAGGTGTGGAGGTCAAATGTATTGCAGGGGATAAAATTGTTTCCCGCAATTACTAAGGAAGAAGAGGAGACAGGTAAGAAAGCTACCTGTAAGACAAACAGGAGATGTTCCAAGGATAGAGAGGACGAGGAAAAGTTGAGAAGAGAAGAGGAGTTAGAGGATGAGGAGTTAATCATGCAATTGCTGAACGACCGTCCACCACCTTATGCAGAGAGTGGACAAGGACCAAGTACCAGTTCTGCCCCTCCGGCATCGGTACAGAATAGTGAAACTCAGAGTTCAGGAGCATCATCGGGATCTAAGGACCCGAGTTTACTGTTCACCCCGCAGATACCGCAGGTTAGGAGAATATATCCAGATGTGCCCATGTTGAAACCAGCAGAAAATTATCAGCTGCAGATCCCAAGGTACTACAGCAGTGACAATAGTACGGGAATGATTCTAGATCCAGCCGCAATGGGAGGACAGAATGGTCACAACCCGACACTGGCACAAGCTGAATCAACCCAGTTTTTGATGCCTCAAAAGCAGATGCAGGGGGGAAACGCACATGCTCAGATGACGGGGAGTCAGATGGGCATGCCGGCAATGATGACCCATAGTGTGGGAATGAACATGTCTCAGAACATGGGAAATGGACAGAACCCAGACGCGATATCACTACCCATTACTGTAGGTCCACCGGTACCTTTGTACAGTCAGCCTAACTTAGGTATGAGCGGTCAGGGATCAATGCTGCAGAGTGGGACAGAAAGGAGGTGCATAGAAAACACTCCAGGGATAACTCCGATAGCGGCTCAGCCAACTGGATCTGGGTCCTTGATGGAGTTTAGTCCCATATGTGCTCAGTCGACACTGGTGAGGTCGAGTCCCCCACTGATAATACCTCTGTCATCGAACACTGAAAAGTTGCCGCAACCATCGATGACAGTCGATGTGAATGCTACACTGATGGGGTTAAATGCGCAACAGCTGACACAGTGGTTCAACAGTCTGAATTCCACATAAAGCTCAGCCAGTGAGAAGGGAGAAGATTATCTGAATAGGGTCAGGTTGAACATGGAAGCACAAGAATTGGTGGAAGGGACTATGGGTGTGAATAGGTTAGAGTCCTACTCGGAAGAAGAGCTGAGGTATCTATGTCCCAGGATTACGAGAGAAGTGAACAAGGTACACAGAAGCTTGCAAGAAATAGCTGACAAAAACGGGGTTGACATAGACAAGACAAAACATTTGAGCAGGAGCTACAGGTTGGATTTCGGGACCACAGATTTTGAACACATGAGGTCAGCAGGCATGAAGGCGCACCTTAGAGAATTGTTGCAGAGTGCACAAGTGTGGAGGTGCTTAGACAAATGGGAAAGCAGATGGGTAAAGAGAAAGGAAAAGAGGAAAGACAGTGTCCCAGAGCTCAACGAGAAAAGACCGCAGAGTAGTGATGCAGTAACCATGTTACCAATGAGGGAGACAGCAGGGGGAAAATTAATACATGTACCATGGCACAGAAGCGACATTCAGTCTTTTACGGATGATTTTCCCAAACTGAGAGAGAAACTGATTGAATGGTATCAACAGACTGATAGGTTTGTCAAGCTTGCAAAATGTCTCTGGGAAGACCTGAACACCCTCTTTGAGATTGTGGTTCCGGCAGATTTGTGGGAGGATTGCAAAAGAGCTGTAGGTTGGCCGACAAGTGAACCGGAGAGAGACAGGGATACGGGTGCACCATCACCTATGGTGATGAGCTTGTACTATAAGGTGATTGAGCATTTGAAGACGAAGGTTGCCGCGAAAAATGTGGATTGGCAGAAGATCGATCGAACTGCCCAAGAGGCTAAAGAGTCGATTCATAGTAACTATGAGAGGTTGTTGAAGGCGTTCAAGAACTACAGTGGCACGTAAACAATAGAGGCGAAGGACATTCTTCATTTTGTGTTTAGATTTGTGGAAGGGCTGAGACCAGAGATAAGTCAGATGATAAAGTCGCATTTGATTTGTTGGCAGTCGAAACCGATTGATGAGGTGTTGAATTATGCAAAATACTGTAGCGACGAAATTGAAGTGAAACAGAAAAAGTTGAAAGAGAAAGTGATGATGATGCAGCTTAAAGCAGCTCAGACAGGTCTGCAAGGTTTGCAAGGGTTGCAAGGGTTCCAACAGCAGGTACCGCAGCCGCAGCCGCAGGGAAACATGGTGTTTCAGCCACAGGCGAGAGGCAGAGGCAGAGGAGGTTTTGTGAATAATGGTCCGGATTTGAACACTGTTGTGATTCCGAATGGTGTGCAGGCATTGAAAAAGGTGATGCCGTGCCACGTGTGCGGAATCGTCGGTCATTGGAAACGCGAGTGCCCAATGGTGGTGCAGGAAGGTGCAGGTGTTGGTCAGCAAAACAATGATGTCAATGCATTTCAGACAATGAGGGGACCGAAAATGAGAGGTCCAAACCCAAATTTTCAGACCATAAATCAGCTACAGGGATTACAGCCTATGCAGCCGCAGCAGATGCAGATGCCCCGTATGCAGATGACGCAAATGCAGCCAATGCAACAGCAGTTTCCCATGGTACCTAATCAGCAAATGCAAATACCTTTGGCACCAATGAGTCAGCAGCAAGTGATGGTTCCTCCACAGGTTTCGGGTCAGGTAATGAATACAAATGGCACTGTACAACAGTTCCCATTACACAGTGAGGATGGAATAAACAATGTATGGGAGAGTGAAAGTTCAGGAGAGGATGGAGATTGTGTGCTTGCAGCATCCTTGGAAGTTGATCAAAAGGGTCCATACGTGGAGGGAAGAGTAATGGGTCATCGTGTCTCATTCTTGGTTGACACAGGAGCCACACGTTCAACTGTTAAGAGCATTGAAGTACCAAATTTGCCACTCTCAGGAAGGACAGTTCAAGTGGTGGGAGTAGCAAACAGGCACCTGACAAACCCAATTACAGATCCGGTACCAGTCAGCATTGGTAACTATCAAGGGTTACACAAATTTGTGGTATGTGACTCAAGCCCGACAGCACTGTTAGGGAGAGACCTATTGTGCAAATTGGGTTGTTCGATTATGTGTTCGAACGAGGGAATCAAAATTCAGACGAGCAGTGATGGGGAAGAAGAGGACAGTGTAGAGGGGGATGAGATGGAAACTGACGATGAAGAGTATCCTCTGATTTGTCTTTTCCCGATGATAACTGAAGAAGATATTCCAGCTGAATTACGGGAAACAGTTGGAAAGGAAGTGTGGGATATGACAGGGAAAGAGGTGGGATTGATGAAAGGAGTGGAACCAGTGAAAGTGACTGTAAAGCCCAATGCAACCTTTCCCCAGACCCCACAATACCACATGGCACAAGACACCCTTATGAAAGTTGCCCAACTCATAGACGAATTTGTAAAACAGGGAGTACTGAAAGAAGTGTTAAGCAGTCCATGTAATTCGCCAATCATGGGACTAATAAAGCCGAGTGGAAAGGTCCGACTAGTGCAGGACTTGAGGAAAATAAATGACATCATAGTCAAATGCTGCCCTGTCGTACCAAATCCAGCTGTGATAATGTTTCAAGTCCTTTGCGATGCCGAATGGTTCTCAGTCATCGACTTGTCACAAGCATTCTTTTCTGTGCCTCTTCATGAGGACAGCCAATTTCTCTTTTGTTTCAAGTTCTTAGACAGAGTGCACAGTTGGTGTCGAATTCCTCAAGGGTTTTCTGAGTCACCGTCAATATTCAATCAGATCCTAAAGAAAGACTTGGAAGCGCTAGAATTGCCATTCGAGTCAACCCTAGTACAGTATATCGATGACTTACTGATTGCATCAAAGACAGAAAGTGGCTGCACAGCCGATACCATTGCTCTGTTGAACCATTTGGGAAGGAATGGACACAAGGTGTCTCCTTCCAAATTGCAGTTCTGTCAGAAGAAAGTGAAATACTTGGGTCACCAGATAGAGAAAGGGTCACGGAGAATAATGAAGGAAAGAATAACAAGTGTACTTCAAATGAGTCCACCAAAGACAAGGAGGGAGGTGAGGAAGTTTTTGGGAATGGTAAGCTACTGTCGTCAGTGGATTCCCAACTTCTCAACTCTAGCAAAGCCTTTACTGAAGCTGACGCAGAAGGATGCCTTGGATCAAATTGAGCTGAAAGGAGATGAGATGGATGCTTTTATTGAATTGAAAGAATGCATGTGCAGGGCTCCAGCTTTAGGTATGCCTGATTACACAAAGCCTTTCACATTGTTTTGTCATGAACGTGATGCATGTTCTTTGTCTGTCTTGACTCAAGCCCACGGTGGCATAAACAGACCAGTAGCGTATTTTTCAGCTACCTTGGATCCGGTCGCAGCAGCACTTCCAGGGTGTTTGCGCGCCGTAGCAGCAGTTGGTATCAGCCTCACTCAGAGTGAAGGAATAGTGATGGGACACCCAGTAACAGTCATGGTCCCTCACTCAGTTGAGATACTTTTGACCCGCTCCCGAACGCAACACATGACTGGAGCAAGACTCACAAGGTATGAAACGATAATTCTGGGCTCACCGAACGTGCAGCTGAAAAGGTGCACTACGTTGAATCCAGCAACCTTGCTTCCCGGTGAAAATGCTGAAGTTGAGAACGCTGAAGACGTCGAGCATGACTGCCTTCAGGTGACTGAATTTTGCACAAAACCTCGACCTGACATTAAGGATACTAAGCTTGATGAAAATGACCAAATTGTTTTCGTTGATGGTTCATGTCTAAGAGATGGGATGGGAATTTTGAAAGCAGGATATGCTGTATGTACTGTAACAGGTGTCTTGGAAGCGTCCTGGCTTCAAGGAGTCTATTCTGCACAAGTAGCAGAACTTGTAGCCCTTACAAGAGCATGTCAACTGTCTGCATTGATGAAAGTCACCATTTACACTGATAGTCAGTACGGGTTTGGGATTGTGCACGACTTTGGACAACTATGGTCACAGAGAGGTTTCCTGACTTCTTCAGGATCCCCAGTGAAAAACGGGGAGAGAATAAGGGAATTGTTACACGCTATTCAAATGCCAGCCGAAGTTGCAGTGGTAAAGTGTAGTGCTCATACAAAAGGACAGGACTATGTTTCTCTGGGAAATGCATATGCGGATCAGGTTGCAAGATTTTGTGCCTTGAACTGTATATTACTCAGGGATGAATGGAATTCGATAAGTGAACCAGAACTCGAACCAGCTGAAGCATTTGCCTTGAAGGTCGTAGATACAATAGATGAACTAAAAGCATTACAGAATAACGTCAGGGAGGATGAAAAAGATTCCTGGATTAAATCACAATGTATAAAGAGACCAGACGAGTTATGGGTTTCAAATGAGGGAAAATTTGTTTTCCCAAATAGTCTCTTATCACAGCTTGCGCGGTTCTATCATGGGCAGGCTCACCTAGGGAGAGATGCCATGATAAGATTGTTCAAAACTGATTGGTTTAACCCCAGATTTCGTCAAGCTGCAGAAGCAGTTTGCCATCGATGTGTCACTTGCCAGCAGATGAACCCAGGAAAGGGAACAGTTGTGAACGCGAGCCACATTGGCAGGGCCAGTGGCCCATTTAGTAGGATGCAGATGGACTTCATTGAGATGCCTGTGCATGGAGGTCTGAAGTATGTGTTGGTGATTGTGTGCATTTTTAGTCACTGGATTGAAGCATACCCCACACGTAGAAATGACAGCCTTACAGTTGCAAAGCTATTGCTGAGGGAGTTAATACCACGTTTCGGATTCCCGATCTCTTTAGAATCAGATAGGGGAAGTCACTTCAATAACGAGGTGATAAAGTTACTTTGCGCAGCGCTGAACATTGAGCAAAAACTGCATTGTAGCTATCGCCCTGAAGCCTCAGGACTTGTGGAGCAAATGAATGGTACACTGAAATCAAGAATGGCGAAAATATGTGCATCGACAAATTTGAGATGGCCTGACGCATTGCCCTTGGTGCTAATGTCAATGAGAAACACCCCTGATAGAAAGACTGGATTGTCTCCGCACAAAATTCTCATGGGCAGGGCTATGAGACTTCCTGCAGTTCCCGCAAATACGCTTTTGAATATTACAGATGATATGGTGTTAGACTACTGCAAAGGTCTGGCTGACGTGGTTCGCTCTTTCTCTCACCAGGTGGAAGCAACCACCTTGCCACCGATCCAAGGTCCAGGACACACACTGAAAGCAGGTGACTGGGTCGTGGTAAAGAAGCACGTGAGAAAGTCGTGTCTGGAACCCCGTTGGAAAGGCCCTTTCCAGGTGATCCTGACAACAACTACCGCTGTGAAGTGTGCGGGAGTTCCCAACTGGATCCACGCTAGTCACACAAAGAAAGTGTTGTGTCCCACAGATGAGGAAGTTGAAGAGCTGAAACTGCCAGTGCCTGATAAGACAGTGCTGAGCGCTGAGACAGAGCAAAACCGAACTGAAAGCGAACAGGCAGGAACGGAAGAGAGAGAAATATTCTCTGAGGACGAAGCCAACTCACTTGGGGAAGACCAAGGAGAAAGTTCAGACAGCGACGAAGCAGCTGAAGGTGACAAAGAGCCTGAAGCAGCTGAGGGTAGCAAAGAGCCTGAAGCAGCTGAAGGTGATAAAGAGCCTGAAGCAGCTGAAAGTGATAAAGAGTCTGAAGAAAGTAACGGTGACGAAGGGCTCGAAAGAGGTGAAAAAGCAGGAGAGCCTGATCAGAGGAGGGCTTTCCCAGAAGCAGACGATACAGAAAAAGAAAAGGAGAACGTGATTGATTCGCCAGAAGGAGGGGATAAGGTAGAACAGAACGAAACAGTTCAAGCTTCCACAGAAAAGATCGCAGGTCCATCAAATGGACACGGTGCAAAGAGGAGACTAAGTATATCACCAATAAAACAAAGAACTAGAGAAAATTTAAACGACGGAGAAAGGCCAAAAGTAAAAGAGAAAAGAAAGGAAGTGACTGTCGTAGTACCATCCTCAAGTGAAGGAAAAGACTTGGCCAAAGAGGAAAGTACCAGTGAGGCAGAATCGAAAAGAGAAGCAAAATTGAAAAGGAAAAGGATACCAAACAGGAGATATTCCGGTCCAGAATGGGCATATGTAGTCAATGACGATTGGACTGACGAATTTGTATCTCTAAGCCTCGAGAACGAAGAAGAAGAGATACCAATAGAAAAGTAAAGTTTTATGGACTCTGTTGATTGAAAGGGTGATAAATGACATTGCTTGCTACAATCTAACGTGATACAACCAGCTGAGACATTGCTAAACCGGATGAGACACTTGCTGAACTGATAAAAGACTGAGTTATTGCCAAATTGAGACAAGCTGCTAACCGATAAGTGACTGGCCTCTTGAAGAAGACTGTGTGAACATTGCGCTCGTTCAGCTTTGTTACTGAATTGCTAAATAGTTTCTTTATAGGTGCTTCTAGCTCTCTGATTCTATACAGATCATGACGCAAAACAGTAGAAAGAAATATTGTAAATATGTGTGTGTAGGCCTGGTAATTGCATGTGTACTAATAATAATGGCAATTGTGCTTGGAATGCATGGTAAGGGTGAGAATGAGAAAATTGATGCTTCTACTTTTGCTCCTGTTACTGTCACTGAACTAACCGCATTGAAAAGACTAGAATTAGATGAGAGACACTTGCATGATAAGAAAGAACTTTTGTATAATGTTTTCTACCGCTTGCTAACAGAATATGTTGAGACTATGGATGCGAAAGATTGCTATGTGTGTACACAGATACCGACATCAGTAAAGGAAGGGGTGACTTATCACCACATGCCTCTTACATACGGGATTACATGTGGTATAGTAATGTCTAGATTTTATGGTCAAACTAACATACAGTATTTTTACTCGAATTATGATGTTACCTTTGCATATGTTCCTATAATAGCGCAGCTAAGCCAGATTGCTAAAGATTGGGATGCTAAAATAATGATGGAATTTTTCGAGCCAATGCAACCTTTTGAAACGGCTCACGCTCATAGAGAAAACCTTACCTGCTCGCTCTCTGCAGTAGAAATAAGCTTTTTAGATCGCACAGATGATAGAAGGGCACAAATGAATGCGAAATGAGAAACAGAGCTAAGTAAGAGGACTTCCGTAGATCATTATGATTTTGCCGCAATAAAGACACAAGGGAGAATAGCTTTAGATGCTTGGCATGTAGGGAAATTTTGTATATATCGAGGTGAATATTATTATGATAACATTTTCGTAGGAGCGAGTGAGTGTAAACATACGTTTATCTTTAAGGCCAAATGGACATTCATGATGAACGGACTTGACCCTGTCATTCCAGGTGTATATTACATTTGTGGGTATAATGCCTATTATCGTCTTCCAAAGGGATGGTGGGGAAGATGTAATTTGGGTATAGTGTTCCCAAAGGTTTATCAACTGGATGACCTATCGATGATTCCAAAGACATCTGGATCCCATCGTATCCAGAAAAGGGAGACCGCAGCTGCTGTGGTAGGAGATATATTTGGAGCCATGATTCCTTCATTGGGAGTCGTGTTGAATTCCATCAAAATAAGAAAGTTGTCTACTATAGTGGATAACATGTTGACAAAGTTGTCAGGTGCTATAATCCTGATAGATGCTGAACTTGCAGCGGAAAGAGCTATGACTCTTCAAAACAGGCTTGCCTTAGACATTCTTTTAGCAAAGGATGGCGGCGTTTGCAAAATGCTTGGTGCGCGCCACTGTTGCACGTATATTCCCGACAACAGTGTGAAAATTAAAACTATGCTTGCTAATCTAACGAAAGAGAGTGCAGACTTGAAGGAATTGAAAGAACCAGGAGTGTGGGAGAAGGTTGGAAAAGGACTTGCTTCAGTGGGAAATTGGATAGGGGGAATTTGGAATGGAATATTGCTAAAAATAATACAGGGAATTCTAATAGTTCTAATTTGCATTTTTGGAATTTGGGGAATAAAAAGGGGAATAATAATGATTATGGAAAGAATTAAAAGAAGGAAGGAAGAGAAAATGATGAAAAGAATGGCAGAAGAATATAAAGCGAAAACTAGGGGAATTAAAAGGAAAAGAGAACTGACAGAATTTTAATGGAATAAAATTTGTGGGAATAGTTTGTGTGATGACAAGTAGTCATCAGAGGAGGGATTGATGAAGCTGAAATGAAGGTTTTACATTTATTAGCGCTTAAACGTAGTGTGAAATAATCATGTGTGACTTTAACCGAACTAATAAAGATTGTACAGGGACAAAATGTGCCCTCAGAGTAGTTTGCCAACATTTATAAGCGTGCTTTATATAACGTGATGTATTAGAAGTGCACTAATCCGACATAATCATAAACGTGTGCTACGATTTGCTTGTTTGAAATGTTTTAGCTTAGCATAACTTTAGTGGAGGCTTTGGCCTAGTTGCCTGGTCTCACGATTTAGATGCTCGTATTTTTCCAATGTGCTGTTAAACGTGTATTTTTGCTTGAAGCTGTATTTTTCCACTGAGATCGTTCACATGCTTATCTTAAGGTTTCGTGCCAGCCCGGCATTTTTTCTCTTTGCTCCAAGGTCAATCTGCAGGTGCGGACAATGGAAGCTCTGAAAATGAGTTAATTGGTATAAAATGTTGCAACTTGCGTACCCGTCTCCAAGGATAATGTATGCTTAAGTAAAAGCTTGAGAACTGTTGTTTTTGATTGGACAATTTGAAGCTAACCTATGAACCCTCCAATGGAAGACCCTACTGGATTTGAACTGTTGTCTATTTAAACCAGGTGCACGAGAAGAAGGTAGCCTTTTGCAGCCATTATTGCTGTTACCAGCCATTACCCGCCATTTTGCAGGACATTGCAGCTAATATGGCCCACCTTGCTGCGACGCCATTTTGAAAGAGACTTTGATGCTTTCTCTAATCGAGAGAAAGAGACTTAAATGATTCTTACCCTAGAGACTTTAACTTTGATTTGTCCCTTTGCATGAAGTAGTACTTTATCTTGCCGCCGTGAGGCAATTGCCCCGTCCACCTTGCCCCTTTGCCCCGTCCCATGCTGATCGAGAAACGGTACCTGTGAGACGAAGACTTCCTTGAATGCTGATTGTAATTGGTAAATATGAAAGGAAATTGTACAATTGCATTGTGTTTCTTTTAGGTAACCAACTGCTGATTTTTGATAAGATCCCTAGTTAGGAGTTTTTCCTAAATTAATGTTGCTAAATTGTTTTTGCATGAAGTCCCACATGCCGATGCTAATTTGAGGTTAGATGAGGATTCCTTTTGTTGCACGATGCAATTTGAGACCTTGTTATGCTGACTAAATGTATGCAATTAGCTCATTACAGATTATAGTTTTAGTGATTTGCATTGCTATCATCGAATGCCTTGTTATTCAAATGCTGCATAGATTGCATCTGTTTCGCCGTTATGGACAGCTATTAATGTTCATTTACGTTTATCATTTGGTGTTGAGACACATATATATTGTGCTAGCTTTGTTAATATAGGGAAATAAATTCACTAACTTTGAATAAACTGGTGTGGTTATTCCTGACTGAAAGGTCAGGGTTCGTCGAAATGTATTCTGGATTAATTGTTAAGTGTTATGTTGATCAGGGCATTGCTTACGTTCGTTATTGATTATTGGTTTGATTAAATTGACTGATTAAGAGTGGAGAGGGTCCCACTTAGCCAAAAGATTCATCGGCTTAAAGAGCGTCCAAATACAGGTAAATTATTGGTACGGAACGCTCTATCAATAGTCATCTTTAAATGAAAAGCAGAAAGGTATTCACAAAGATAGGGTCATAGCACAGCCCAGAACTGTGGCCCGCATATCGACCCCAGCTCTCAACTTCTTGCATTGTGTCAGAATTCTTTTGGTGCCAAAGAGAGGGAGTTATTTCCAACTGAAAACATATGTACCAGCAAACCAATTGTATTATTAATCTCTTATTCACTGACTGATTGAATGGAAACATACACCGATACACATGCTATGGTTCAATCTAAAAGAGAGAATACAGGTTTCATTTCAGATCTGGTCCCAAATCCAGAATCAATTCAAATATCATTGTTAGAAATAGGGTCTTTGCTTGGGAGTCAGGTTACCCCTGTCCAAGCAGGGACCCTCACTCTAGTCAGGATAAAGGAGAATCATCCTCAGTTAACCCCCACATGCCCCCTTGGCACAAGCAAGCAGGTTTAACTTCAGAAGCAATGTGTCAAGTATTTGTACCATCCCATACAGTAACCCAGTGAAAACACTAAAAAATGACGCAACAGAGGTTAAGAAAAATAGGTAATATTTATCTAAACAAAACTTGACCAAAACGACAAAAATCCAACATACACAAGTCAAGATATGAATTTTCAAAAGAAAAAGAGTCTTAATCCTTAGAAAACAGTGAGAATGCTGTTGTTACACAAAGAACCTGGTTAGGGTAAAAAATAAAGCTGCACGGACAAAGTCAGTGATTCCTCGATTTCTTACTCGCAAGTGAGGCCGTGCGTCATTTCCTTCTCCGGTCAGGTCAGCTATGCGTTGTTTTTCTCCTGCAAGAGAGTGGTGCGTTGATTTCTGGACAGGGCACCTCGGATCCGCGCAGAGCCGGGTTGACTTCGATGCCAAGGGACGATGCGTGGAAAATCCAGTCACATGATATCATAAAACTGCACTGCTTGGGGTTTGAGTCGTTCTCAGCCTCCGTTAGCGGGTGTTGCGCTCTGTTTCTCCAGCTGCATTGCGTCGATCTTCCAGCCGCGATGCAGGTGGAGCGTTGACATCAGCAGTGAAGCCGGTGGTGTGTCGTTTATCAGCTGCGTCACAGAAGGTGCGTTGAAAATTTCCCTGCGTGGCGGTCTGTGAGTGGATTTTCAGTTCTTGTCTGCCATCGTCACCTTTCAAGGGCCAAGGAACTGGATAGGGCAGGGCAGGAGTCTCAGCAGAGAGTCTAGGTGTTGGCAGGGGAAGTCTCTGATGGCCCTGAGACTTCTACAACAGGAGGCAAGGTCAGTTCAAGCCCTCGGAGATTCTTCTCAAGCAGGAATGCACAACAAAGTCTTTGTCCCCTTTCACAGGCAGAAGAAGCAATTGCAGGATAGCCCAACAAAGCACAGTCACAGGCAGGGGCAGCACTTCTTAGGTCTTCAGCTCTCCTCTTTGGTCAAGGTTCCTTTTGATTCCAGAAGTGATCTGATTTTCAGGGGTTTTCGGTGTTCTTCTTATACCCCTTTCTGCCTGTGAAGTAGGCCTACTTCATAGAGAAGTCTCTGTTGTGTTCAAGATCCTGCCTTACTCAGGCCAGGCCCCAGACACACACCAGGGGGTTGGAGCCTGCATTGTGTGAGGGCAGGCACAGCCCGTTCAGGTGTAAGTGACCACTCCTCCCCTCTCTCCCACCACAGATGGCTCATCGGGATATGAAGGTTAACCCCAGCTCATTTTGTGTCACTGTCTAGAGAGAGGTGCAAACAGCCCAACTGTCAAACTGACCCAGACAGGGAATCCACAAACAGGCAGAGTCACAGAATGGTTTAAGCAGGAAAATGCCTACTTTCTAAAAGTGGCATTTTCAAACACACAATCTAAAAACCAACTTCACTAAAAGATGTATTTTTAAATTGTGAGCCCCCAGACCCTCAACTCCATATTTCTATCTGCTCTCAAGGGGAATCTGCACTTTAATAATATTTAAAGGCAGTCGCCATGCTAACCTTTGAGAGAGATAGGCCTTGCAACAGTGAAAACTGAACTTGACAGTATTTCACTGTCAGGACATGTAAAACACATGAGTACATGTCCCACCTTTAACATACACTGCACCCTGCCCACAGGGCTACCTAGGGCCTGCCTTAGGGGTACCTTACATGTATAAAAAGGGAAGGATTAGACCTGGCAAGTGGGTACACTTGCCAAGTCGAATTGGCAGTTTAAAACTGCACTCACAGACACTGCAGTGGCAGGTCTGAGCCATGTTTATAGGGCTACTAATGTGGGTGGTACAACCAGTGCTGCAGGCCCACTAGTAGCATTTGATTTACAGGCCCTGTGCACCTCTAGTGCACTGTACTAGGGACTTATTAGTAAATCAGATATGGCAATCCTGGAAAGTCAATTACACATATATTTTACATAGGAGCACAGTCACTTTAGCAGTGGATAACAGAGGTAAAGTGCCCAGAGTAACAAAAACAGCAAAAAAAGAGTCCAGCATACATCAACAACCTGGGAAACAGAGGCAATTAGGGAAGGCCATGCCAAGGATGCCAAGTCTAACACGTGTCCCCCCAGCTGAAAGTGGGGAGCAACTACCCAACCTCATGGGAGTTCTCATCACTAAGGCGTAAAAATCTGGACAGACCATCAGCATTGGGGTGTTCAGTGCCCAGGCGGTGTTCCACCGTAAAGTCCATCCCCTGTAGGGAAATGGACCACCTCAACAGTTTTGGATTCTCACCCCTCATCTGCGTTAGCCATCTGAGGGTCCTGTGGTCCTGTGGTCAGTCTGAACCTGGAAGTAAGTCCTAAACAAGTAGTGTCCTAGCCTCTTCAGCGCCCAGACCACAGCAAAAGCTTCACTCTCTATTGCACTCCACCTACATTCCCTGCAAATGAAGGTTACAGGTTGATGTAGTTCCTCTTCATTAAGCTGTGAGAATACTGCTCCTATACCATGCTCTGAGGTGTCTATGTGCACACCAAACTACTTGGAGTAGTCGGGTGCCTTCAGCACAGGTGCTGTGCACCTGGCAGCTTTCAGGGCATCAAAACCAGTCTGGCAAGCCTCTGTCCAAGTCACCTGCTTTGGTTGCTTCTTGGAAGTCAAGTCATTCAAGGGGGCAACAATGGTGCCATATCCCTTGACAAACCTCCTGTAATAGCTGGTGAGGCCTAAAAATGCCCTCACCTCAGTCTGGGTCTTGAGAGGCTCCCAAGCCAGAATGGTGTCAATTTGTGGCTGTAGGGGTACCACATGGACACTCCCTACCCGGTGTCCCAAATACACCACTGAGGCCTGCCCTATTTGGCACTTGCTTGCCTTAATAGTGAGGCCTGCCTTTTGCAGGGCCTCCAACACTCTGCAGAGGTGCTGCGAGTGTTCCTTCCAAGTGGAACTGAACACTGCAATCCAGGTATGCTGCGCTGAAGTCATCCAACCCAATCAACACCTGGTTGACCAACCTCTGGAATGTGGCAGGGGCATTTGTCATCAAATGGCATCACTTTAAACTGGAAGTGTCCATCTGGGGTAGAAATGCTGTCCTCTCCTTGGCCCCCTCAGTTAGTGTAATCTGCCAATACCCAGGCGCCAAATCATATGTGCTGAGGTATTTTGAGGCTCTCAACCGATATTTGAGCTCATCAGCTCGAGGAATGGAGTGCGCGTCAGTTTTAGTGACCGCATTGAGACCCCAGTAATCCACACAGAACCAGAGTTCCGGGGTGGCACCAGGAGCAGCAGCCTTTGTCACCAAGACCACAGGGCAGGCCCAAGGACTGCTAGAAAACTAAATCATCCCTAGGGATAACAGCGTAGACACCTCATCTTTGATGCTAGCCCTGACCTTATCAATCACCCTGTAAACCTTCTGTCCCCAGTGTCCACATCATGTGTGCACAAGTGTGTGACACCTGGGATCAAGGAGAACAGGGAGGCGAACTGCCCTAATACCTGGTGACAGTCCCTCTGTTGTTCTGAGGTCAGGGAGGGGGAGAGGTTCAATCCCTTCACAGACCCATCTTTCTCTACACCAGACAGAAGGTCAGAAAGAGGCTCCCTCTCTTCCTCCACCCCATCATCTTTTGCTTGGAGCATGGACAATTCAGTCCGCTCAAAGTGTGGCTTGAGACAGGTCACATGCAGGACCCTCAGGGGATTCCTGGGGGTCCGCAAGTCCACCAGGTAGGTGACTTTGCTCTTGCGCTCCACCACCTCAAATGTCCCAGTCCTGGAGTGCCGTATGCTCCACTGGTGCCATTTCCCACACTTTGTGCCCAGGCTGAAACTCAACCAGAGTGTCATTCTGGGCATACCACTGTTTCATGTCTGTCTGGCTTGCTTCCAGGTTCTCTTGTGCAAGAGTTCTGAAGCTGGCAGTCTGGTTTCTGAAGTCCAGTATGTAGCTAAATACATCCTGAGAAGGTTTACTGGGGGCTTTCACTAAGCCCTCCTTCACCGGACTCAAAGGTCCCCTAACAGGATGCACATACAGTAATTCAAAAGGACTAAATCCAAGCCCTTTTTGAGGCACCTTCCTGTAAGCGAACAGAAGGCATGGCAAGATGATGTCCCACTTCAGCTTCAAGGGCTCTGACAGGCCATGATCATGCCTTTTAAGGTGAAGTTGAATCTTTCAACCAGACCATTGCTTTAGGGGTGGTAAGGAGTGGTGAACTTGTACGTTACCCCACACTCCTGTCCCAGAGACTTCATATAAGTAGATATGAAGTTGGTACCCCTAACAGAGACCAGTTCCTTGGGGATCCCCATGTGGGTAAAAACCCTCATCAATGCACAACCAACCACAGGGGAAGTGATTGATCTCAGAGAAATGGCTTCTGGGTACCGGGTGGAGTGGTCCACCAGGACCAGGATGAACCTGTTGCCCATGGCTGTTTAGGGATCCAGAGGCCCCACAATGTCAATACCAACCATTTCAAAGGGGGTACTGACCACTGGAAAAGGTTGGAGGGGAGCCTTATGTTTCCTCCCACTCTTGCCACTTGCCTGACAAGTCTGGCAAGACCTGCAATGAGCATTCTAGTGCCTGCGGGTTAGGGGCCAGTAAAAGTGGGTGACAAGCTGTTCAAAGGTCTTGCCCTGCCCCAAATGTCCAGTTAAAGGCACATCATGAGCCAGACCCAGTAGGAAGGCTCTGAAGCACTGGGGTACCACCAGCACACGGGCTGACCCAGGCTCAGCAACCTTAGGCTCACTATACAGGAGGCCGTCCTCGTGTATAATTAAGGTGAGATGCTGGCTCCTTGCCAGCCGCCTGGTCTGCAGCCTGCTGCTGCAAACCCACTAGAGTAGGGCATGTCCTCTGTGCCTCATAGAATGGCTCCTTGAAGGGTCCCCCTTCCTGCTGCCACTGTGTCAGCTCAGGGATCTCCCAGTTCAGCCACCTGTTGCCTTGTAGGCTCCGGGGCATCACCCTCGGGCTCTGCCTCCTCCCAGACCGTGGGAACTTCTGGGGCCGGTTTCCCATGCCCCCTATCCTTCCTCTATTTTGGCAGTCCCCTGGACCACTGTTTCAGGCTCCAGGGGCTCCTGACCACCCTGATGGGCTGCCATTGACCTGGTGGATACGCATACACACCCAGGCAGACCCAACATCTTCAAGTGTGATCTGTGTTCCGCCTCCTTCCAAGGGGAATCCTCCAGGTCATTGCCAAGCAATAATCCACAGGCATGGTTGGACTCACAGCTACCTTCGAGGAACCTGAGACACCCCCCACCCCATTCAAAGGGAACCTGTGCCACTCTGCACAGGTGCTCTGAGTTGTCCACTGCAACTACTTGGTGAAGTACACAGGAATCTATCTGCTCTTCAGACACCAGTTGATTTCTCACTGTAGTCACCCTGGTTCCTGTGTTTTTCAGAGCCTCCACCCTCTGTCCATTAATGGTCACCCAAGGGCTGTATGTTTTAGTGTTCTCAGGCACTAGGGTTCTCTGGACGATCTCACTGCCCCCTACTGGGACAAGGGTAATCTCAGCTGGCTCCCACCACCTGGCCTATGCCAAACATAAAAAGTGTGTCAGTGCACCTTGTTATGTCTTGAATTCCAGCACCAGCATGGCACTGATATCAAGAGGCCCGTTCTCCTCCTCCAAAATAGAAGGTGAGAGCCCACTAATAAGAATGGGTTTTAAATGTCTGTCCTCTGACAATGTTTTTTTTTCACGTTAATCCACAGCAAGTGGTTTGAAATAAAAACTGAGTTGAGTCATTGCCTGAGCTCAGCTATATTTCAAGGCATGTTGAGGTGAGATGTGATTTCTGCCTTATACTTTCTCTGCTGCTTGGGCTGCACCTGATTGGAGCAGCCATGGGTAAGTGAGATACTGGGGCACATTACGTAATGCTTTGCATTGCTGCAGAGTCAGTTACAGTGGTGCAAAATATTGATAAAGTATTTACCTTCCAGGGTAAATCATTTTTGCGCTGATAAGTTGGTTTTAAATCAGCAAAAATAGTGTTTTTTCTGCTTTGCATTACTTTAAGTTAAGGGTCTTCTTATGGGTGGGACTTGGGTGTTCCTGTGCCACTACTCATGGTTTTTGACACAAAGGCAGATGGATCTACAAAGATTTCATTCGTGGCTTTGATTATAGAAAACAATGATTAAAAACTTCTCTAAGAAACAAGTCTCAGGTAAGTGAGATGTTTACATTTTATAAACATTTTAATCAATGAATGTGTGATGCACTGTATAGAAATGTCCAATGTGTGAAATGTTAACACAATGGTCTAAGCTTAGAATTGTGAACAAGAATAGAACTATTCCATTACAAAACCTATGCTTGTCTACAAACATAGCTTTGCACTATTTTGCAAAGGTGTGTGGTGCTAGCAGCTTGTTTGTGTGCCAGTGCAGTGGAAAGAGTGCGACATCAGCCCATATTTAGTAAATACAGCTTTGCACTAATCCCCCCCCCCAGCACAACACAGTGCAGCATTTAGGTTTTTGTGCAGCATTGTGCTACTTTTGTAAAATGTAATCTGCCCCTCTGACTGAAAGCATCAGTGTGTCCTTTTTGTGGTTGCACGTCTTGCAACCACGACGTTGAGTCAGCTCCCAACTTAAGTAAATGAGCATGCACTGAGCTGAGGAAATCAGAGAGAGTTCAGGGACTGCTCCAAACCTGGACATTTTGCTCAATATAGTTGCACAGGCAAAGCACATGCAAATTAATATATATATATATATATATATATATATATATATATATATATATTCTCCACCAAATGACACAAGGTCAAACACGGCACACACAGGAAACCGTGATCAAGACCTTTGGTGGTTGAAATGCGTTGGTGAAGTTTGGGTTTCTTTTCTCTTTTGGAAGAATACATTCTTCAAACACAAGGTTTCCTGTGTGTGCCGTGTTTGACCTTGTGTCATTTGGTGGAGAAAGTAATTACAGGGTTGGCCCGTCCCTGACACGAGCACCTACTTAATGGAGCGCGCTTTGATTGGGGCCATTTGGAGAAAAAAAGAACATATATATATATATATATATATATATATATATATATATATATATATATATATATATATATATATGTTGCATAAACCAGACTCAGTTTCTCTACCCTTTTATGAACTCCCTAGTTCACTTCTGGAGGTAAATGCATGTTCTTGTATGAGAGAAAATTCTATGGAGTGTTTCCACCAGTTCATCTCTTAGTGAAAACACTGAGAATCTACACCCTCTCCCATCTAAGTGTTACACTGGCCACAGGAAAAGGGCACCAACGCCTGGACGGTGACCTTGGTGAGGAATAAAAGACATTCACCTTTTAATCCACTTAAACACACATAAATAGTGGGGAAATAAGCAAGGTGTTGTTTTAGGTGAATGTGGAACTTGTCTGCTAAGAGGTGAAAGGTGGAACAAGTATGAAAGAAGAAAGAAATGCAGTTTGTTAAAGGTGTTCACGAGCTCTCTTCCTTTAAGGAGGCCAAGTTCAGTCCAGGACACTGAGCACCGCTTTGGCACATCCAAACTGAGGTATTAAAATTGGATTATGGGGCAAGTATTTCAAATACACAGTAATGAAAAAGAAACCCTTGCATAAAACAAAAATAAAGATTGAACTTCAGACTGAAATAAACTTGTCTTATAACTGCCCTGCTTCATGAGTCCAAATGTTCAGAGAAGCCATAAAACACACAGAGCACTATTCTCAGCCTTGGAGGACAACCAAAGCCCATCTGGTCCTCCTGGACAGTCCTTCGGCAGATCTTGATATCATTCTATTCTGGGAAGCAGTCTCTGTCATGGCCCCAGCTGCACATGTAGCTGGGCTTCCTGTGGCCTCCTGTGGCCAGCTTTTCATTCCTTTTCTCTCCCTTCGAGGTGCCAAAATGAGATCCCTCTACACAACAGACACCTTCCTCCGTGGGGCGCCAGGGCACTCTCTGGAAAGGGTTTATGTGCATGTGCCAAAGAACAAATAAAGATTTGGTGGTGCCTCCAAAAATGAAACATATTTCTACACAGAGTCAGCACATTTCTTGCAATTTATAACTTAAACTGCATTATCCATACAGATTAAGGCCTGTGAAATGTAAACTCTCCCTGCAAAGGTCAGGTGAAGTCATTTATTTCATGAAGATTTGTGAAGGTGTACAACCTCACCGGAGATTAGTTTAAATTGCATTGTATTGTTAAATTTATATACCACCTCATACCCCTATGTAGGGTGCTGAAGCACGGGCTCACGTGGGGCATGACACGTTATACAGCGAGTACGACCAGATGTCTTTCGTCTTTGTTTTGATCCTATATGGGAAGTGATTCCATGTCCAGCACGATGACTACCAAGGTGTGATTGTCATGTTTTAGGACTTAGCAGTGAAGTTTGGGAGAGAGGCACAAAGTTCATACTTTTAGTAAGCTGGTAGCTTGGAACAGATCTGCAGGTCCCTCTATGGTATTTCATATGATCATTGTCCACTAAGCGGGACGCCCCCTTAGGTTGTCCAGTCTGAGATTTTTAGTATAAGGATGTTATTACACAGCCTCTTTGAACTACAGTTGGCTTCTCGATTGCTGGCTCTTATTGTATTAGTACTGATAATTGCACCACACACATCTATTTGCTGCAGAATACTGATGGGTGGCAGTAAAGGCTTAGGGCCAGATTACAACTTTGGAGGAAGGTGTTAATCCGTCCCAAATGTGACGGATATACCACCAGCCGTATTACGAGTCCATTATATCCAATGGAACTCGTAATATGGCTGGTGGTATATCCGTCACATTTGGGACGGATTAACCCCTCCTCCAAAGTTGTAATCAGGCCCTTAATGCCTAAGACAAAAATGGGGAATTGGTTGAAACAGGTGTGCAAATTGGCTCCACTTCTGTTGTCTTTATATTTTTAAGACTTACTAGCTCGATTCTCTCAGGTAAGCACACTGATGCAAGCAGAAGATGTGGTTGTGTTTGACTTAATTATAATTGGGTTATAGCAGAACCTAAATGACCTACATACATACACTAAAAATAACTTTCTCAAAATGAACATCTCTAAAACTAAGGTGGTTGTTTTCGAGGGTAGGAAACATTGCAAACCCTTTAGATTGTATTTTGGAGATGAGAGATTAGAACAGGTAAAGATATACACCTCCCTTGGCAGAACATTTTCTCATGACTTCGTGAATAGCTACTGTTTCACAAAAATAGGGAATAAGGTTTTAGCACACATCGGTGCATTAAACAAATTTGACAAATCTGTGGGGAAGAGACATTTCATGCATTTATTGTGCGTTTATAAACCAAAACATTCCACCCACTTTGTCCTACACCGTCAAATTCCTCCCCATAGGTAAATGGTATTTTATGAATTTACATGTGGGCAAGATCTTACAGACATTTTGTCCAGTCAGCCCAGTAGGTTGGGTCCAATGAAATGAAGCTGGATTTTGGTTTGGCTAGTACCTATGCCCAGGGCCGGCTCTAGGGCGGTGTGACCAGTGCCACCGCACTGGGTGCTGACTTCGGGAGGGGGTGCCATGTTTGCAAGTATATTATGATTTTAAAAGCACCTGCTGCAGCGTTCCTTGCATTTAGCAATTTTCAGGTAACAATAAAATTGTCAAGATAACTCTGGTGATTAATTTAATGTTCTGCTTAGAGAGAGATGGAGTTTTGAGTGGCACTGTGAAAGGGTGGTAGTGAGGCAATCTGTGGCGGAGGTGATCATTGGGTGGGCACCAACCAACATTGTCACACAGGACACCACCATCACTAAGGCCAGCCCTTCAAGGGCCCAATCATTCACAAAGATAATTCATTGGGCATACTGTAAAATTTATGCCTCTAGGAGTTTCTTGAGAGAGCTATTTGAATATGAAACCTTGGTAGCCTCAAAAAAGTACCTTAAATTAACACCTGAAAGATTAGAGTGCAAAGTTGAATGTCTTCAGTCATTGTCTCCTGGACAACTAAGCGTCCATTGTACGAAGCTGATACTGTATAAGACCTTTCCAGATATGGTATGTTACAAACAAGCCCAAAAGTATCTATCCTCATTTTTACAGCATCGGGTTTGAACTGTCAAGAGTAGGCATCCTTCCATTGAAGGCCCATGTAGGTGAATGGGAAGATCACAACAATGATTGCACTTTGTGTCATCTCTTTCAAGGTACAAAACATGATTGGAGACATGTACTTTTTGTTTCCCTGGTAGCTGCAGAATCATGGAAACATTTTTTTAATCTGTTATATATGAAGTTTAATATAATAGATTCGGATGACTCCATCAATTTTATAGCGATTCCACAGAATTAACATGCATGTTTTAACCTTTTTTAAATGTTTATGTGCTTTCTAATGATGTCTTAATATTTATGTATAAGTTGCTGGATTAATCTTTGTATTGTTGTAACTTTATAAGATGTTTTAATTGTTGATCTCAATTGAGATCAAAAACAAAAAACTGGACACTATGGCCTTAGCATTAGTGATGGGCAACATGTTTATATATGAATTGTTATTGTAGCACTTCCTCCCCACATATCACAAAAGAGGAATCTGCACTTCAAAGATGTTGGTCAGCGGCGATAATGTTTTTATATTAAAATTATAAGAATGAAATGACATTACAATATAATAGACAGGTTAGATACAGGTCAGTCCTTCATACTGTACTTGGATATAGAAAAATGTGTGTTGATTTGGATGTTGCATAACTGAGGACTGTAAACTGTACTTGAAGGAGAGGTTATTGATCCTGGCTTTATCCCAGGGTTATTGGATGATGTAGAAATCTAGGAAATGGCAATATTTTCAAATATCTTTCAAAGTGTAAATGCTCTTAAATGCTTTGAATTCTGACTGGTAGAAGAGTTCCAAAGCATGGCAGCTTGTACAGAGAAACCTCTTCCTCCCATGAAGTTCATTTCGTAATGTTGTGTGATAATCCGTGGTGTCAGCATGGAGCACACTCTCCTATTTTATTTACATTGTTGAATTTAAATTGTAGTTATACTGGTCCTTTTCCTTTGAAGGCTCTGTGGGGCTGATGCAGAGTGCTTTGAATATTGTTTGTCTAGCTACAGATAGCACTGGAGTGATTGGAATCATAGAGTCATGCATTCTGTTGGGTGGAGGTCCAGAAGGAGTCTTGCAGCAGTGGTTTGGATTAGTTGTTTTCATTATTTAATCACTATCTTTGTGACCTTGTTGGCATGTGGTATCAAGGAAAGGGCAGAACCCATGGTAACTTCTATGTTTCTTTCCTATCTTGATGTCTTTGGATTGGTCTAAAAATCCTTGGGCCATATTGTGGTTGGCTGGTGTTTTTGTCATTGTTCATAGATCAGAAGCCTTATCTTGGTGGTATTAATTATTAGATGGGTACTCACCCAACCATTTATGGCACAAAAAGAGGCATAAAGTTTAGATTTGTAGAGGTCTTCTGGGACATCAGGCATGGGCAGTGCAGGGGCCCCCTAACAGGGCCCCATAAAGATTTTCAGTGTCTGCTATGCAGACACTGAAAATCGCGACGGGTGCCACTGCACCCGTCGCACCCCTTCAACTTGCGGGCTCCTTTTGGAGCCGGCTTCATTGTTGAAGGGGCTTTCCCGCTGGGCCGGCGGGCGGCCTTCTGGCGGTCGCCCGCCGGCCCAGCGGGAATGTCAGAATGACCGCCGCGGTCTTTTGGCGGTTTCCGCCGCCCGCCGGGGTGGTTGACAGTGTCAAAAGCTGCAGAGAGGTCCAGAAGCATTGCGACACTCAATCGCTTCTTGTCCACTGGGTGTTTTAAGTCATCTCAAATGTAGCTTAAATGTATCCAGCTGTGCCTCTTCTGATCTGAATCTGGATTTGTGTTCTGGCATCTAGTCATTTTCTTCCATAAACTTGGGAAGTTGAGTAAAAACTGTTCTTTCAAATATTTTACCAAAGGAACTGAGCATTAGATATAAGAGAGGGAGAAAATTCCACTCGGCCAGTGGAATTGGTGGAATTTTGGTACTCCATGTTATGCTTGTAATGCGGAGTTCTAGCCAAATTCCGCCAACCGGTGCATGATGGAGTTTTTTCTTGCGCATAGTGAGCCAAAGTTAAGTTGGTGAGTGCGAGTGAGAATTGGCATTCCCTAGTGTGATTTTCGGGCGCCTCTTGTGTCACCTGGTGAGATTTTCTCACAGCAAACGGTCGCAAGCTGTCATAACTATATGTGATGAGAAAGCTGCTGCTCAAGTAGAAAATCTACTTGAGCCGTAGCAGAAGCAACTCGAGCAGTAGTACTGTTTAGTGTACTGCATGGTGCCATTTGCAATGATTTGTTTTAGAGCAGGATGAGCTACCGGTGCTAAAAATCAGTACCAGAAGCCCAACATGCTGATTTCATCTGTTCACAGAACTCTGTGGAATCTTGCAGCATTTCCATGCAACTTTCCGGAATTTTGGGGAGTGAAACTCCAGGAGTTCCGCACACTCCTTATTAGATATTGAGCTGCAGTTTGCGGGGCTGGACGGCTCATAATCCATCAGGCTGGAATTAGTTTTTCTGCCGTCTGAGTAGATAGAAGCAGGCAGGAAGTACAACGGCTGCCACTAGGCAACAGCAACTTCCCATTACACAGTGTCTGCAGCGCCATCTTGGAAATTTCCACAATGACGAATGGGACTGACAGGCGGTCGAAACATTCCTGCTTCGGGAAGGGTCACTATTTTGCTCCTTTTATTAGAACTTTACCAGCTACGTACATCTCAAAACTTCCAAATTGTTTAAGAAATGTGCCCAAAACTGGATAGTTGTTAGCTCTGCAACTTCACACACTCATAATAGAGATCTTGATTTATAGGTGATATCTGTCCTTTTGTAGTACGGTGAATGAACATGATTTGTGTAGGGTACAGAACTGACTACACCAAGCTGTAAGAATATTTAAAGTCACACAACAGTTATGGAAAGTCAGGAAACACTGAGGGGGGTTGTAAATTACTTTATATGTACCATTGGGGGAAACATCCTTTATGCCGACTTTTTTATAACGAAGTCCTGGTTAACGAAAGCGGAACAACGCTTTCTTTAACCACGACTTCGTTATTTTGTGCCTTAACCACGCATGTCCTGAACAACGAACATGCATGGTTAAGGTACAAACAAGGGAGTCGGCTGAGGAGGACGACGCAGATGAGGCGACGACTCAGGTAAGTGGGGGGTTTTAGGTTTTGGGGAGGGGGTGGGGGGTCGGGGTTTTAGGTTTTGGGGTGGGGTTGGGGGGTGGGGCGTTTTTGGTTTAGGGGAGGGGGTGGGGGGTCGGGGGTTTTAGGTTTTGGGGTGGGGTTGGGGGGTGGGGCGGTTTTGGGGAGAGGGTGGGGGGTCGGGGTTTTAGGTTTTGGGGTGGGGTTGGGGGGGTGGGGCGTTTTAGGTTTTGGGGAGGGGGTGGGGGGTCGGGGTTTTAGGTTTTGGGGTGGGGTTGGTGGGGTGGGGCGTTTTAGGTTTTGGGGAGGGGGTCTGGGTTTTAGGTTTTGGGGTGGGGTTGGGGGGGTGGGGCGTTTTTGGTTTTGGGGAGGGGGTGGGGGGTCGGGGGTTTTAGGTTTTGGGGTGGGGTTGGGGGGGTGGGACGTTTTTGGTTTTGGGGAGGGGTTTGGGGGTCGGGGGTTTTAGGTTTTGGGGTGGGGTTAGGAGGGTGGGGCGTTTTTGGTTTTGGGGAGGGGGTGGGGGGTCGGGGGTTTTAGGTTTTGGGGTGGGGTTGGGTGGGTGGGGCATTTTTGGTTTTGGGGAGGGGTGGGGTGTCGGGGTTTTAGGTTTTGGGGTGGGGTTGGGGGGGTGGGGTGAGGCATGCAGGATCAATGGGTGACTGTTACTAATGACTTTACCAGGAATGCCTTTACAACGAAATATCGTTGTTAAGGCATTCGTGGTAAAGGCATTAGTAGTACCAACGAGGTCGGTGTTCCGACCTCGTTGTTTAGGCACCCGTTGTTTTGTCAGTCGGCATTCCGTCGTACAACCACCATTGGGGAATGTTTAACTCATGGTCTGTACATTTGAAAGCTACATCATACAAAGCTGGACTCTTCTGTCAGAAAGCTAATCTCACATTTTGATCAATTATTTGCAGCATTCTACTGTGCACCACTAAATCTTAACATCCTATAGAGGATTTTAGTGAATAGTTCAAGTTGCACCAATCTACATGTCTGACACTTCTCTGTGCATAACTGGCTTCAAAGTCATAAGCTGTATTGGCCTCATGTGTATATAGGGAGTGGGTGCAGGGTCAGTTTCCTCAGGTCTGCATATCTGGACAGACAATTAAAAATGTGCCAATTATTCAGTGGTTTCCCCAGTCTACAATACCAGGGTACCCCTGCCTACTCTTGTGTTGGGTTGCCCAGACAAATATCTTCCTTGAGAGTAGAGCATGCTTGACCATAGCTTCACATGTATTTCCATGCTTCTTACACTAGTGTTGTAGATCATTAAAGTTAGCCCCCATTGACCCATGGAGGTCATAGCTCCCTGAGTTATGGCCTCCATCCTGAAAGGCATACTCCAACATTTGCTTTCAATGGAAGTAATCCCTGTTTGATTCAACAGTTGGCCTCCTTTCTATCACCTCTGCCACCAGTTGTGACACAGACTCCATGACCAAAGGATGAGTGCACTGATCAACCCTCCCTTGAAGTTAGCTGACACCTGACCTCCAACAGAGTTTCCTTTAAACGTGTCCGGGAAGGATAACTCAACAGACAAAGAATAAACACAGTGGGTCTCTGAAAGAATATATTCTATATTTATGAACAATGCACTAGTAAAATACACACAACAGTGAATACTAAATCAAGTAGGCATACATGGGAGTACAAAGCCAAGAAAGATTTACAGCCCCAACACACAGGGAGTCTTACATCACAGCAAAATATAAGATTCAAGACAGCCAATGCCTGGATTTGTGAGGAAGAGTAAACAACATCCTTCACTCTCCAGAAGGGCCAATGGCCAGAATAGCCTGAAAGATGCAAATATACCCCAATGGAAACCCCACTGTTAGAAATTGGGTCTCTAGTTCGCAGAGGTATGGACCCTGTCTGTTAGACCTGAAAGCCTTAGGGTGGTCACCCTAACTTTTTGCCTGCCTCCCTCCACTTTTTGACACTATTTTTGCTGGTTTTATGAGCCTGCGCACTTTACCACTGCTAACCAGTGCTAAAGTGCATATGCTCTCTCCCTTAAAACATGGTGACATTGGATCATACCCAATTGGCTTATTTAATTTACTTATAAGTCCCTAGTAAAGTGCACTACATGTGCCCAGGGCCTGAGGATTAAATGCTACTAGTGAGCTTACAACACTGATTGTACCACCCACGTAAGTAGCCCCTTAGCGATGTCTCAGGCCTGTCATTGCAAGGCCTGTGTGTGCTGTTTCACTGACAATTCGACTTGGCATTTAAAAGTACTTGCCAAGCCTTACACTCCCTTTTGTCTACATATAAGTCATCCCTAAGGTAGGCCCTATGTAACCCATAGGGCAGGGTGGTATGCAAGTAAAAGGCAGGACATGAACATATGTGTTCTAAATGTCCTGGTAGTGTAAAACTCCTAAATTCATTTTACACTGCTGTGAGGCCTGCTCCTTTCATAGGAAACACTAAGGCTACCCTCATAAACTGTTTGAGTGGTAGCTTCTGATTAGAAAAGGGTAAATAGGTCCTATTCATTATGGCCAGGATGGTAATACAAAATCCTGCTGAATGGTGAAGTTGGATTTTATATTACTGTTTTAGAAAGTGAGGATTTATCTGCACTTAAAACCTTTTGTGCCTTACAATACACATCTGGGCTGGTTGACAGCTCCCTTGTGCATTTCACCTAGACAACCACAAACACAGGACGCTCAGTCACACCTGCACACATCTGCATACTGAATGGGTCTTCCTGGGCTGGAAGGGTGGAGGGCCTGACACTTACATTTCAAAGGACAGTGGCCTACCCTCACACAATGGACAGCAAAACCCCTCCTGGGGACCCTGGCAGACAGCATTGTACTGAAAGGGGACCTTGTGCACTTCTAAAACACCCTTTGAAGTATCCCCCACTTCAAAGGCACATTTGGTTATATAAACTGGGCCCCAGACTCTACCATCTCAGACACTTCTTGACAAGATACCTACTGGGAAAGGAACTCTGAACCAGAACCTGCAACCTGCTAAGAGAAGCTGCCTTGCTGCCCAAAGGACTCACCTGACTGCTTTGCTGCAAAGGACTGCTGCCTTGATGTTGCCCTGCTGCCTTGCTGCCCTCTGACTCTGCTGAGAAGTGCTCTCCAAGGGCTTGGATTGAGCTTGCCTCCTGTTTCCTGTGATCTCAGGACCAAAAAGACTTCATCTCTGCAAAGAACTCCTTGTGCAACGAAAATCGACACACAGCCTGCCAGAATCAATGCACAGCCTGCCCTGCAGTGGGAAAATCACTGCAACGCCAAACTGGAACGACACAACCCTGCTCCCCGAGTGGAGATCGAGGCAGCGTCAGCATTGTGACCAGAACTTCAGCGCACGGCCCACCGGATCGACGCATCGCCAAGCTAGAACGATGCAGCCCGACTTCCTGCGAGAAGAATCGACGCAGCGCCCGACGTGTGGCAGAAATTTCCCCACATCGCCCACTGGATCGACGCAGCTCCTGTGACTTTGTCCTGCATGCCCAGGATTTCTCTGTATTGTCCCCGGGCATCCAAATACCCAGCAACCCAAAGGGGATCCAAGCCTGCACGCCGGAAATTGACGCAAAGCCCGTGCTGCGTGGAAAAGCATTGATGCGTCGTCTGTCAGTGCCCGGAGAAAATGACGCACACCTCTCAGTTTTCCACGCATCTCCTCCTCTGTGGTCCCGTGTGGATAATTTAGACGCAAACCAGATACTTTGCGCTCGGAAGAGACCATTGTTATTTTTAAGAACTAAAGACTCCATTTATCATCACAAAAGTGATATTTCAACTTGTATTTATCAAATCTTGATCGTTTTGGCCTTACTCTACTCAGATAAATATTCTAAATTTTTCTAAACCTGTGTGGTGTATTTTTCTGGTCCCTTACACAATGTTATTTCATGATTTATTGCACAAATACTTTACACATTGCCTTCTGAGTTAAACCTGACTGCTCAGTGCCAAGCTACCAGCAGTGAGGTCTAACTTAAGGCGCAATGTGTGAAGTGTTTGTGCAAAATTTAAGTTACAGTAACACAGTGAAAAACACCACAAAAAGACTCCACACCAGTTTAGAAAAATAGAGAATATTTATCTGAGTACAACAAAATCAAAACGACAAAAATCTAATTAGTAGAATAGCACTAAAAGTTACTTGAGGTCGCATTAGCCCTGGGCAAATCCAAAGTTTAGGCTGATCAGGATGAGGGCAGGCTGGCTACAGGACTCATTCATCGAAACTGATGTACCGAAGACTTGATTCGTCAGTTTTGATCTGCCAGTCAGGTAGATGCATCGTGGTCGAGCCACGCAGTTGGGTCCCACATTGGCATCAAACCCCTCTTGATGCAGGTGATGCATCGAGCTATCCAGTGTTGTCCTCGCAGTCGGGCCCCACGTCCTTGTCGAATCAGCACTGCGTCGCCATTGAAGGACACTGTGGTGGTTCCGAGTGGGGCAAAATCCTCGATGCGTTGTTTTTGAAGAAAAAACAACTGCAGAGTCCTCACTCAAGACCCAGGGCTGGATTGGCATCTCTTGGCAGGGCAGGACTCACAGTAGCAGAGTCCAGCAGCTGAAGCAGGTTTGAAGAAAGTCTTTGATGGCCCTGAGACTTCCAGAACAGGAGGCAAGCCAGCAAGCCCTTGGAGTCACCTGGTTCTGCAGAGGATACAAAGAGCATAGTCCAGTCCTTCTCACTCACAGGCAAGAGGCAGCAGGCCAACACAGAAATGCAGTTGAGCAGAGTGGCAGTCCCTCCTGGTAGCGCAGAATGTCCTCAGATCCATAAGTGTACTGATTTGGTGGGTTTGGCATCCAGTACTTACATCCAGTTGAGCCTTTTAGTCAGGGAGACATCAAAGATAGGCCTTTGAAGTGCACAGGATCCCTAGCCTTCCTTCCCTAGCTCCAGATACTCTACAGAGGGCCATGCAGCTCTTTGTGTGCGGACAGGCACAGCTCTCGTCTGGTTTAAGTGTCAGCTCCTCCCTACCATCTGATCCACAAAGACCCATCAGCCTGGTGATGGGCCATCAGGATGCAAATGTCACACCCTAGCTCCCTTTGTGTATGACTGCCTAAAGGGAATGCACAAAGCACAGCTGTCACCCACCCCAGACGTGTTATCAGAGACACGCAGAGGCACAAAATGGTTAAAGTAAGAAAATGCCAACTTTCTAAAAGTGGTATTTTCAGACTTACAATTTAAAATCCAACTTCTACATAAGTTGTGGTTTTGAATTGTAAGCCCAGAAACACCAAACTCCAAAGTTCTATCTTTTCCCAATTGGAAGTTACACTTAAAGGCTGCTTGGAGGTAACCTCAGTGTTAACCTATGGGAGAGCTAGGCTTTGCAGTAGTGAAAAACAAATTTAATTGTGCCTGCCCTTCTTTTTAAATACGCTGCACACTGCCCTTGGGGCTAATAGGGGTGATTTATATGTAATAAAAATGAAGGTGTGGGCCTGGAAAATGGGCGCACTTGTCAGGTCAAAATGGTAGTTTAAAACTGCACACACTTGCTCTACAGGGGCGGGCCTGGGACATGCTTAAAGGGCTACAGTAGTGGGTGGCACAATCAGTGCTGCAGGCCCACTAGTAGCATTTCATTTACAGGCCCGGGGCACAAAGAGTGCACTTTAGTAGGGACTTACAAGTAAATTAAATATGTTAATTGTGGGTAAGCCAATGTCAACATGTTTCTGAGTACAGAGCACCTACACTTTAGCACTCATTAGCAGTAGTAAAGTGGACGGATTACTAAAGTCACCAGAAATGAGGTCAGAAATATAGGAGGTCAGAAGACTAAAAGTTAGGGGAACCCACACCAAGGATGCCAGGTCTAACACCCATCTACGCCCCTGAATAATCCTTTGCTGAGGAAGTTCCCACACCATAACATCACGGTGTCCTATGGTGTTCCATTGAAGTAGGGGGTTGTGTATGGAATTTGAGTTCAGGAGGATCTGGAAAGGTGACATCTAGCTCCGTAAGATACTGAGTAGGCTCACTATAGAGTTGACTCCTGTTAGTCACATCACTAAGACTGAGCATGACAGGAAGTGTCTTCCCACCACCTCCTGCAAGGCCTCCATTTTCTTTCCTCAGTGGAGAGTGGAGCTTACAGGCTCAAAATGAAGATGAAGGCACAATAGTACAACAGTACAACAGTACTTCGAAAAAAATGGTATAGATGGAGAACAAATAGTACTTTGAAGTCAGGATATTCTGTGACATCCATTAGGGCCCTTATAATTTTTAGTTTCTATGTTTCAAATTGTATTGAGTGTTACTTTTCCCAAAACTTGTATAAAAGTTCTCAGTATCCTCAGTTTTGAAATTAGATGCAATGGACTCCAGTTTTTAGGTTGAGCGCACGCGCTCTGACATGTTATAATCTATCTATGGGTTTTTAACCACGCCTATCACTCGTTCATGGGCTTGCCTTTCAAAAATTATTTGTTATCATTGATAAATGCCTTATGTTTGTTCCTCCTTGGGGCAGTTTTGTTACCGCCTTGGCCATCGACTCTGTTACGTGGATAATTGAATGTTTGCCAATACATTTGACTGCGAGAGAACTTGTTTTTCCTTTTATGTCTCTCCTTCGTGCTCCTGCTCATGGCGGCTATGGCGCTTTAAATCGACTCACTTATGTCAACTGTTTTATTTTTTATTTTCAATTTATGTGTCAAGAAAAGTTCAGTTATGATTTTACAACGCTAGTAGCTCTAACTCGAGCAAACGTGAGACCCATTGCATTGCAAATGCTTGTTCTGACTTGAACTCCTTCTGCATGTCCCAGAGTGTTAAAGGGTCTAGCCTTTCTGTCTATTTCTCACCTCCTATGACCTGCTGATTTCTAATGATGTTCACGCATTGTGCACTGCCCATCCATGATTCATCAATTCCATCGAAGGATGTGAAAGATTTGTGGTGCAATATTTATGTGTCCTCAACAGAAAGGAACCATTTTTTTTAGAACTCTGGCGCACTAGAACTTGCTGTGTATAGTAAATTATTATGATAATCCAACAATTTTCAAATAAAAGCTATAATTTGAGGTTGTAACTCCCAAAAGAACTGTTTTCATGCCTAGAAGTTACGTATATGGAAAATGTGTTATGCTGTTCACGGGTTTTATCTTAACATACAACATATAGGTGGTCATTCTGACCCTGGCGGTCTTTGACCGCCAGGGCGGAGGACCGCGGGAGCACCGCCGACAGGCCGGCGGTGCTCCAATGGGGATTCCGACCGCGGCGGTAAAGCCGCGGTCGGACCGGCACCACTGGCGGGGTCCCGCCAGTGTACCGCGGCCCCATTGAATCCTCCGCGGCGGCGCAGCTTGCTGCACCGCCGCGGGGATTCCGACCCCCCCTACCGCCATCCAGATCCCGGCGGTCGGACCGCCGAGATCCGGATGGCGGTAGGGGGGGTCGTGGGGCCCCTGGGGGCCCCTGCAGTGCCCATGCCACTGGCATGGGCATTGCAGGGGCCCCCGTAAGAGGGCCCCTACATGTATTTCACTGTCTGCTGTGCAGACAGTGAAATACGCGACGGGTGCAACTGCACCCGTCGCACAGCTTCCACTCCGCCGGCTCGATTCCGAGCCGGCTTCATCGTGGAAGCCTCTTTCCCGCTGGGCTGGCTGGCGGTCTGAAGGCGACCGCCCGCCAGCCCAGCGGGAAAGTCAGAATTACCGCCGCGGTCTTTCGACCGCGGAACGGTAACCTGACGGCGGGACTTTGCCGGGCGGCCTCCGCCGCCCGCCAAGGTCAGAATGAGGGCCATAGTGCCAATTGACAAAGATTAGTCTAACTTGCAGTCAGTGCTAAGAGCTGCGTAAAAAACAAAAGTTTGCACTCGAAGTTTGCCTTTATTGATAGACTTGACACTTTAAGCAGATTGCCAAACTTGCTAAACTGCAAGGGATGTTTGATGTAAAAAATATCTTTTATTGGATACATTTATCTTAAAACGTTTTTGTTGCAGGGTTCATCTGCTAAAAGTGTGTTTTTTTAGGAGTCATTCTCTGGCAAATCTATGTTTTCTCCCACTTTTTAAAAACTTTGCATATTTTGTGAAGTTCAACAAAGATTATAAGGTTTTATAAATACATTTGCAGAGAAAAACCTTCATCCCTAGTTAATGTGAATGTCGCCAATTGTTACAGGTTAGCAGGGACTGGCGCGGGATAACATGATCTATTCCAACAGGTTGACAGGAGAGACTGTGAGATAGCCAATCCCATGCAGTGAAACACTCCCTAGCAGCTCAGTGACCCTTGGCTGAATGATGTTTCAGAATTCGTTACATAAAGGTAATCTGTCAAAATCTTAGTTAAAGATTACAATCTTTACATTTGTGACAATCAGTCATTCTCAGGGAGAAGCTGGTTCAGGCAGAAATACCTTGTAGGATATGTGAAGCCTGTTACATCAGATCCTGCCTGGTTGTAAATTAGGGCTCTGCCCTGAAGGTGCTGGTCCTTTGTGGACTGTTCACTTTCTAATGTCCATGTTTCTCCCCTGGTATGTATGGAATGCATAAAGGGCTTGGAAAGGATCACTGGACTTTATAAAGTGTTTATATAGATAGTGAGGAGGACTTCAGTCTTGAAATGGTTATGTAGATTCTGTATGAGTAAATGGATATCTGGGGTCAGTTGAAGCTGTTCTGTGCTAAGAACTAGGGGCCATATTTATGAGACCCACTGCGTCGGGCTCGCACCACACAATGTGGTGCAAGCGCAACGCAACTTATAATAGAAATGTATGAAGCCACGTGTGACCCTGAGTGGCTCCAAAAATCTGGAGTAAAGCAACGTAAAGCAAATTGATGCGTTGCCTTACTCTGCCCTGAGAAGGCGTTCCATGGTTGTTGGGTGGGTGTTCCCACGCAACTCCTATGGTTTTTGTCACATTCCCAGATTTATCAGAAATGGTGGACCTGGGAACGCACCAAAAAGATGCGCCTTCTGAGGAGCGGCGTAACAAGGAGAAATATCTTTATTTGTCCTCGTTAGTTCCTGGTTCTATGTGTGCTGCATTCACACAGGCAATCCTGCATGCGCTATGGTGCAAGGGGGCCTGCTTTGGTGCTAAGCAATCCATTGTGCGCCAGCATAGGGGAAAGGACGAGAATGCACCCTAAGAACTTAAATACGGCGCATTCCTGCCCTGTGACGCAGTGCGGCACATCAAGGTCACTTGCTGCACTGCGTCACACTATGATATAACATCGACCTCCTATCTATAGTATGAAAACATACAGAGAAAAGACAAACTTTGAAATATCGAGCTCTTTAGGACTGGCAAATTATTTAAACATGAATTGGCCCATTTTGACTAAATTTGCATTTTACGTAAAAGGCAAATGTCAAAGAAAGTGCAAAAATCCAGAAATCCGAACACATTCAAAATAAAAACTGGTAACAAACCAGAATAAATTAACAATTGTTAAACTGGTGTAATGCAAGAAACGCAAAGCTGTTGACTGCACCCGCATCAAAAGACACAGATGGATGCTGTGCTGTCTGACAATAAATTAAACCTTTTAAAAAAATTATCCCATGAAGGATTTTAGAAATATTTTTAAAATTAAAGTGACCTGACTATGTTTTCACTTTTATTTTTCATATTTGTACAACAGAAATGAAAAGGGGGAAAATTCCTTGTAAACTAAAGAAGACAAAATATAAGACCCTAAGCTGCAAAGTTCCACGGACAGCTAAATAACAAACTGGGAAGCTTATGTACAAAATTAGAATAGTAGATCTACATAAGCAAAACTTTAGATTACATTACATAACATACACAACATCATACTTAAACTCTTTATAATATTTGTAATCACACAAAGATCCCAATATATACAGTGAGACTCTTTTCAGTACCTCACAAAAAGAGAAATCCCTCCTAATGTGCCTTAACTACACCTACAGTAAAGAACACAGTATCAACAAGCGTAGCTTCTGGTGTTGTACAAAACACTACACAAATGGCTGCTACATAAGGTCCGCAACCCATAATAATGAAGTTGAAAATATTACTGCCCACAACCATCCACCAAATATGGCAGAGACAGTGGCCCGCAAACATCATCCAGAACTTGAAAGAGGTTTCAAAAGGAGCCAGTGTTTCAAGGGGGGCAATTTTGAAAGACTATGCAAAATAGAAAAAGAGGTACAGAAGGACCTGTTAATTCTGCTTCAGAAAGCTTTTTCTGGAACACTTACCTCTGGCCACCTAACACTGACCCATGCAGAAGATGTAATTGTATTTGATAGCTTAAATAATGAGAAAAGAAGAATTACTTTAGCAAATGCAAAAAACCTAAGTCTAATTCAGTCACCCATCTGGTTCATGGATGGTTCCTGGCCGCATCTCTTTTTCAAACATACCTGCGATTTTCATGCTACTAAATAACTAACAAAGTACCACTTGCAAGAAACTCTTGAACACAATCAAAGTGAAAAACAGACAAATACTCACCCCTAAAATAGCAATAGACTTTGAGTATTCAATAAGACACACAGTAACAATAATGTATCCAAACACCAATATCCAATGATGTTATTTTCACTATCTGGCACTTGCTGAAAAACATCCACTCTAAGTACAGAATACTTAACATACAGCAACTTACAATTTCAAATTTAAATTTATTTGCCCTTGACTTTGCCCATCATCCAGTGTAACTAGTATAGGTTATGACACTGATTATTTACTAATAGCATCTACACTTCATAAAGGCAATGAAAAGAAACCACTCTCACTCCTTAGCTAAATTGAGAACACCCAGTTTAGCAGTTCTCACCACTTAGGACACAGATGCCAGACGAGGATCAATGGAAAAATCCATAAGTACATCAAAAATAATAATCCTTAAAAACCTGAAACATATGTTGGAAAATACTGTGCACTGCAATTAAAGGAAGTATATATAAAGTTTGATATAATAATGTACCCAATGTAATCTCTCTAAAACAACCCAAAAACCAAAATGGGATGCAAGGGAAAAGCCGCCATTGAATGCAAGAAAGGTATTTCCACCTCCATTAAATCATATACACTTTCAAAATAAATAGGGATTCAGTAAGATGCCTTGAACAACAATACCTTCCCAGCATTAAATCTTGATTTACTTGTTAGATACAAGTGAACATCAAATTTCCCATTTCTCACAAGCTGAGATCCCACCTCCACTCAGTCCCCCAATTGCAGCAGAATTAAAAGGAAGAGGAAAGACTCCAATATTGTTTTACATTAGAAGAAAACTAAAATACTTCCTTCATTTTTCTAACATCAAACAGTGTTATTACATGTTTACACATATTGTACAGCAAACTTTAAAACAATATGTTAGTTATGATATCACGTTTTTTAGGGTCGAGCCTGCGTTGCATGCGCTCGCGCATGCGTATCGCAGCGAGACGCTTTAGTATTTAGAAAAGGGCTCAGAGCCCTGTCAACTTCACATCAGTGTTTTTTATTGGTTCGTGGGCTTGCCTAATAAAATCTGCTTGCTTTCATTAGTCGAAGGTACGCATATGTCATGCCTTTTCCGGTGGCTAGTCCTCCTCGAGCGCAGCGACCAAGTACAGAAAACATGCGAGGCTCGCTGTTTTCCATCGGGCTTGTGGACTTCTTTTTCTCTAATTTACAAGCGCGATCTCGCTTGGCAGAAGTCGAGCGCTTTACATAGTTAATTTCACTTTTTCGGGTTACGTACATAAATGCACTTTTGCCCAAATAGGTGAAAAGTCGGGTTAGGAGTTTACAACGCGATCAGCTCTAACATGAGCAAACGCGAGACCCGTTGCATTGTAAATGCGTGTTCTTTTTTGTTTTCTAAATTTCCATTGCTTTTTTTTGCTGTTTAAAAAATGCAAATAAATGGATATACTATTTTCAAACCTATCCTAACAAAGATAATAATTACTAAAACAACTATGTTGTAAAAAATCTCATTGAATAAATTAAGGGCATATATATCTGTACCTATATCAAGATTTATTAAAGGGTATTATATTTGGTAAAAATGAAAAACTACAAGAGCTGTATCCAACACTTAAACACTGTATATTTGTTTTATATGGGAATAACTATTTTCTTAAAAGTTATTGCCATTATGTATGTTTGCTATATTTATTAAATTCATAGAACGTTTATTTTACCAAAATGTTTCATAAAGAATTTGGACCATGAAGTGTCTCTTACTTATATAAGTGATATTTTATTAGGCTGTACAATTCCCATAACTGTCTATAGAAATGGCCCAGGAGGGCAGGGGTTCCCCCAAGAGTAACTTTGCTGCCAGTAGCTAAAAGGCACAGGAAGGGGCAGTGATCATCAGGGACTAGTCATCTAGATTTGGTGGCTATCGTTATCGTGGTTGTCTTAACTAAATGCCCAGGATAACGATACCCACCAAATCTAGATGACCATAGTCACCACTCCGAGCTCTGCTCCGAATTGGACTTGCCAACAGTAGAGCATGGCACATGAAGACCCTCTTGCCTCGGACACTCTAAGACAATCTCTCTGTTTTCAGAATGATTCCCTCATACCACCTTTTAACCTTGACTATACCCCTGATCCCACAGGTATTATTGTCTTGAAAAAGCCCCAGGTCTAGGTGCCACAGAGGCAAAACGCATGCTGGCTGGCTCAGTTTCACAAACCTTTGTGGATGTCAACAATAAGGATTACAAGAATAAATTGCTAATCAACCTAACAGAATAACCACAATGTTATTTGGATGATAACATACACATTGGTTTGGATGAAACCTATACACCTATTCAGAAATTCAATATCAGCCTTAGCTAACAATGGCAGAGTGTAACAAGGAAATCACCTGGTCAAGAGAAGCTTTTTTTCAGAACATACAGTTTGATAAATGGCCTCATTAACAGAATTCTCTTATGGGAAAGAAAGGTTATGAATGAAGCAAAAATCACCCAGCTCCTGCTCAGGCACAGCGTTCAATGGGACACACTTAAACTTATCCAACAGTATTGCCGCAAAAGAGCCGCCACTCACCTTACCCTCCTCTCTTTCCAGTCTTTTGCTTGGCCACTTCCATGTTAACCCAGAAGAACTGCTGGATTTCCCACATTGATATCCCAACAGTGCCTGGAGCAGGAATCCTGACACCAAATCTGACACCAACAGCATTGTTTTGCCTCCTCTCCCATCGGGGACTCCAAAATCAAAATCTCAACAAAGGCACCTTGGATAATCTTTTCTTCCATTTCTAAAGATAAAACTGTTCCTGTGTGCACTGAACTAAACCTAGTCCCATACTAAGCAAGGGAGTTTCAGTACTTTTTGAACCAGACTCCTTAGCTGCAGACTTCTGACCTGCAACCACCCCAAGCAGAATTTGTCCTATGTGAGCAGGCCTGACACCTACAACTGCCACTTGAGGGGTCTGCTGGGGTGCTGAAGCAGATGCAGCCCCAATCCTTAGAGTGAGGCTTACCTGGGGTGGCTTTTGCACCACTGACCCCCTCATCTGTTCTCCACTCTCAAAAAGAAATACCAAACTGCTGGCCTTCTTTAGGCACCCCTAAGGACATACTGTTGTGTAGCCAATTTTAGCTATAATTTTATAAGTGTTATTTTAGCAAACTAGGCCTGCCGCTGTGCACTTTAACCTAGATATATTTTATTTTAGCTTTGTTTTATTATTTTAACATTAGCCACATTTGCGGTCTTGTTTTATTTTCTCATTCTAGCTGTTCTTCGTCTAGGTCAGCACTGCATTCTTAAATAAGACATTTCTTTCACTCTGTGCTTTTCCCAACGCTGCAGTAAGATAGTTTGCCGGCAAAAGTTGTACGCTTTGTCTCCAATGTTCACAGAAACATACACACTCTTACGTGGGGATCCTTTCTCATAGAAATGTGGTCACTCTCCCCGCATTGGGAAATCATGGCAGTACGCTGGCCACACTGGCTACTAAATCAGGCTCCAGTTCCAAGGGACCCGCAATCTGCAGTTAACTAGCATTGTGCCCCAGTCATGAGGCTGTCCCACTAATAGTCAAGCAATTATTGCCACTCTTTAAAATGCCATTGGTCAGGGATTACCCTCTAGAACTGCCCTCTGATACTACTGTAACCCCAGCCCTACAGCCCAGGTCCTCTTCAGCTACCATGCCAACACTTTTTCCCCTGCCCTGCCTGTGCCCTCTAGGACTGCAGGGCTCACCTGTCCCAAATGACCACTGCCCCTTCCTTGGCTTTTTAGCTACCTCCAGGAAAAACACCCTTGGGGGCACCCTTGCCCTACTGGGCCGATCTGCGCCTTCAGTAGTAGTGGGTGGCACAATGACCTCCCTAGACCTAGTGTAGGCTTCAATAATGACACAACTCTTTAATTGAAACAAGCCTACCCATGGACTTCTCCATGTCCAAGTCGCTAGTGGTGTGGCCCGTCACCCTCTTGATTGCCTTAGACGGCATCTTTGCTGTCCACACTCCCTTTCAGGAAATGGTGCAGAAAAACCCTTACCACCCAAAACACTCTGGCATAACGTGATACAGCCAGGCTCTGTACAGTTCCAGCAGGAGACTGCCAATTGGAGGAAAGGTGGACAGGTATTGTGTAAATAGCCCTCAAAACCAGCAGCTTCCAGCTAGGCACATCACAAGAGGAAGGAAATGAAGACAACCAAACCAGAAACAAGATGCTGGAAAAAGAGCACTGTAGCACTTTCCAAACAAATGCCCTGCATTTAACTGTTGGCTCTGCATGTGTAATAGTTAACAAGTCAAGCCAAATCATGGAAAGTGGATTAAGTTCCACCAAAATATGCCTGATCACCTTGGGGGCTGCTACTGCCCTTCAGATGCCCGTCAAGTCCCCCCAATTGCTGTAAAAGAGACAAGAGGTACTGAACTTGTATTTGCACCAAGAGCTACAGAATCGGTAGAGGGGGCAGTTGGGCGGTCCTGGCCACTGCAGGAGCCACCATTGCTGCTTGCAAGGTGATACATCTCAAAATACCAAGATGCGCGGCGTAGTCTGGCTGACGGTACAGGAGAGCCGTGGGACCCCGCTAACGCAGTGGCAAAGCAGCAGGAATTAAAAACAAACCTCTTGCTTGTAGGGGCTCCTGAATGGATGCTCTGGGGGTCATGGTGGCTGGAGGTAGGGGTACGGCGAGGTGAGCAGGGAGCAAAAGCTTGAGCCCTTTCTCACCACATGCTTAATAGACGGGGGTCCTAAACCTCACCCCTTCTGCCACCAGTTCTCCATGGGGCAGCGAAACCGAAAGCAAGGTGGTGGAACACGTCACAAAAGGTTAATGCCTACTGGCCTGCCATCTTGCCCTCCATATGCCCCACTTGCCCTGCCATGCTCTCCATAATGCGCACTTACCATAGTCTGGGCAAAACCACAGGTCAATTTTAAGGTCCTGCGATATTCTGGAGCTGATGCCCAGGATCTGCTCCCTTGGAGAAACTGTCAATCACATCTCGGCTCTGACTTGAGAAGTATTCAGCTTTGCTGTCATGCTATTGGTTGTTTGGGTGAACCTCCCACCTCTGAGGTATGAGGGAAGATTTTACATCTGAAATTTACATAGAATATTTAATTGTTTTAACACATTCGATTCTTTAACTCATTCTTGCATTACACACAAAAAGCAATCCTGTGAGGTTTTTATGTTTTTCCAGTGCAAGAACTCTGGTTCACTTTAGGGCAAAACAAACAAATTGCTAGGGATGTCAAAGGGATAAATATCTAATGGAAGCCATTAGATCAACCGAGTCTTTTGTTGTCCTGAGAAACAACATTCATCTACCCAGCAGCTGGTAAGATTCAGCATGGCTGTCAGCTCTCACGCCCCTAGGCTCATGTTTGAATGCAAATTCAACTCACTGTCAGCTTTGGCAAAGCCAATAGTTCTGACTTGTTGTTTGACCCTTTCCTTCTCAGCATTCTTCTTGCTAGTGATACGTTTTCTGAAATGTATTCAGACTATACCCGAACTTTATGATCTCTAGACCCTCTGGCAGCGCATATGTAGTTAAAATACAAACTTGATACAGAGAACTCAGTGGACTATAACCCACCAACCACCTGCACATTGCATGAGGATGGTGTGTTCTGGGTGTAAGAGGCTGGATCACTATATGGTGTACACCAATAGGAGAGTCCAACCAACTCTTAGTGATAGTGTAGGCAGCTCTAGTTAACCAGAGCTCTCATGGAGTAGCTGTGGAGAGCAGCTAAGACTTATTGAGGAGGGTCTAAAGCAATTGCAAATACCACACAGGTCAGGCAGTAATAAACACAGAGGAAAGAACCACACCAGTGTTAGAAAAATAGGTTACATATATTGTAAAAACACTCTAGGACTAACTTTGATATATTTCCTAACCGGAGATATGGATATACAAAAATATACTTAGCAACAGGTAAGTAAAGGCATAAAATAGCATGAGCCCCTCTAGGGGTCCAAACCATATAGTAAAAAAAATAGAATTCAAAAGTGCCGCTGTGGAGTCCAGGCGATGCAGGAAGATCCTAAGAGTAGTCCACAAGCTGTCCCACTCCGGTCGTCGAGTTGCAGAGGGGTCAATGGTCAGCGGGACCACCAATATTCCTTGGCAAATGCAGGGAAGTGTTGCACAGAGTTTGCAGGATTTGTGGGGACCAGCAAGGTCCGGGTGACCCAACCTTGGCAGGTAGGTCAGGGTCAACCCTCAGCACACATAAGAGCCAGCAGGAATCAGTGGAGCCCCCCGCAGGACCATCTGGCAGCAGGCACAGGAAGTCACACACAGCACGGCAAAGAGGGATGCCTAAGTCGCAGGAGTTGCAGAGAGGATGTCGTTCTTGGAGTTGGAGAGTGTTGGATGCTGGGGCTTATTAGAGCTAGGAGGTCTTCGGACTGAAGAGCCAACAAGCCTTGACAACGACAAGCACACGTTATACACTGGGTTTCCAGCCGAGCAGCTCCAGTGAGAGACCACTAACTTTCCAGTTGCAAGGAACATAGGTCAGACCTCTGTAGAGCCATAGAACCACAATCTGTGTTGCAGAGACTTAGAGAGAGGACACAGAATCCACAAGCTGGTCACCATTGTTGAGGTGCCTACAGATGCAGGGGAATGACTCCTTCACTCCAAGGGAGATTCCTTCTTGTTTTCTTAAGTGCAGGCAGGTGCCCCAATGACTCTGGAGGATGCACTGCCATGGAATTGCAGACGTCTCTGCAGAACTTGGAAACAAAGTTGCAGTAGGAGCCCTCCTACTGGTTACAATCTTGCTTCCAGTTTCAGCGAAGAACAGCAGTGGTTCAGGTGTTCAGGTTGCAAAGGTGTCTTGCAGAGGAGACTTGGAGACGGTTCCTGAAGTGCTGCAGACAAATCTAGGTTCCCACCCTCAGGGGAGCCCTTAAGTAACCCAGGAAGGAGGTTGGACACTCACTGCAGTGACCCACCTATGAGAGGGGTCAGGGATATCACCCAGGTGAACTAACCAGTCAGATGCTCCCATGGGCCTCCGCCCAGCTTATTTCCAAGATGGCAAAATCAAGTGCCCACCTGGCAGAGCTCTGTGCACCTCCCTAGGGGAAGAGCTGGACTTGGGGGTGGTCACTCCCCTGCCCTTTGTGTAGTTTCACACCAGGGGTTCCTGCACTGGTGCAAACCAGTTTATTCAAGGAGGGCACCAAAGTTGCCCTTTAAAGCAGTCTGGTGGCACTCAGAGGCACCCCCTCCCCAGCCCAGAGACACAGATTTCTAAAGAAGAGGTGGTCACACCTCTCTCTTACAGGAAATCCTTTGTTCTGCCGTCCCCTGCCCGAGTTAGGCTCAACAGCAGGAGGGCAGAACATGCAGCAGCAGCATGGGCTTGGACAACTCGTGTTGACCAGTGCATACCTTACAAAGCCCAGGAAATGGAGTCAGGGGTTTGTAGGGGCACCTCTACTCATGTCGGGGTGCCCTCACACTTAGAACCATGCATCCTGCCCTTGGGCTGAAGGGCCTACCTTAGGGGTGACTTACAGGGTCAGAGAGCAATGACGATGATATCAGACAAACCTTATAACTGGAGTGTAAGGTGCATGCACCATTTCGCACAGGCTGTAATGGCAGGCCTGTAGTCACACTTTACATGGGCCCCCATGGGTGGCACAATACATACTGCAGCCCATGGGGGACCCCTGGTGTTCCATTGCCCTAGGTACCTGAGTACCATATACTAGGGACTTACAAGGGTGCACCAGTATGCTAAGTGTGGGGTGCAAAAGTTACCATACAACTACATTTAGGGGAGAGAACACTGACACTGGATTCATAGTTAGCAGGATCCCAGTGTACTACAGTCTAAACACACTGACACCAGGCAAAAAGTGGGGCAAATATGCCACAAAGATGCTACTTTCCTACACTGTGTAATGATCAGTCCTGTGAGACCCACAGGTGTATTTGATGCTTTTCACCATGAATAGCCACACTCAAGTACACACACTATAAGGCCTAGTCAAAAACTGCATTTTGTAGCACTTTTAGTAATACTATGATAGTACTACTAAAGTACTACAAACAGTGGCGTAACGAAACTGGAGGGGGACCCCTGTAAAGAACATGGTCCCCCCTGGGCCCATTCAGGAGCTCTCAGGATGCTGTGCTGAGGGAAGGCCAGCCTTGCAGCATGAAGAAAATTCCTACATGGAGGTGAGGAATGATGATGGGGGCAAATAAAACAAGCACTGACAAAGCCAACAGTCTGGCTTTGGAGTGATAATGGGGCATTGCATTGTATTGGCAAAATTACAACCACTTTGCAAGCATTATTGGAGACGTAGCACAAAATAATTCAATGTTGTTTTGTCACAACTCTAACATTAACGTTTTCTGCAACTAGGTAATTTTTCTCAATAGTAGATCAACACTTACAGTTGAACTTGACAGCGCACTTTGGGGCATATTTATAAACCCCTAGCGCCACCTTGCGTCACATTAGCGTCATTTTTTTTACGTTAATGTGGCCTATTAGCGTCTTTTTTTTACGTTAATGTGGCCTAGCGAGGCCAAAATCCTCACCCCATATTTACAAAGTGGTACAATGCATGCATTGCGCCATTTTGTAACCCTTTGACCTCCATTATGCCTGCGCCAGGTATAATGTATGCAAAGAAGGTGTTACCCCGTTAGGGGGGATGAAAAAAGGGCTCAAAGTAATCTAAGAATTTTCTTGCGTCATTTTTACGCCACTTTTAATGCCTGCTCAGAGCAGGCATTATAGGGGGGCTTCCATTATTTATAATGGGCCACTATGTACTCTGCGGGAGTAGCGCCAATATTTTTGCGCTATTCCTGCAGAGCAGATCAATAGCGTCAATAAAAATTACGCTATTGCCTGCTACCCTGCGCCATGGTGTGCCCTATCTTAGATACAGCGCACACATGGTGCCGTGGGGGGGGGGGGTGTTAACGGGCGTAAGGAAAGTGGCACTGCACTAGGTGCACCACCATTTTCCTTAAATATGCCCCTCGGCTTGTACTACTCCAATCGCAATCCTTGCTGTCGGTAGGTCTGGGTCTGAGTGTTTTCTCCAAAGAACACCAAAGTCAAACATTTGTTATCTTAATATAAGTTGTGGTAAAAGTCCATTTGCCAATGTGGAAAAGCTCAAAACTAAACTAAGTTCACGGAGTTGGTAAGTTTGATCAAGTCCCCAAAGATTTAAAATATTAATTTGCAACCTCGCACGCCTCTGGAAATGAACTATTACAATTAGAGAAAAAGAAAAATGATCACATTTAGAAATATAACTGAAAAAGGGCATACATCGAGAAAAAAATCCGAGATGATTATGTTATGTTCCCCCAAGTAGAAAAATGCTCCTGAACTCCACCGATGCTCAGAAATGGTACATTTATTCAGTTCACCAAAAAGACCTTTTCAGAATCATCTTCTTCCAATTGTCCAATTTACCCGAGGTCTAGCAAGGAGATTCCAGGTGACATACCAAGAAATCTATTCTGGAACTCCGGAAGAACAAAGGGGCATATTTATACTCCGTTTGCGCCGAAATTGCATCGTTTTTTTCGACGCAATTTCGACGCAAAACTAACTTCATATTTATACTTTGGCGTTAGACGCATCTAGCGCCAAAGTTCATGGAGTTAGCGTCATTTTTTGGCGTGAACACCTTCCTTGCGTTAATGAGATGCAAGGGAGGCGTTCCCGTCTAAAAAAATGACTCCCAGGGATGTGCGTGGTATTTATACTCCCGGGCAAAAATCACGCCCGGGAGTGGGCGGGGCAAAAAACCCTGCATTTGCGCCTGAATTTAACGCCTGGGTCAGGGCAGGCGTTAAGGGACCTGTGGGCTCAAAATGAGCCCACAGCTGCCCTCCCATGCCCCCAGGGACCCCCCCTGCCACCCTTGCCCACCCCAGGAGGACACCCAAGGATGGAGGGACCCATCCCAGGGACATTCAGGTAAGTTCAGGTAAGTATATATATTTTTTTTTAATATTTTTTTTTGGCATAGGGGGGCCTGATTTGTGCCCCCCTACATGCCACAATGCCCAATGACCATGCCCAGGGGACAGAAGTCCCCTGGGCATGGCCATTGGGCAAGGGGGCATGACTCCTGTCTTTACTAAGACAGGAGTCATGTTAATGGGGGATGGGCGTCGTAAAAAAATGGCGCAAATCAGGTTAAGTCGATTTTTTTGACTCAACCTGACTTGCCCCATTTTAAGACGCCCATACGCCATTTTCCCCAACGCCGGCGCTGCCTGGTGTACGTGGTTTTTTTCCACGCACACCAGGCAGCGCCGGTCGGCTAACGCCGGCTAACGTCATTCAATAAATACGGCGCCCGCATGGTGCTTCAGAATGGCGTTAGCCGGCGCTAATTTTTTTGACGCAAAACTGCGTTGGCGCATTTTTGCGTCAAAAAGTATAAATATGGGCCAAAGCATTTGTTTATGCATAACCACAACATATCATTGTATTAAAAGAGTACAACAATGATAGTAACCTTTCGAAACAGGTAAAACATGAAACACAGAATGTCTCCTCTTTAAAAACTCAAATGAGTGAGACTGTTTCCCAGGAAGCATTGGTGAAACCTACTGGACCAATTGACCGGTCACATGTGTTGTGATCCCATTGCAGATGTGTGTCACATGCTGGCTATTGCAGATGGAATTTAAGATAATTTATAAGATTCTCTGAGTGAGGACTTGGGAGAAAAAAACATGATTATGCTTCAGTGACTTTTTCTGTGTGTCAATATAAATGTGACATAATGGCCACATACCACATGCTCCGTTCCATAATTTGCACATTTAACACAACATTCATGTTTCTAGTATAAAGCAAAGGGTATTTAATTGAGTATGCTGCATGTGGGTGTAATGCTGCACTTGAAGTTCTGCAGAGTCTAACCTGTTACCCTATCATTGCTCATTGCTCAATTAGGCATTTAAAGCAGTGACACTTTTTCCCAGATAGTTTTAACATTCCTATTTGAAGATGTAAGGGAAGGGCAATAGGGAAACCTCAAATACCGAAATGCAAATCAGTTCCGCTAGAGAGAACAAGCCCTTCTTTATCATGAAAATAATTTGTTTGAGTTTTCTCAAATTCCTTCCTAAACCACGACGACACAGCTTCAAAGTAGTACCCCATCAGAGCATTGAGAATAAGAAAAATCCCAAACGTGCTTTGTCTCCTTTTAGGGTTCACATCTTGGATCTTAAAGCCTCTCCCACTGAGACACATGCACAATGCAACTGAACGTACTATACTCTTCTGGGTTTAGTGGGCTAGATGTAACCAAACGGAAGTCGGTGGTGTCAGTTCAGCTGGCACAGACCACTGCTTGCCCTGTATCTGCACAGCAAACACTTCAAGGATCATTGTAGAACCAAGAACCAGAGGCCTAATCTTAGCATCCTCTACTTCACTAGTGCCCGAAGAGGGACTGGGCACCTTCTAGTGAGGATTGTATCAGGGTGGTTTCTGGTGCACTATGCAAAAAGGAAGGGGCACTTTCCAGGGAAATCCCAGTGTATGGGTAAATTTGCTACAAAAATACCTGGGCCTAGAATGCTATGCGATGCAGAGTTTTGGTGCATAGCCTCATGTTATCCTTACTCGTATCAGAAGCAGACACTACAGGATTGTGAATCAGGTGATAGACTGAATGGTGGCCTAGACGCACACAAGTAACTTGCCCATGTCATCCACTTTTTTCATGTTTCAGCACGCTGCTATATTACATCCTTTATTATGACCCATCTCAATGGCCCTCTTGGGGACTGAACCCTCTGAGTTTGAAAATATCCAGTGAACAAAATGCATCATAAGACCAGGTTTGAGCTGAATACAATCGTTTTCCTGTGCCTTTCACAGGCATTCCTTAGTTTAACCCAAACAGAATGATACACAAATGTACCACCAGTCACTCCACTACAAGAGGAATGGATCATACAGAGTGTTCTGGGTTAGGACAATGGTTTTCTAATGGCTGGGATATGGAATTAGGGCAATGGGGATGAGGGGGGCACTGTCTGTAGCTGTGGATGAGATGATGGGGACTCTGGACATGGACTGATGATGGGTGCTGGTTATTTACTGGTTATGGATTCTCTGACAGGAGACAATGGTGGGCAGGAATCTGTAGGGTATCCTGTTCATATGGCGGACGCGATGTGGGTGGATGCCAAAACATAGCACAACAACACACACATAGAAATTAAGCTGAGACTAGTAGATTTAAATGAGCCTTAGCATACCACAGAATGGAAAACAACATGGCCAACTAGGAAGTCCTCTACATGGTAACAATATGTTGACCCACAGTCCCAGCAGGTAGGGATGGGTATGGGCCTGTCTGATTGTGAGGGACATATCCCAGTGAGTAAGCTGGAGATGTCACACATATTAGACAGTCGATTCATGGGCTGTCCTGTCGTCATATCAGATTATTGTTGATAGCAATTCTGGGTAGGTGTCTGTGCCCACTGCTTAGGCTGGATCAGGTTCTAGAGCCACACACCACTGCCAGTACTTTCAACAATGTCTATTTCTGATTTTATGGCAGTACTGTGTCCTTTATATCTCCCACTGTCTTCCCTGTCTTCTGTCTGCAGACTGGAGTGAGTGTGAGTGGGTCTAGTGAAAGGAGATCAGAAGGGAGACTTGGTATTCTCTGTGGGGGTGGTGTAACTCGTGTAATTCAGTGTTGTGTAGTTACGCAGAATTACCAATAAATTCTGTAAGTTTATTTAAGATTACGCAAGACGAGTAATTCTCCATTTAGCCCTATTTCTTAACACAAAAATGCCCCCCTTGCACCCAAATGGGTGCAAGAATGCATTCTCCTATAAGAAATAGTGCCAAATTCAACAGAACACGAATAGAGAGCATGAGCGGCCAGTCGTTCTCGCTAAATGTGCTCTCATGGTACGATTGTTTTCTCCCAAATTACTCTTAATCACACAAGCAGGCGTAAGTGCATTATCAGTTATTCTGTGTCAAAGAGTAACGCCTAATTACAGAAATTATTATGATCACTCGAGCATAATTAAAATTACATCTGGGCCTAATTCCCTGTACATCTGCCTGCTCTTGACAGCTATCTACTGCTGCGGCTGTACCAAGAACTGCCTGACTGCACTATGCCAAGGTAGTTGTCCCATAGCCCTGGCAGGAGGTACCTGCAGTTGACCATGTTTGTTAGTCATCTGTTGAAGTTGTGTCAAGCAGCATGAGGCAGACCTGCTGGAGGTCTCCTGCCTTCAGAGAGTGGACTTGGTCCTAATAGATTCCCTGCTGGAGGGACATGAATTACAGTTTAGGCACCATGATTATTCAACTGATGATCAGTTGTGCCTTGTGATACTTCTTGCTTTCTGCTGGCTGGGATGTGATATTTTGTGATCAACCATATCTTCAAAGGAGCCTGTAGTCACATGGGCAGAAAAAGTAGGTAGCCACCTGTGGATTTTGTAGTGGGAAACTGCACTGTGTGGTGTGTGGGTGTGACTACAATTCATCTAACGGAGCATCATGCAAAGAATCTAGGAACCTTTTTGATGTGTTGTTTGAAGCATGAAAGGGCATCACATTTCAAATTTATGTTGAATCTGCTGCTTCTAATGTGGCTGCAGTAGCCTACATAGGGGGTCATTCTGACCCTGGCGGTCGGTGACCGCCAGGGTCACCGACCACGGGAGCACCGCCAACAGGCTGGCGGTGCTCCGTCGAGCATTCTGACCGCGGCGGTTCAGCCGCGGTCAGAAACGGAAAGTCGGCGGTCTCCCGCCGACTTTCCGCTGCTCGGGAGAATCCTCCATGGCGGCGGAGCGCGCTCCGCCGCCATGGGGATTCTGACACCCCCTACCGCCATCCTGTTCCTGGCGGGTCTCCCGCCAGGAACAGGATGGCGGTATGGGGTGCCGCGGGGCCCCTGGGGGCCCCTGCAGTGCCCGTGCCCATGCCCATGGCATGGGCACTGCAGGGGCCCCCGTAAGAGGGCCCCACAAAGTATATCAGTGTCTGCAATGCAAACACTGAAATACGCGACTGGTGCAAACTGCACCCGTCGCACATACCCACTCCGCCGGCTCCATTCGGAGCCGGCTTCCTCGTGGGGAGGGGTTTCCCGCTGGGCTGGCGGGCGGCCTCCTGGCGGTCGCCCGCCAGCCCAGCGGGAAAGCCTGAATGGCCTCTGCGGTCTTTTGACCGCGGAGCGGCCATATGGCGGTTCCCGCTATCGGAATCACCCCCATAGTGTCTGTGTGGCTTTTGATGGTGGTGTTGGTTCAATTCATGGTCCCAAGGGTGGGTGGGTTATCATATAAGCACTTTTGTGCATCTTTTATCTGATGTACTATTGGGGGCAAGGTTTGTGGATATGTCACTTGAGGCTCGATTGCATTTGTATCTTGCCGTAATGCCTTTCAGCAGAGGGGTTTGACCCACTAGTGGTGTCTCTGACAACACGTAAAGCACCCAATGACTTTGTATCATAGGGTGCTTTGTGTGTGCTGACATGGCGTTTGAAGTGTTCGCCTGTGGTTTGACATGCACTATGAATAAACATGCAGTATTGTTCATGATATTCTTGGTCGAGCTGAATCACTGTAGACAGTCCCACTTTTTGCATTCTATTCCGGGATCCATTTGAAGATCTTATGTAGCATGGGGAGGATATGGAAGCTGGAGGAGGCCACTGTGTTTATCTGCTTTTTGAAGGTAAGTTTGCTGTCAATAATGATGCCAAGATAGTGTGTGTGGTGCGTGGGGGTTGGAGGTTGTCTGAGTGTGGATGGCCACCAGGTGTTGTCCCAGGGGGAGGGGTTGCTTCCAAAGATGATCACCTCTGTTTTGGCAGTGTTCAGTTTCAGGCAGTTGGATCTCATACATTCGTTGACATGTGTCATGGCACTGCTGAAATTGTCTCTGGGGGTGGCAAGGTCTTTAGAGAGGGAGAGTATTAGTTGCATGTCGTCGGCGTAGGAGATGATCTTGAGTCCATGGGAGTGGACAAGCTTGGCTAACAGTGTCACAAAGACATTGAAGAGGGTAGGTCTGAGGGAGGATCCCTGCAGGATGCTGCAAATGATGTTCTTCGGTTCTGACGTGAAGAGTGGAAGGCAGACCCTGTGGGTGCTGCCTCTGATGAAGGTGTGGATCCACTTGAGAGCTTTGCTTCGGATCCCGTTGTGGTGGAGTCTGGAGGAGAGGGTGAAGTGGGAGAGAGTGCTGAATGTAGTGGAGAGGTCTAGGAGGATCAGGGACACTTTCTCTCTGTGGTGCAGGAGGGTCCTGATGTCATCCAATGCTGCGATGAGGGCGCTTGCTGTGCTGTGGTTGGAGCGGGAACTGCATTGAGAGGTGTCTAGCAGGTTGTGTCTTTCAAGGTGTTCGGGGGGAGTTGTTTGTTGATGGCTTTTTTCAGGACCTTGACTGGGAAGGGGAGCAGAGAGATGGGGTGGTAATCCTTTAGCTCACTGTGGTCAACTGAAGGTTTCTACAATAGCAGTTTGACCTCTGCTTGTTTCCATGCCTCTGGGATGGTGGCAGTGTTGATGGAGATGATGCAGATATGAGTGAGGAAGCTACTAATCTCCTTCTGATGGAGGTTAAAGATGTAGTGTGAGCAGGGGTCATTTGGTCCGCTGGAGTGCGTTGAGGTCATGAGGGCGGCTGTTTCCTTTACGGATAGTGTCATCCAGTCTGTGATGAGGTGGGCGAAGGAGTCCTCAGATGGAGTCCAACGGTGATCTATGTTGGTGGGTTGTGGAGGAAATTTGCTGTATATGGCTATGATCTTGTTGTTGAAGTAGTCGGGAAGGGAGTTGCAGAGGGTCTGGGAAGGGTGGATTGTGTTTTTGGTGGCTGCTGGGTGGGAAAATTCTTTGATGGTTTTCAAGAGCTCCTTCGGGCAGTTGGTGCTGAGTAGGGTGACCTTCTTTGCTTCTCTGAGGCAGCGATGGTACTTATTCAGCACATCTTTGAAGGTGGTGCAGTCTGGGAGAGCCCTCATGCAATGCCAACGTCTTTATAGCCTTTTGCATTCTCTCTTGAGTGTGCATAGATAAGGGGTGAACTGCCTGGCATGCTTATTGGATCTTCTGGAGGCAGAGCTCATTGTGGGGGCGACTTTGTTTGCGTTGTTGATGATCCATTCAGAAAGGTTGCTGGTGGCTCGTTCGAGGTTGCTGGAGGTGCTGGGTTTGTTGGACTGGAGAGCGGTGGTCCATAGAGCCTCTATGATCTTACACCATCTGCAGAGAGGGGAGGTGGATATGTGGTTGACAGTTCTGCTCTGCTGGTGAAATGTACCAAATGGTGGTTGGTCAAAGTAAGCTCCGTTGTGTGGGTGAACTTTTCCCACTGGCTGTAAAGATGGGGTCCATGGTGTGTCCCGCAGTGTGAGTGTTTGGGGTCTCTGAACTCACAATTTAAAAATACATCTTTTGGTAAAGTTGTTTTTTAAATTGTCAGTTTGAAAACACCACTTTTAGAAAGTCACTAGTCATTTGAGCCCGATGTTGTTAAGGTTGTGTAGAAGATTGGTGGTGTTGTGGTCAGTGTGGTCACCCAGATGGAAGTTCAAATCTCCTAGGAATATGTAGTCTGTTGAGTCAATGGCTAAAGGAGCGATGAAGTCAGCAATGGCTCTGCAGAACGTAGGCAAGGTCCAGGTGGTCTGTATGCAAGGGTTCCTCTGATGGTTGTTCTGGCATCGGTTTGGATTCTGAAGTTTAGTTGTTCCATGAGGTGGGACTCCTCCTCTTCGAAGGTGGTGCATGGGAGGTTGTCCTTGTGCATGAAAGCAATGCCTCCTCCATGCTTGTTGTGGTGGTCCTTGTGGATAAGTTTGTATCCTTTCGGAGTGGTGCAGGCAATGTCCAGGGCTGAGGAGGGTGTGAGCCAGGTCTCGGTAATGAACATCAGGTCTGGCAGGAGTGTGGATACAGTGTCACAGATTTCTGTGTAGTGTTTGCAGAGTAAGCAAGCACTGATCTGAAGGCATTTGAGATGCTTCCCAAACTTGGAGGGAGGCTGTGCTGGTAAGGTGCCGGTCTGGGTGTTGCAGGTGAAGTTGCAGTGGCGGCAGACAAAGGGTCTGACTGTGGTGCGGGAGGAGGAGATGTCGCAGCTGCTGTCCCAGTTGTTTTCCTGGTTCCTAGGGGCCAAAGCCTGGACTTTGGCAGCAGAGTATCGGCAGGTGGAGGGCAATCCAGGGATGCAGGTGGGCTTGCCTTTGGTGCACCTTCAGCATGCCAGTGGTGCCCCCATTGTATGCGCCCGCTGTCCAGTCACACAGCGACAGCTATTAAGTGGGTCCTGGAATGGGAGGGCCATGGGGGGCAGGAGGGGAAGGAGAGAGGTGAGAGGAGGGAGGGGGTGCTGAGAAGCGGGGAAAAAACAAGACGCAGTGGGGGCCTTAAGCAGGGGAGCAAAAGCAAAGCAAAAAAAATCGGAAGAGTGGAAGGGAGGCAGCGGGGGGTCTAACCAGGGCAGCAGCAGCAAACAGGCAAAAGGGAGCAGGAGGCGTTACACTGCAAGCGCTATAGAGCTGTAAAGAGGACCTCCTCAGTGGGGTTGTGCAACGACCAATATTAAGTAGGTCCTGGAGTGGGAGGGGTGTGGGAGGAGGAAGGCGGATGATGTGTGGAAAAGCAGGAAAAAAACAGTGTGACACAGTTGGGCCTGAAGTGGGGGAGCAGAAGCAAAGCAAAAAGAGTGGAAAGAGCAGAGTGGAGGCGGTGGGGGCCTGACCAGTGAAGCAGCAGGAAACAGACAGAAGGGAGCAGTAGGTGCTACACTGCAAGCACTATAGAGCACTTAGCGGTGTGGTGCGGGGAGAGCTGGTAAGAGGACCTGCTTATGATTGATGTTGACATTGTATGCATTTAGCAGCTTACTATTTGTGTGGCCCTTCTTTACATTGCTCAATCTTTCCTTGCATTATTTTACAATATTTTCATTTGTATGATTGTCTGTCACTCCTACCATTTCCATTGCACGATACTTTGTGGATATTTGTATTTGGTCAGCTGGTCTGCAAAGTATACTTTTAGTTTGATTTATATTTTTCAGTTCTGGAGTTCGAAGCATGTTTTCAAAAAGCTTGTTTTCTGCCTTACACTTGGTTAATCTAATGCAAGCAAGATTGTCTACCTTCTTGGGACTTTAATTTACATTTAGGTTGGCAAAGACTTTAATCATCACCATGTATTCTGTTTACTCAATTTGATTGTTTTCTGTATGTGAAAATCCCATTCATTGTGCAATTGGTTTTAGGGCAGTGACTAAGTCAAGGATTCTGGAATGACAATGTTTTTCAGTGCAAAAATAGCAGTTATGACAGCCTGCCAACCTGAGAAATAACACAGTACAATTTTCAGTCAAAATGCGTGTGAATAACTCAAGGCACATGTTATACTCAATAAGCTAGGATAACAATTGAGGTAATGAAAGGGAATTGATTGTAAAAGTTCCAGGCAAGGATTCAATTGTAATACCAACAAAGCAAATGTCAAGACATTGTAGAAATACAATATGTTCTGAAAGATAATTTATTATTCCATCAATTTTCTTTTTATGCAATATAATTTGACTGATTTAAATGCAGCAATTTACTACAAGTACATTTCTGATGTAGACAGAAAAAACTATATCACCAACTAATCGATGGCATCTGTATCTACAGACATGTAAAGCAGCCTTCAGGTTTTTTTTACTAGAGACCACAGCAGTTTCAGTATAAGCAGCTTCTGCTGAGATTAGCAGCCAACACGTGTTTCGCAGGTGACCCCGCTTCTTCAGGACCGTCAGTCACAAGAAAAGGCTCCTATGTTTTTGCTTCTCTACAGACATGTGACAAAAAAATCTTCCACTTCTTCAAACTTTTGTCCGATTTAATCTTGTCGGTGAATCAAACCTAACATTCTCCCCTGCATAATGAGAGGCAGTTCACCTCAGGTTATTGCATCACTTCATGCAACTCCCAATCACAGAATCCCGAATTTAATTAAAAAAGTTGTCACAAGTGCTGTCCAAATGAGAATATTTTCCCTGTATTATGGCAGATATCTTTAATAGTTTTGCACCAGAACCAAAAAACGCAAGACAGTTTTCTCTGAAATGTGCTGTTTGTTGAGAGGTGCATATATATTGTAAATTGTATATATGTTTGTTTTGGGCAGAACTTGTGACAACTTTTAATTAAATAGGACACCATTTAGTACATTTAGGGTCCGGATGTATGAAATCCATGAATTGCGACTCGCAAATTGCGAATCAGAGAGACTATGGGGTCGCAAAGACCCACCTCATCAATATTCATGAGGTGGGTCGCATTTTACGACCCCATAGCGAGTCCCTGCACTCACAGGGATGGTGGCCTGCTGAAGTCAGCAGACCTCCATGTCTGTGACTGCTTTTTAAATGAAGCAGCTTTTTTTTTCCATTTTGCAGCCCGTTTTCCTTAACCTCTTCTGTGCCTTGGACGAGATGATCTCGTCCAAGGCTACAGTTCCCCTGTGCCTTGGACGAGATCATCTCGTCCATGGCACAGGGGAACTTGGGGGCGTGCTAGCACGCCCCCCGTGCACCCCCCTTGCCCCCCCAAGTCGGGGATGGAAGGGGAAGACCTTCCCCTTCCACCCCCGACCCCCCCCACCCCCCCCTGTGACGTCAGCGCGCGCGCGCTGATGTGTCACAGGGGCCTCCCTCGTCGCGCTGGAAGCTCTGCTTCCAGCGCGATTGAAAAAGAAATGCAAAAGCATTTCTTTTTCAATCACTTGGGAGGCCCGGAGGGGCTTCAAAGGGAAGGAAAAGTATTTCCTTCCCTTTGAAGTCCCTCCGAGGGTTTCAAAAGCCGGATTGCTTGCAATCCGGTTTTTGAAACCCCACTAGACACCAGGGATTTTTTTTTTTTTCGTAGAAATTGACAAAAGGGAGCGACCCCTTGGGCAAGGTTCGCTCCCAGGGGGGGCATTTTTTTGAAAAGGCCTTTTCTGCCCCCCCTGGGGGCAGATCGGCCTTATTAGGCCGATCTGCCCCCAGGGGGGGCAGAAACCTCTAGGCACCAGGGACCATTTTTTTTTTTTTTTTTTTTCATTTTTTTTTTATTGAGGTGGGGAGCGACCCCTTAGGCAAGGGTCGTTCCCCTTGGGGGAAAATTATATTTTGGCCATTTCTGCCCCCCTTGGGGGCAGATTGGCCTATTTTGATGAGGCCAATCTGCCCCCAAGGGGGGTAGAAACCACTAGACACCAGGGATTTTTTTTTTTTTTTATTGTTATTGACAAAAGGGAGCGACCCCTTGGGCAAGGGTCGCTCCCAGGGGGGCATATTTTCGGGAAGGCCTTTTCTGCCCCCCCTGGGGGCAGATCGGCCTACTATTAGGCCGATCTGCCCCCAGGGGGGGCAGAAACCTCTAGGCACCAGGGACCATTTTTTATTTATTTTTTTCATTTTTTTTTTTTTTGGTGGGGAGCGACCCCTTAGGCAAGGGTTGCTCCCCTTGGGGGAAAATTATATTTTGCCCATTTCTGCCCCCCTTGGGGGCAGATTGGCCTATTTTGATGAGGCCAATCTGCCCCCAAGGGGGGTAGAAACCACTAGACACCAGGGAGTTTTTTCTTTGCGTGAATTTCACGCAAAGGGAGCGACCACTTAGGCAAGGGTCGCTCCCTGGGGGGGAGGGGAATTTATTTTAGGCCATTTCTGCCCCCCCTGGGGGCAGATCGGCCTATTATTAGGCCGATCTGCCCCCAGGGGGGGAAGAAACCTCTAGGCGCCAGGGCAAAAAAAAATTTTGTGTTTTTTTTTTTTGTTCTTTTTTTTTTTTTTAGAGATGGGGAGCGACCCATCAGGCAAGGGTCGCTCCCTTGGGGGGCAAATTGTATTTAGACCATTTCTGCCCCCCTGGGGGCAGATTGGCCGATTTTAGGTCAATCTGCCCCCAAGGGGGCAGAAACCACTAGGCACCGGGGATTTGTTTTTTGGCGCCAATGTCACGCAGGGGGAGCGACCCCGTAGGCAAGGGTCGCTCCCGGGGGGGGGGGTTGGGGTTGGGGGGGCAAATTTATTTTAGGCCATTTCTGCCCCCCCGGGGGACAGATCGGCCTATTATTAGGCCGAACTGCCCCCGGGGGGGGGGCAGAACACTCTAGGCGCCAGGGCAATTTTTTTTTTGTGTTTTTTTTTTTTTGTTGTTTCTTTTTTTTAGAGATGGGGAGCGACCCATCAGGCAAGGGTCGCTCCCCTGGGGGGGGCAAATTGTATTTAGACCATTTCTGCCCCCCTGGGGGCAGATTGGCCAATTTTAGGTCAATCTGCCCCCAAGGGGGCAGAAACCACTAGGCACCGGGGATTTGTTTTTTGGCGCCAATGTCACGCAGGGGGAGCGACCCCGTAGGCAAGGGTCGCTCCCGGGGGGGGGGTGGGGGGGCAAATTTATTTTAGGCCATTTCTGCCCCCCGGGGGACAGATCGGCCTATTATTAGGCCGAACTGCCCCGGGGGGGGGGGGCAGAACACTCTAGGCGCCAGGGCAATTTTTTTTTTGTGTTTTTTTTTTTTGTTGTTTCTTTTTTTAGAGATGGGGAGCGACCCATCAGGCAAGGGTCGCTCCCCTGGGGGGGCAAATTGTATTTAGACCATTTCTGCCCCCCTGGGGGCAGATTGGCCAATTTTAGGTCAATCTGCCCCCAAGGGGGCAGAAACCACTAGGCACCGGGGATTTGTTTTTTGGCGCCAATGTCACGCAGGGGGAGCGACCCCGTAGGCAAGGGTCGCTCCCGGGGGGGGGGTGGGGGTTGGGGGGGGAAATTTATTTTAGGCCATTTCTGCCCCCCCGGGGGACAGATCGGCCTATTATTAGGCCGAACTGCCCCCGGGGGGGGGGGGCAGAACACTCTAGGCGCCAGGGCAATTTTTTTTTGTGTTTTTTTTTTTTTGTTGTTTCTTTTTTTAGAGATGGGGAGCGACCCATCAGGCAAGGGTCGCTCCCCTGGGGGGGCAAATTGTATTTAGACCATTTCTGCCCCCCTGGGGGCAGATTGGCCAATTTTAGGTCAATCTGCCCCCAAGGGGGCAGAAACCACTAGGCACCGGGGATTTGTTTTTTGGCGCAAATGTCACGCAGGGGGAGCGACCCCGTAGGCAAGGGTCGCTCCCGGGGGGGGGGGTGGGGGGGCAAATTTATTTTAGGCCATTTCTGCCCCCCCGGGGGACAGATCGGCCTATTATTAGGCCGAACTGCCCCCGGGGGGGGGGCAGAACACTCTAGGCGCCAGGGCAATTTTTTTTTTGTGTTTTTTTTTTGTTGTTTCTTTTTTTAGAGATGGGGAGCGACCCATCAGGCAAGGGTCGCTCCCCTGGGGGGGCAAATTGTATTTAGACCATTTCTGCCCCCCTGGGGGCAGATTGGCCAATTTTAGGTCAATCTGCCCCCAAGGGGGCAGAAACCACTAGGCACCGGGGATTTGTTTTTTGGCGCCAATGTCGCGCAGGGGGAGCGACCCCGTAGGCAAGGGTCGCTCCCGGGGGGGGGGTGGGGGGGCAAATTTATTTTAGGCCATTTCTGCCCCCCCGGGGGACAGATCGGCCTATTATTAGGCCGAACTGCCCCCGGGGGGGGGGGCAGAACACTCTAGGCGCCAGGGCAATTTTTTTTTTGTGTTTTTTTTTTTTGTTGTTTCTTTTTTTAGAGATGGGGAGCGACCCATCAGGCAAGGGTCGCTCCCCTGGGGGGGCAAATTGTATTTAGACCATTTCTGCCCCCCTGGGGGCAGATTGGCCAATTTTAGGTCAATCTGCCCCCAAGGGGGCAGAAACCACTAGGCACCGGGGATTTGTTTTTTGGCGCCAATGTCACGCAGGGGGAGCGACCCCGTAGGCAAGGGTCGCTCCCGGGGGGGGGGGGTGGGGGTTGGGGGGGAAATTTATTTTAGGCCATTTCTGCCCCCCCGGGGGACAGATCGGCCTATTATTAGGCCGAACTGCCCCCGGGGGGGGGCAGAACACTCTAGGCGCCAGGGCAATTTTTTTTTGTGTTTTTTTTTTTTGTTGTTTCTTTTTTTAGAGATGGGGAGCGACCCATCAGGCAAGGGTCGCTCCCCTGGGGGGGCAAATTGTATTTAGACCATTTCTGCCCCCCTGGGGGCAGATTGGCCAATTTTAGGTCAATCTGCCCCCAAGGGGGCAGAAACCACTAGGCACCGGGGATTTGTTTTTTGGCGCAAATGTCACGCAGGGGGAGCGACCCCGTAGGCAAGGGTCGCTCCCGGGGGGGGGGGTGGGGACGAAAATTTATTTTAGGCCATTTCTGCCCCCCCGGGGGACAGATCGGCCTATTATTAGGCCGAACTGCCCCCGGGGGGGGGGGGCAGAACACTCTAGGCGCCAGGGCAATTTTTTTTTTGTGTTTTTTTTTTGTTGTTTCTTTTTTTAGAGATGGGGAGCGACCCATCAGGCAAGGGTCGCTCCCCTGGGGGGGCAAATTGTATTTAGACCATTTCTGCCCCCCTGGGGGCAGATTGGCCAATTTTAGGTCAATCTGCCCCCAAGGGGGCAGAAACCACTAGGCACCGGGGATTTGTTTTTTGGCGCCAATGTCACGCAGGGGGAGCGACCCCGTAGGCAAGGGTCGCTCCCGGGGGGGGGTGGGGGGTTGGGGGGGGGAATTTATTTTAGGCCATTTCTGCCCCCCCGGGGGACAGATCGGCCTATTATTAGGCCGAACTGCCCCCGGGGGGGGGGCAGAACACTCTAGGCGCCAGGGCAATTTTTTTTTGTGTTTTTTTTTTTGTTGTTTCTTTTTTTAGAGATGGGGAGCGACCCATCAGGCAAGGGTCGCTCCCCTGGGGGGGCAAATTGTATTTAGACCATTTCTGCCCCCCTGGGGGCAGATTGGCCAATTTTAGGTCAATCTGCCCCCAAGGGGGCAGAAACCACTAGGCACCGGGGATTTGTTTTTTGGCACCAATGTCACGCAGGGGGAGCGACCCCGTAGGCAAGGGTCGCTCCCGGGGGGGTGGGGGGGTGGGGGTTGGGGGGGCAAATTTATTTTAGGCCATTTCTGCCCCCCCGGGGGACAGATCGGCCTATTATTAGGCCGAACTGCCCCCGGGGGGGGGGCAGAACACTCTAGGCGCCAGGGCAATTTTTTTTGTGTGTGTTTTTTTTTTGTTGTTTCTTTTTTTAGAGATGGGGAGCGACCCATCAGGCAAGGGTCGCTCCCCTGGGGGGGCAAATTGTATTTAGACCATTTCTGCCCCCCTGGGGGCAGATTGGCCAATTTTAGGTCAATCTGCCCCCAAGGGGGCAGAAACCACTAGGCACCGGGGATTTGTTTTTTGGCGCCAATGTCACGCAGGGGGAGCGACCCCGTAGGCAAGGGTCGCTCCCGGGGGGGGGATGGGGGTTGGGGGGGCAAATTTATTTTAGGCCATTTCTGCCCCCCCGGGGGGCAGATCGGCCTATTATTAGGCCGATCTGCCCCCGGGGGGGGCAGAAACCTCTAGGCGCCAGGGGAATTTTTCTTTTTTTTCTTTTTTTTTTTCTTTGTTTTTTTTTTTTAGAGATGGGGAGCGACCCATCAGGCAAAAGTCGCTCCCCTGGGGGACAAATTGTATTTAGGCCATTTCTGCCCCCCTTAGGGGCAGATTGGCTGAGTTTAGGTCAACCTGCCCCCAAGGGGGCAGAAACCACTAGGCACCGGGGATTTGTTTTTTGGTGCCAATGTCACGCAGGGGGAGCGACCCCGTAGGCAAGGGTCGCTCCCGGCGGGGGAGGGTGGGGGTTGGGGGGGCAAATTTATTTTAGGGTATTTCTGCCCCCCCCCCCGGGGCCGGCTGAGCTACAGGCCAAACACCACAGGTAGGCACCTTGCAAAAAACACCTCTGTTTTCTGCGAAAAAATATGTTGTGTCCACGTTGTGTTTTGGGCCATTTCCTTTTGTGGGCGCTAGGCCTACCCACAGAAGTGATGTACCATTTTTATCGAGAGACTTAGGGGAACGCTGGGTGGAAGGAAATTTGTGGCTCCTCTCAGATTCCAGAACTTTCTGTCACCGAAATGAGAGGAAAAAGTGTTTTTTGGGCCAAATTTTGATGTTTGCAAAGGATTCTGGGTAACATAACCTGGTCAGAGCCCCGCAAGTCACCCCATCTTGGATTCCCCTGGGTTTCTAGTTTTCAAAAATGCACTGGTTTGCTAGGTTTCCTCAGGTGTCGGCTGAGCTACAGGCCAAAATCCACAGGTAGGCACTGCTTTTTGTAAAAAAATGTGATGTGTCCACGTTGTGTTTTGGGCCCTTTCCTTTCGTGGGCGCTAGTCCTACCCACACAAGTGAGGTATCATTTTTATCGGGAGACTTGGGGGAACGCTGGGTAGAAGGAAATTTGTGGCTCCTCTCAGATTCTAGAACTTTCTGCCACAGAAATGTGAGTAACATGTGTATTTTTAGCCAAATGTTGAGGTTTGCAAAGGATTCTGGGTAACAGAACCTGGTCCGAGCCCCGCAAGTCACCCCTCCTTGGATTCCCCTAGGTCTCTAGTTTTCAGAAATGCACAGGTTTGGTAGGTTTCCCTAGGTGCCGGCTGAGCTAGAGGCCAAAATCTACAGGTAGGCACTTCGCAAAAAACACCTCTGTTTTTTTCCAAAATTTAGGATGTGTCCACGTTGCGCTTTGGGGTGTTTCCTGTCGCCGGCGCTAGGCCTACCCACGCAAGTGAGGTATCATTTTTATCGGGAGACTTGGGGGAACGCTGGGTGGAAGGAAATTTGTAGCTCCTCTCAGATTCCAGAACTTTCTGCCACAGAAATGTGAGGGACATGTGTTTTTTTAGCCAAATTTTGAGTTTTGCAAAGGATTCTGGGTAACAGAACCTGGTCCGAGCCCCGCAAGTCACCCCTCCTTGGATTCCCCTAGGTCTCTAGTTTTCAGAAATGCACAGGTTTGGTAGGTTTCCCGAGGTGCCGGCTGAGCTAGAGGCCAAAATCTACAGGTAGGCACTTCGCAAAAAACACCTCTGTTTTTTTCCAAAATTTAGGATGTGTCCACGTTGCGCTTTGGGGTGTTTCCTGTCGCCGGCGCTAGGCCTACCCACGCAAGTGAGGTATCATTTTTATCGGGAGACTTGGGGGAACGCTGGGTAGAAGGAAATTTGTGGCTCCTCTCAGATTCCAGAACTTTCTGCCACAGAAATGTGAGTAACATGTGTATTTTTAGCCAAATTTTGAGGTTTGCAAAGGATTCTGGGTAACAGAACCTGGTCCGAGCCCCGCAAGTCACCCCTCCTTGGATTCCCCTAGGTCTCTAGTTTTCAGAAATGCACAGGTTTGGTAGGTTTCCCTAGGTGCCGGCTGAGCTAGAGGCCAAAATCTACAGGTAGGCACTTCGCAAAAAACACCTCTGTTTTTTTCCAAAATTTAGGATGTGTCCACGTTGCGCTTTGGGGTGTTTCCTGTCGCCGGCGCTAGGCCTACCCACGCAAGTGAGGTATCATTTTTATCGGGAGACTTGGGGGAACGCTGGGTGGAAGGAAATTTGTAGCTCCTCTCAGATTCCAGAACTTTCTGCCACAGAAATGTGAGGGACATGTGTTTTTTTAGCCAAATTTTGAGGTTTGCAAAGGATTCTGGGTAACAGAACCTGGTCCGAGCCCCGCAAGTCACCCCTCCTTGGATTCCCCTAGGTCTCTAGTTTTCAGAAATGCACAGTTTTGGTAGGTTTCCCTATGTGCCGGCTGAGCTAGAGGCCAAAATCTACAGGTAGGCACTTCGCAAAAAACACCTCTGTTTTTTTCCAAAATTTAGGATGTGTCCACGTTGCGCTTTGGGGTGTTTCCTGTCGCCGGCGCTAGGCCTACCCACGCAAGTGAGGTATCATTTTTATCGGGAGACTTGGGGGAACACTGGGTAGAAGGAAATTCGTGGCTCCTCTCAGATTCCAGAACTTTCTGCCACAGAAATGTGAGTAACATGTGTATTTTTTGCCAAATTTTGAGGTTTGCAAAGGATTCTGGGTAACACAACCTGGTCCGAGCCCCGCAAGTCACCCCTCCTTGGATTCCCCTAGGTCTCTAGTTTTCAGAAATGCACAGGTTTGGTAGGTTTCCCTAGGTGCCGGCTGAGCTAGAGGCCAAAATCTACAGGTAGGCACTTCGCAAAAAACACCTCTGTTTTTTTCCAAAATTTAGGATGTGTCCACGTTGCGCTTTGGGGTGTTTCCTGTCGCCGGCCCTAGGCCTACCCACGCAAGTGAGGTATCATTTTTATCGGGAGACTTGGGGGAACGCTGGGTGGAAGGACATTTGTAGCTCCTCTCAGATTCCAGAACTTTCTGCCACAGAAATGTGAGGGACATGTGTTTTTTTAGCCAAATTTTGAGGTTTGCAAAGGATTCTGGGTAACAGAACCTGGTCCGAGCCACACAAGTCACCCCTCCTTGGATTCCCCTAGGTCTCTAGTTTTCAGAAATGTACAGGTTTGGTAGGTTTCCTCAGGTGTCGGCTGAGCTACAGGCCAAAATCCACAGGTAGGCACTGCTTTTTATAAAAAAATTTGATGTGTCCACGTTGTGTTTTGGGCCCTTTCCTTTCGTGGGCGCTAGTCCTACCCACACAAGTGAGGTATCATTTTTATCGGGAGACTTGGGGGAACGCTGGGTAGAAGGAAATTTGTGGCTCCTCTCAGATTCTAGAACTTTCTGCCACAGAAATGTGAGTAACGTGTATTTTTAGCCAAATGTTGAGGTTTGCAAAGGATTCTGGGTAACAGAACCTGGTCCGAGCCCCGCAAGTCACCCCTCCTTGGATTCCCCTAGGTCTCTAGTTTTCAGAAATGCACAGGTTTGGTAGGTTTCCCTAGGTGCCGGCTGAGCTAGAGGCCAAAATCTACAGGTAGGCACTTTGCAAAAAACACCTCTGTTTTTTTCCAAAATTTAGGATGTGTCCACGTTGCGCTTTGGGGTGTTTCCTGTCGCCGGCGCTAGACCTACCCACGCAAGTGAGGTATCATTTTTATCGGGAGACTTGGGGGAACGCTGGGTGGAAGGAAATTTGTAGCTCCTCTCAGATTCCAGAACTTTCTGCCACAGAAATGTGAGGGACATGTGTTTTTTTAGCCAAATTTTGAGTTTTGCAAAGGATTCTGGGTAACAGAACCTGGTCCGAGCCCCGCAAGTCACCCCTCCTTGGATTCCCCTAGGTCTCTAGTTTTCAGAAATGCACAGGTTTGGTAGGTTTCCCTAGGTGCCGGCTGAGCTAGAGGCCAAAATCTACAGGTAGGCACTTCGCAAAAAACACCTCTGTTTTTTTCCAAAATTTAGGATGTGTCCACGTTGCGCTTTGGGGTGTTTCCTGTCGCCGGCGCTAGGCCTACCCACGCAAGTGAGGTATCATTTTTATCGGGAGACTTGGGGGAACGCTGGGTAGAAGGAAATTTGTGGCTCCTCTCAGATTCCAGAACTTTCTGCCACAGAAATGTGAGTAACATGTGTATTTTTAGCCAAATTTTGAGGTTTGCAAAGGATTCTGGGTAACAGAACCTGGTCCGAGCCCCGCAAGTCACCCCTCCTTGGATTCCCCTAGGTCTCTAGTTTTCAGAAATGCACAGGTTTGGTAGGTTTCCCTAGGTGCCGGCTGAGCTAGAGGCCAAAATCTACAGGTAGGCACTTCGCAAAAAACACCTCTGTTTTTTTCCAAAATTTAGGATGTGTCCACGTTGCGCTTTGGGGTGTTTCCTGTCGCCGGCGCTAGGCCTACCCACGCAAGTGAGGTATCATTTTTATCGGGAGACTTGGGGGAACGCTGGGTGGAAGGAAATTTGTAGCTCCTCTCAGATTCCAGAACTTTCTGCCACAGAAATGTGAGGGACATGTGTTTTTTTAGCCAAATTTTGAGGTTTGCAAAGGATTCTGGGTAACAGAACCTGGTCCGAGCCCCGCAAGTCACCCCTCCTTGGATTCCCCTAGGTCTCTAGTTTTCAGAAATGCACAGTTTTGGTAGGTTTCCCTATGTGCCGGCTGAGCTAGAGGCCAAAATCTACAGGTAGGCACTTCGCAAAAAACACCTCTGTTTTTTTCCAAAATTTAGGATGTGTCCACGTTGCGCTTTGGGGTGTTTCCTGTCGCCGGCGCTAGGCCTACCCACGCAAGTGAGGTATCATTTTTATCGGGAGACTTGGGGGAACGCTGGGTGGAAGGAAATTTGTAGCTCCTCTCAGATTCCAGAACTTTCTGCCACAGAAATGTGAGGGACATGTGTTTTTTTAGCCAAATTTTGAGGTTTGCAAAGGATTCTGGGTAACAGAACCTGGTCCGAGCCCCGCAAGTCACCCCTCCTTGGATTCCCCTAGGTCTCTAGTTTTCAGAAATGCACAGTTTTGGTAGGTTTCCCTATGTGCCGGCTGAGCTAGAGGCCAAAATCTACAGGTAGGCACTTCGCAAAAAACACCTCTGTTTTTTTCCAAAATTTAGGATGTGTCCACGTTGCGCTTTGGGGTGTTTCCTGTCGCCGGCGCTAGGCCTACCCACGCAAGTGAGGTATCATTTTTATCGGGAGACTTGGGGGAACACTGGGTAGAAGGAAATTCGTGGCTCCTCTCAGATTCCAGAACTTTCTGCCACAGAAATGTGAGTAACATGTGTATTTTTTGCCAAATTTTGAGGTTTGCAAAGGATTCTGGGTAACACAACCTGGTCCGAGCCCCGCAAGTCACCCCTCCTTGGATTCCCCTAGGTCTCTAGTTTTCAGAAATGCACAGGTTTGGTAGGTTTCCCTAGGTGCCGGCTGAGCTAGAGGCCAAAATCTACAGGTAGGCACTTCGCAAAAAACACCTCTGTTTTTTTCCAAAATTTAGGATGTGTCCACGTTGCGCTTTGGGGTGTTTCCTGTCGCCGGCGCTAGGCCTACCCACGCAAGTGAGGTATCATTTTTATCGGGAGACTTGGGGGAACGCTGGGTGGAAGGACATTTGTAGCTCCTCTCAGATTCCAGAACTTTCTGCCACAGAAATGTGAGGGACATGTGTTTTTTTAGCCAAATTTTGAGGTTTGCAAAGGATTCTGGGTAACAGAACCTGGTCCGAGCCACACAAGTCACCCCTCCTTGGATTCCCCTAGGTCTCTAGTTTTCAGAAATGTACAGGTTTGGTAGGTTTCCTCAGGTGTCGGCTGAGCTACAGGCCAAAATCCACAGGTAGGCACTGCTTTTTATAAAAAAAATTGATGTGTCCACGTTGTGTTTTGGGCCCTTTCCTTTCGTGGGCGCTAGTCCTACCCACACAAGTGAGGTATCATTTTTATCGGGAGACTTGGGGGAACGCTGGGTAGAAGGAAATTTGTGGCTCCTCTCAGATTCTAGAACTTTCTGCCACAGAAATGTGAGTAACGTGTATTTTTAGCCAAATGTTGAGGTTTGCAAAGGATTCTGGGTAACAGAACCTGGTCCGAGCCCCGCAAGTCACCCCTCCTTGGATTCCCCTAGGTCTCTAGTTTTCAGAAATGCACAGGTTTGGTAGGTTTCCCTAGGTGCCGGCTGAGCTAGAGGCCAAAATCTACAGGTAGGCACTTTGCAAAAAACACCTCTGTTTTTTTCCAAAATTTAGGATGTGTCCACGTTGCGCTTTGGGGTGTTTCCTGTCGCCGGCGCTAGACCTACCCACGCAAGTGAGGTATCATTTTTATCGGGAGACTTGGGGGAACGCTGGGTGGAAGGAAATTTGTAGCTCCTCTCAGATTCCAGAACTTTCTGCCACAGAAATGTGAGGGACATGTGTTTTTTTAGCCAAATTTTGAGTTTTGCAAAGGATTCTGGGTAACAGAACCTGGTCCGAGCCCCGCAAGTCACCCCTCCTTGGATTCCCCTAGGTCTCTAGTTTTCAGAAATGCACAGGTTTGGTAGGTTTCCCTAGGTGCCGGCTGAGCTAGAGGCCAAAATCTACAGGTAGGCACTTCGCAAAAAACACCTCTGTTTTTTTCCAAAATTTAGGATGTGTCCACGTTGCGCTTTGGGGTGTTTCCTGTCGCCGGCGCTAGGCCTACCCACGCAAGTGAGGTATCATTTTTATCGGGAGACTTGGGGGAACGCTGGGTAGAAGGAAATTTGTGGCTCCTCTCAGATTCCAGAACTTTCTGCCACAGAAATGTGAGTAACATGTGTATTTTTAGCCAAATTTTGAGGTTTGCAAAGGATTCTGGGTAACAGAACCTGGTCCGAGCCCCGCAAGTCACCCCTCCTTGGATTCCCCTAGGTCTCTAGTTTTCAGAAATGCACAGGTTTGGTAGGTTTCCCTAGGTGCCGGCTGAGCTAGAGGCCAAAATCTACAGGTAGGCACTTCGCAAAAAACACCTCTGTTTTTTTCCAAAATTTAGGATGTGTCCACGTTGCGCTTTGGGGTGTTTCCTGTCGCCGGCGCTAGGCCTACCCACGCAAGTGAGGTATCATTTTTATCGGGAGACTTGGGGGAACGCTGGGTGGAAGGAAATTTGTAGCTCCTCTCAGATTCCAGAACTTTCTGCCACAGAAATGTGAGGGACATGTGTTTTTTTAGCCAAATTTTGAGGTTTGCAAAGGATTCTGGGTAACAGAACCTGGTCCGAGCCCCGCAAGTCACCCCTCCTTGGATTCCCCTAGGTCTCTAGTTTTCAGAAATGCACAGTTTTGGTAGGTTTCCCTATGTGCCGGCTGAGCTAGAGGCCAAAATCTACAGGTAGGCACTTCGCAAAAAACACCTCTGTTTTTTTCCAAAATTTAGGATGTGTCCACGTTGCGCTTTGGGGTGTTTCCTGTCGCCGGCGCTAGGCCTACCCACGCAAGTGAGGTATCATTTTTATCGGGAGACTTGGGGGAACGCTGGGTAGAAGGAAATTCGTGGCTCCTCTCAGATTCCAGAACTTTCTGCCACAGAAATGTGAGTAACATGTGTATTTTTTGCAAAATTTTGAGGTTTGCAAAGGATTCTGGGTAACAGAACCTGGTCCGAGCCCCGCAAGTCACCCCTCCTTGGATTCCCCTAGGTCTCTAGTTTTCAGAAATGCACAGGTTTGGTAGGTTTCCCTAGGTGCCGGCTGAGCTAGAGGCCAAAATCTACAGGTAGGCACTTCGCAAAAAACACCTCTGTTTTTTTCCAAAATTTAGGATGTGTCCACGTTGCGCTTTGGGGTGTTTCCTGTCGCCGGCGCTAGGCCTACCCACGCAAGTGAGGTATCATTTTTATCGGGAGACTTGGGGGAACGCTGGGTGGAAGGACATTTGTAGCTCTTCTCAAATTCCAGAACTTTCTGCCACAGAAATGTGAGGGACATGTGTTTTTTTAGCCAAATTTTGAGGTTTGCAAAGGATTCTGGGTAACAGAACCTGGTCCGAGCCACACAAGTCACCCCTCCTTGGATTCCCCTAGGTCTCTAGTTTTCAGAAATGTACAGGTTTGGTAGGTTTCCCTAGGTGGCGGCTGAGCTAGAGGCCAAAATCTCCAGGTAGTCACTTTGCTAAAAACAGCTCTGTTTTCTGTGATGTGTCCACGTTGTGTTTTGGGGCATATCCTGTCGCGGGCGCTAGGCCTACCCACACAAGTGAGGTATCATTTTTATCGTGAGACGTGGGGGAACGCTGGGTGGAAGGAAATTTGTGGCTCCTCTCAGATTCCAGAACTTTCTGCCACAGAAATGTGAGGAACATGTGTTTTTTTAGCCAAATTTTGAGATTTGCAAAGGATTCTGGGTAACAGAACCTGGTCCGAGCCCCGCAAGTCACCCCTCCTTGGATTCCCCTAGGTCTCTAGTTTTCAGAAATGCACAGGTTTGGTAGGTTTCCCTAGGTGGCGGCTGAGCTAGAGGCCAAAATCTACAGGTAGTCACTTTGCTAAAAACAGCTCTGTTTTCTGTGATATGTCCACGTTGTGTTTTGGGGCATATCCTGTCGCGGGCGCTAGGCCTACCCACACAAGTGAGGTATCATTTTTATCGGGAGACGTGGGGGAACGCTAGGTGGAAGGAAATTTGTGGCTCCTCTCAGATTCCAGAACTTTCTGCCACAGAAATGTGAGGAACATGTGTTTTTTTAGCCAAATTTTGAGTTTTGCAAAGGATTCTGGGTAACAGAACCTGGTCCGAGCCCCGCAAGTCACCCCTCCTTGGATTCCCCTAGGTCTCTAGTTTTCAGAAATGCACAGGTTTGGTAGGTTTCCCTAGGTGCCGGCTGAGCTAGAGGCCAAAATCTACAGGTAGGCACTTCGCAAAAAACACCTCTGTTTTTTTCCAAAATTTAGGATGTGTCCACGTTGCGCTTTGGGGTGTTTCCTGTCGCCGGCGCTAGGCCTACCCACGCAAGTGAGGTATCATTTTTATCGGGAGACTTGGGGGAACGCTGGGTGGAAGGACATTTGTAGCTCCTCTCAGATTCCAGAACTTTCTGCCACAGAAATGTGAGGGACATGTGTTTTTTTAGCCAAATTTTGAGGTTTGCAAAGGATTCTGGGTAACAGAACCTGGTCCGAGCCACACAAGTCACCCCTCCTTGGATTCCCCTAGGTCTCTAGTTTTCAGAAATGTACAGGTTTGGTAGGTTTCCTCAGGTGTCGGCTGAGCTACAGGCCAAAATCCACAGGTAGGCACTGCTTTTTATAAAAAAATTTGATGTGTCCACGTTGTGTTTTGGGCCCTTTCCTTTCGTGGGCGCTAGTCCTACCCACACAAGTGAGGTATCATTTTTATCGGGAGACTTGGGGGAACGCTGGGTAGAAGGAAATTTGTGGCTCCTCTCAGATTCTAGAACTTTCTGCCACAGAAATGTGAGTAACGTGTATTTTTAGCCAAATGTTGAGGTTTGCAAAGGATTCTGGGTAACAGAACCTGGTCCGAGCCCCGCAAGTCACCCCTCCTTGGATTCCCCTAGGTCTCTAGTTTTCAGAAATGCACAGGTTTGGTAGGTTTCCCTAGGTGCCGGCTGAGCTAGAGGCCAAAATCTACAGGTAGGCACTTTGCAAAAAACACCTCTGTTTTTTTCCAAAATTTAGGATGTGTCCACGTTGCGCTTTGGGGTGTTTCCTGTCGCCGGCGCTAGACCTACCCACGCAAGTGAGGTATCATTTTTATCGGGAGACTTGGGGGAACGCTGGGTGGAAGGAAATTTGTAGCTCCTCTCAGATTCCAGAACTTTCTGCCACAGAAATGTGAGGGACATGTGTTTTTTTAGCCAAATTTTGAGTTTTGCAAAGGATTCTGGGTAACAGAACCTGGTCCGAGCCCCGCAAGTCACCCCTCCTTGGATTCCCCTAGGTCTCTAGTTTTCAGAAATGCACAGGTTTGGTAGGTTTCCCTAGGTGCCGGCTGAGCTAGAGGCCAAAATCTACAGGTAGGCACTTCGCAAAAAACACCTCTGTTTTTTTCCAAAATTTAGGATGTGTCCACGTTGCGCTTTGGGGTGTTTCCTGTCGCCGGCGCTAGGCCTACCCACGCAAGTGAGGTATCATTTTTATCGGGAGACTTGGGGGAACGCTGGGTAGAAGGAAATTTGTGGCTCCTCTCAGATTCCAGAACTTTCTGCCACAGAAATGTGAGTAACATGTGTATTTTTAGCCAAATTTTGAGGTTTGCAAAGGATTCTGGGTAACAGAACCTGGTCCGAGCCCCGCAAGTCACCCCTCCTTGGATTCCCCTAGGTCTCTAGTTTTCAGAAATGCACAGGTTTGGTAGGTTTCCCTAGGTGCCGGCTGAGCTAGAGGCCAAAATCTACAGGTAGGCACTTCGCAAAAAACACCTCTGTTTTTTTCCAAAATTTAGGATGTGTCCACGTTGCGCTTTGGGGTGTTTCCTGTCGCCGGCGCTAGGCCTACCCACGCAAGTGAGGTATCATTTTTATCGGGAGACTTGGGGGAACGCTGGGTGGAAGGAAATTTGTAGCTCCTCTCAGATTCCAGAACTTTCTGCCACAGAAATGTGAGGGACATGTGTTTTTTTAGCCAAATTTTGAGGTTTGCAAAGGATTCTGGGTAACAGAACCTGGTCCGAGCCCCGCAAGTCACCCCTCCTTGGATTCCCCTAGGTCTCTAGTTTTCAGAAATGCACAGTTTTGGTAGGTTTCCCTATGTGCCGGCTGAGCTAGAGGCCAAAATCTACAGGTAGGCACTTCGCAAAAAACACCTCTGTTTTTTTTCCAAAATTTAGGATGTGTCCACGTTGCGCTTTGGGGTGTTTGCTGTCGCCGGCGCTAGGCCTACCCACGCAAGTGAGGTATCATTTTTATCGGGAGACTTGGGGGAACGCTGGGTAGAAGGAAATTCGTGGCTCCTCTCAGATTCCAGAACTTTCTGCCACAGAAATGTGAGTAACATGTGTATTTTTTGCAAAATTTTGAGGTTTGCAAAGGATTCTGGGTAACAGAACCTGGTCCGAGCCCCGCAAGTCACCCCTCCTTGGATTCCCCTAGGTCTCTAGTTTTCAGAAATGCACAGGTTTGGTAGGTTTCCCTAGGTGCCGGCTGAGCTAGAGGCCAAAATCTACAGGTAGGCACTTCGCAAAAAACACCTCTGTTTTTTTCCAAAATTTAGGATGTGTCCACGTTGCGCTTTGGGGTGTTTCCTGTCGCCGGCGCTAGGCCTACCCACGCAAGTGAGGTATCATTTTTATCGGGAGACTTGGGGGAACGCTGGGTGGAAGGACATTTGTAGCTCTTCTCAGATTCCAGAACTTTCTGCCACAGAAATGTGAGGGACATGTGTTTTTTTAGCCAAATTTTGAGGTTTGCAAAGGATTCTGGGTAACAGAACCTGGTCCGAGCCACACAAGTCACCCCTCCTTGGATTCCCCTAGGTCTCTAGTTTTCAGAAATGTACAGGTTTGGTAGGTTTCCCTAGGTGGCGGCTGAGCTAGAGGCCAAAATCTCCAGGTAGTCACTTTGCTAAAAACAGCTCTGTTTTCTGTGATGTGTCCACGTTGTGTTTTGGGGCATATCCTGTCGCGGGCGCTAGGCCTACCCACACAAGTGAGGTATCATTTTTATCGTGAGACGTGGGGGAACGCTGGGTGGAAGGAAATTTGTGGCTCCTCTCAGATTCCAGAACTTTCTGCCACAGAAATGTGAGGAACATGTGTTTTTTTAGCCAAATTTTGAGATTTGCAAAGGATTCTGGGTAACAGAACCTGGTCCGAGCCCCGCAAGTCACCCCTCCTTGGATTCCCCTAGGTCTCTAGTTTTCAGAAATGCACAGGTTTGGTAGGTTTCCCTAGGTGGCGGCTGAGCTAGAGGCCAAAATCTACAGGTAGTCACTTTGCTAAAAACAGCTCTGTTTTCTGTGATATGTCCACGTTGTGTTTTGGGGCATATCCTGTCGCGGGCGCTAGGCCTACCCACACAAGTGAGGTATCATTTTTATCGGGAGACGTGGGGGAACGCTAGGTGGAAGGAAATTTGTGGCTCCTCTCAGATTCCAGAACTTTCTGCCACAGAAATGTGAGGAACATGTGTTTTTTTAGCCAAATTTTGAGGTGTGCAAAGGATTCTGGGTAACAGAACCTGGTCCGAGCCCCGCAAGTCACCCCTCCTTGGATTCCCCTAGGTCTCTAGTTTTCAGAAATGCACAGGTTTGGTAGGTTTCCCTAGGTGGCGGCTGAGCTAGAGGCCAAAATCTACAGGTAGTCACTTTGCTAAAAACAGCTCTGTTTTCTGTGATATGTCCACGTTGTGTTTTGGGGCATATCCTGTCGCGGGCGCTAGGCCTACCCACACAAGTGAGGTATAATTTTTATCAGGAGACGTGGGGGAACGCTGGGTGGAAGGAAATTTGTGGCTCCTCTCAGATTCCAGAACTTTCTGCCACAGAAATGTGAGGAACATGTGTTTTTTTAGCCAAATTTTGAGATTTGCAAAGGATTCTGGGTAACAGAACCTGGTCCGAGCCCCGCAAGTCACCCCTCCTTGGATTCCCCTAGGTCTCTAGTTTTCAGAAATGCACAGGTTTGGTAGGTTTCCCTAGGTGGCGGCTGAGCTAGAGGCCAAAATCTACAGGTAGTCACTTTGCTAAAAACAGCTCTGTTTTCTGTGATATGTCCACGTTGTGTTTTGGGGCATATCCTGTCGCGGGCGCTAGGCCTACCCACACAAGTGAGGTATCATTTTTATCGGGAGACGTAGGGGAACGCTGGGTGGAAGGAAATTTGTGGCTCCTCTCAGATTCCAGAACTTTCTGCCACAGAAATGTGAGGAACATGTGTTTTTTTAGCCAAATTTTGAGGTTTGCAAAGGATTCTGGGTAACAGAACCTGGTCCGAGCCCCGCAAGTCACCCCTCCTTGGATTCCCCTAGGTCTCTAGTTTTCAGAAATGCACAGGTTTGGTAGGTTTCCCTAGGTGGCGGCTGAGCTAGAGGCCAAAATCTACAGGTAGTCACTTTGCTAAAAACAGCTCTGTTTTCTGTGATATGTCCACGTTGTGTTTTGGGGCATATCCTGTCGCGGGCGCTAGGCCTACCCACACAAGTGAGGTATCATTTTTATCGGGAGACGTGGGGGAACGCTGGGTGGAAGGAAATTTGTGGCTCCTCTCAGATTCCAGAACTTTCTGCCACAGAAATGTGAGGAACATGTGTTTTTTTAGCCAAATTTTGAGGTTTGCAAAGGATTCTGGGTAACAGAAACTGGTCCGAGCCACACAAGTCACCCCTCCTTGGATTCCCCTAGGTCTCTAGTTTTCAGAAATGTACAGGTTTGGTAGGTTTCCCTAGGTGGCGGCTGAGCTAGAGGCCAAAATCTACAGGTAGTCACTTTGCTAAAAACAGCTCTGTTTTCTGTGATGTGTCCACGTTGTGTTTTGGGGCATATCCTGTCGCGGGTGCTAGGCCTACCCACACAAGTGAGGTATCATTTTTATCGGGAGACGTGGGGGAACGCTGGGTGGAAGGAAATTTGTGGCTCCTCTCAGATTCCAGAACTTTCTGCCACAGAAATGTGAGGAACATGTGTTTTTTTAGCCACATTTTGAGGTTTGCAAAGGATTCTGGGTAACAGAACCTGGTCCGAGCCACACAAGTCACCCCTCCTTGGATTCCCCTAGGTCTCTAGTTTTCAGAAATGCACAGGTTTGGTAGGTTTCCCTAGGTGGCGGCTGAGCTAGAGGCCAAAATCTACAGGTAGTCACTTTGCTAAAAACAGCTCTGTTTTCTGTGATGTGTCCACGTTGTGTTTTGGGGCATATCCTGTCGCGGGTGCTAGGCCTACCCACACAAGTGAGGTACCATTTTTATCGGGAGACTTGGGGGAACATAGATTAGCAAAACAAGTACTATTGCCCCTTGTCTTTCTCTACATTTTTTCCTTCCAAATATAGGAGTGTGTGTAAAAAAGACATCTATTTGAGAAATTCCCTGTAATTCACGTGCTACTATGGTCACCCCGGAATTCAGAGATGTGCAAATAACCACTGCTCCTCAACACCTTATCTTGTGCCCTTTTTGGAAATGCAAAGGTTTTCTTGATAGCAATTTTTTACTCCTTATATTTCAGCAAATGAATTGCTGTATACCCGGTATAGAATGAAAACGCACTGCAGGGTGCAGCTCATTTATTGGCTCTGGGTTCCTCGGGTTCTTGATGAACCTACAAACCCTATATATCCCCGCAACCAGAGGAGTCCAGCAGACGTAACGGTATATTGCTTACGATAATCTGACATTGCAAGGAAAAGTTACAGAGTAAAATGTAGAGAAAAATTGATGGTTTTTTCACCTCAATTTCAATATTTTTCTTTTTCAGCTGTTATTTTCTGTAGGAAACCCTTGTAGGATCTACACAAATGACCCCCTGTTGAATTCAGAATTTTGTCTACTTTTCAGAAATGTTTAGGTTTCTGGGATCCAGCATTGGTTTCATGACCATTCCTGTCACTGACTGGAAGGAGGCTGAAAGCACAAAAAATTGCACAAATGGGGTATGCCCCAGTAAAATGCCAAAATTGTGTTGAAAAATTGGGTTTTCGGATTCAAGTCTGCCTGTTCCTGAAAGCTGGGAAGCTGCTGAGTTTAGCACCGCAGACCCTTTGTTGATGCCATTTTCAGGGGAAAAACCACAAGCCTTCTTCTGCAGCCCCTTTTTCCAATTTTTTTGAAAAAAACGAAATTTTCATTGTATTTTGGCCAATTTCTTGGCCTCCTTCAGGGGAACCCACAAAGTCTGGGTACCTTTAGAATCCCTAGGATGTTGGAAAAAAAGGACGCAAATTTGGCTTGGTTAGCTTATGTGGACAAAAAGTTATGAGGGCCTAAGCGCGAACTGCCCCAAATAGGCAAAAAAGGGCCTGGCACAGGAGGGGGAAAAGGCCTGGCAGCGAAGGGGTTAAAGGAAAACGAGTTGCAAAATGAAAAAAATACCGAAACCATTTGGTTTCGTTTTTTCAGAGCAGGCAGTGGTCCATAGGACCACGGCCTGCTCTGAAAAAATATTTTTGTCGACATTTACAAAGGGGAAGGGGTCCCATGAGGACCCCTTCCCTTTTGCGAATGAGTTAGCACCAGTGTGACACTGGTGGTAACTGCGAGTTGCTTTGCTAAGGGAAGAATGCAATCTCTACAGATGACTTTAACATACCCTAAATGCAGACAATGAATCTGCCTGTTTTTTCCCCTCGATCTGCTTCCATTGTTGCATGACATACAAAAGTATTGTTCCATTCTGAATGGCATGAAGCAAGACTCCTACGATGGAAAATCCAGTTTAGGTCCGTAGCGTGGCACAAAAAGATGGAGTGTCAAAATATGTCAAGTAGATGCAAAAGTGCTCGTCCAAAAGTGATTCAGGAGAAGTAGATTTCGAGGTAAAAAGCAAACTGGGGCTTCAAGGAAACAATAAATTTAGACCGTCGTTTATAGACGTGCAAACAATCCAGTACTATACCACAGTATTGAGGTTTTAATTTTGCCAAGTTTCCAATTTATTGTAAGTTAGGGTAAGGTAAGAAGTTGTGAACTAAAGAACGTCTTTATTTCGCTATATGAAATATTTGCCATTGGGGATACTATATTGGGATACTATATTTTGGCAGCTCAATAAAAACCCTTTGATATTGTGATGTGCATTCATCAATACAAGGTATTCGTTGTGTCTGATTTAAGCATGAGTGTAAACAATGGGGAGTAATGCAGGTTTTGTGTAGTGCCTTTCCATTGTCCTGTACCATCAAGTGATGCCTGGTGTTATGTGACTGCCTCTGCAAACACAGCAGTCATCAAGGTCTGCTCTCATCTCCTGGTTTGAGCTGGTGTTAACAATTAACAAAGTTTGCTTCCTTTTTTAAAACTCTAGCAACAAAAAAGGATGATGGATGGAGTGCTGAAACTTTTCAAACACTCATTCACAGTCACAGATCTGGGTTTAGTCCATCGTTCTTTTGCTCACCACGCCACCCCACTTTGGACCCTGCCGTATGCAAATCAGTCTTGACCCTGATCCCCATGGGAACAGTCCAGCCCAGACTGCCAAGCCAGGTCCTCCCTGGACCGGAAACAAGCATCCTGGGACTGGTTTCATGGTATCACCCTTCATCAGCCAGGCTAGCTTTAATCCAGTGGCACAGTGAGCACGGAACCCACATCTGGGCCTTACCCTTCCCACTTAGGGCAACTTTAGCAACACAAAAGGAGGATGGACGGACTGCTGAAACTTTTCAAACACTCACCTCCAGTCACAGATCTGGGTATAATTCATTGTTCTTTTGCTCGCCATGCCACCCCAGTTTGGACCCAGCTGAATGCAAATCAGACTTGACCCTGTTCCCCATAGTAGATTAAACCCAGATCTGTGGCTGGGGGTGAATGTTTGATTTGTTCTGCATTCCATCCATCATCTGTTGTTTTTGCATTCCTTACAATTCGAGCATTGGTTGTTTTTACATGTTTGAAGTTGTTATTATGTATTTTTATCATGTATTCATTCTCCCGATCAGACAAATGATATATGCCAATAGGGAAAGGGGTGAGGGGAAAGAAAGTGAGTAGGATTAATAGATAGCATATGGCCCTGCTATATTTCATTTCATTATCCATAACAAAAAGTATGCCCGCACTGCTAGGTAGGTGGGCTCCCAGCATCAAGTGGCAGCTAATGCCCTTGGAGAGGTCAAGGGAGACAGGATTGATGAGGGGGCCATGAAACAACAGGGACACGAGCAAGGAGAGTGGGGAGGTTCTTGCATGATAAATGAGCCCCTGTCTGCCTCCAGCACTCATAAGTGTGTGGGGGTAACCAAGAGGGTCTTCCAGACCCTTCCAGCTGTAGATGATGTCATTGGGTGAGTGGGAGGTCGGAGCCTGGAAGCAGCAAAGAGTTGTCCATGAAATCGGGGGGGGGTAGGGGGCTGCTTGGGTGCCAGACTGGCCTCTCCTCCCAGGTGCAGCGTCACGGTGGCGTGAAAGAGGTCAGACAGGACAGACCATAGGATAGACCAATCTGTTATTGTGAAACCTAAGGACAAGAAAAGTTGTTTCCCAGACAATAATTCTGCATTCTAACTGGTAGCAGTTTGATATTTCTTTTTAGGTCGAACCTGCCTGCAGCGCGTAACCGTGAAGCCTTTCGACCTATTGTGTCTTAAAAAAACATCTAAAAAGGGACTTTCAGACTTCCCATTACTTGCCATTTGTTGGCATCATTATCACTCTTCTTTGCTTCCTTCTAATTCGCCAGCGCGTGAGGCGTCACTTCCTGTGTCACTTCCTTTTCCCTCTGTGGCACATGGATCAAATGCAGATTTATTTATCTAAATTAGTGTCCCTCTGCTGCTCGCGCTATGATTAAGGTACTATTTGCTTTTTTTGTTCTTTTTTGGCATTTATTATAACATGCAAACTCGTCCTGACAGGAACATATTGGATTGCTGTACATGAGAACCAGTTACATTACACAAGTTCACATTCATTTTATTTTTTAGGCACTGGGAGATTAAGTGATCTGTCCAGAATCAGAGGATGTTCATCTGACGCCGTCTGTGCTTGCACAATAAAATATTGACAAAGCCAAGAGATCTCGCACAAGCACGACCTACTGACTTTCCCAATGCTTGTTTAAGATAGCAGCTAATTTATAGGTTGCCTTTTAACAGAGGGTAAAGCCAACACTTTCCAACCTTGTAAAAGGCTGAGCTGCAAATTTAAGAGACCCTAGCGCCACCTTAGCATCGCCATAGGGTCATTTTTTTATGCTAAGGCAGAGCTAAAGTGGCATTTTCCCCTCACCATATTTACAAAGTGGCGCAACGCATGCATTGCGCCACTTTGTAAACCCTTCCACCACAATATGCCTGCGCCAGGCATAATGTACACAAGGGGGGCGTTCCTCCGTTAGGGGGGGTACCCAAAAATGGCGCAAGGAAATCTAAGAGATTTCCTTGCACCATTTTTTTTGGCGCTTTTAATGCCTGCTCAGAGCACGCATTAAAAGAGGGTTTTCATTATTTATAATGGGCCCTTATGTACTCTGCAGGAGTAGAGCCAAAATGTTGGCGCTACTCCTGCAGAGTACATCAATAGCCCTGGTGCCGTGCGCCATGATGCGCCTTATTTTAGATACGGCGCAAACAACATGACGCACACATGGTGGCTGTAGGGGGGTGCTAAGGGGTGCAAGGAAAGTGGCGCTGCACTAGCTGCAGCACCACTTTTCTTAAATCTGCCCCTGGGGTCAAGACATAAAACATACAGTCGGTTTCAGACTATGATAAACTCTCTAATGACTAGCAATGAATCAACACCACTGAAGATTGGCCAGTGCTGTTAATATTACCCTCGAACTAGTCCACCAGTTGTGCTCGATGCCTCCTGAAATGTTCTGATATATTTTTCTTCTAGTTTTCCACTTAATTATAACATTTACAAATCTTTGTGAAGTGAAATCCTTGGTCTGCTCTGTTGACGAATTCCTGCGGTAGCTCAGTGGCAGGGAATATATTCCCCAATACAAAATATGGAGGACAAGGAGCAGAGGAAGGGATTGGAGACACAGGTGATGATGCAGAGACAAAGGAGGGTGAAGAGACAGGAGAATGGTCATTAAATGCACCAGGTGCAGAGGCACTGGGACCCCGGGGTGTTTGGGGTCCAGAGAACTTCAATTCCGGGTTATTTTTGCGACCCAACCACTCGCATATGAACCTATTTTCTTTACTTTTATTAGCGCCCATGGCAGCCTTGCGTCGCCTCTTCCTGGGACACGTCTGTAACCGTGCCCTAGGTGTTTGCAAGTGATATGCAGGGTTTATTTGCTTATTCATTTTGCAGACTTATACAGCGTAAACAAGGCCCAGTGGGTTTCAGAGCACTTTACATAAGAACAGTATTACACTGAATGCAATGTTTGCATATGAACCGTTTCATATTCATTACTACATAAAACCAGTTTACATTCTTATTGTTTAAAAAACATCTTAGTAAAGCTGACAGTTTCCTAGGATGAGCTATTTCAGTACATTTCTGGCCCTTTGTTGTTTTTGAGGTCACCCACACACCACAAAGATGGCTGCCCAAAGCTCTTCTGATGATTCGAGGCAGGATGACATGGTGTGCAACTTGACTAGATCTCTGTTCAACCTAGTCAATGGGTACTCGCAAACATATACCCAGGGCCAAAAAGTATGGTCTGTGATGTAACCAAGGGCCGCATTGATGTTAGCGCTGTGTGGGTGGGGAGGGGAAATTGGCGGTAAGATACATGTAGCGAAAGCGAAGCATATCCATCTAGAGACTGAATTGAACAATATGTCCCTAGAAAACCTGATATTATTCCCAGCTTCCCCACTTTACCAAATAGCATGATCCTCGGCAATTGTTTTATTTCACTTTCCCTCCTTTTTGAAGGCCTCGAATACATAACTTCAGGATGTGCGCTGTACCAAACCTTCACCTGTGTTTGATTTAATAAATATAATGTTGTTCATGTTTAAAAGGATTCGAGGCTACCCAAAGAGTGCACATAACTGACTTGCCTCTTTAGTTCACTTTTGGCATTGTTGTCTGGGTGGGGGAAGAATACATGTTTCTAAATTTATGTTTGAAAACTATCACTTTTAAAATAGTACGTTTTAATGCACTGACTTAATCTAATGTATTAATGTGAAAAGGTTCCGAATGGTAAGAGACTTTATCATATTTTTACACTTTTGCTGCACAATGTCTTTAAAAATGAAGATGCTTCTAATGTTACATGTGCAGGACTCCCTAGTTACTTCCTTTACTTAACACCAGTTAACCTTTACATAAATGCTTGACAGTGTCTTTTGTGTGCTGAGTCACATAAACAGCAGCCCAGTGCTGCTGTTGGCCCAAGGGCCGCATGTAAAGGTCAAGCGGGCCGCACGCTGCACCCAGGCCGTACTTTGAGCATCCATGGTCTAGTCAATACATTCAGGTCAGACAACTTGGCCATCACAGTGTGGAATGATTTATGATGGCTCTGTCATCAGGAAGAAGCTGGTGTATCCAACCAGAATTGTGTGTGTGTGTGTGGGGGGGTGTGTTAGGGTGCTTCTCTCCCATTAAGCATCCAACTACTCAGACACCTTCAAAAAGGGTAATCCCGCAACATACTCCTTGCTGTGTGATCCCTCCTAGGTTTCTCTGTGCACCACTGTCGCTCAAGGATGACGTTTTGCTGTGCATGGGGTTCCATCAGGACCGGGTTTAGGGCAGTGCGACCGGTGCGGCTGCACTGGGCCTGACGTGGATGAGGGCACTGACTTCTGGGTGGTTGCTGTGTTCAGCAATAACTTACAATTTGAAAGCACCTGCTGCAGAGTTCCTTGTGTGTCCAGCTTTCAGGCAGCAATAAAAATGTTGGGATAACTCTTGTGATTAATGTTCCTGCTAGAGAGAGAGAGAGATCAGAGTTTTTTCTAGTTGCAGTTTTGACTCGCTATAAATTAGCGCAGAGGGTTAATGTGCCTGCTGCAAAGAACAAATCTGCATTTTATGTGGATAGCTGAGTGGACTAGTAAAACCAGCATTTACCAGCACTTTAAAACAATTAAATGTATGTGAGAGAGGGGCTGTGGAGAGAAGAGGGGCACTTTTGCCGGGTGGTAGTGAGGGAATCCCAGGAGGAGGAATGGGAGGGGTAAAAACAGATTGCCGCACCGGGCGCCACCAGCACTAAAGCCGGCCTTGATCATAAGCCACCTCCATGTCCAGGGCATCCCACAGAATGTGCTATCTCGGGACTGATCTTCATGTACTCTCTTGATGGTGAGACAGGGCACCATAAGAAATCAGATAATGGAAAAGTGGATGATCATACAACTCTCTTGTGCATCCTAGTCAATCATACTTACGTAAAACAAACAGCCTTTATGAGTGGAAATCATATTTCCTGATTCATTCAAAAAAGTATGTAGAATTTGCTGGTCACAATTGGCACAACTCAGGAAGATCCTACAGATGGAGAGAATTTCCACAGTCATAAATGTCAGAAAGGAGAAGGTAAAAATGGAGTTGCCATTTCAAGTATTGTGAACAATCTCAAAGTTTGTGCTGATATTCACAAAACATTACAGTACCTTTTCTCATTTTTAATGAAGAGCCCTGCACACTCCCACATTTTGTTCACAGTGTGGATGGTAAGGCATTTGTTTGGATGGAAAAGGTTCCCTGAGTCACTCTGGAGAGTGTGCTCCCCTGCTTCGATTTTCTCATAGAATGTTTTGTAGGTTTATTGATTTTTCTCCACAGCACAAATGACAAACATACATGTGTGCTGAGAGCTTCCTGTGACATGGAAGCTTGGCCAGAGTAGGGCTCTGTGATCTAGAGGGGCGCACCAAATTTGGCCTCCACTTCTGAGTGTGACTACCATCAGGCCAGAGGGCTGTTGACGACTGAAAATTGTGACAGCAATGGATGATAGTAGCAGGACAAACATGTGTTCCTGTCATGTACCAGCATGATTCACCTACTGGCCTATCCTTTACTTTTTAAATTGGTCTACTGGTCCTTTGCTCCATTCATGTGGAGCCTTGATGCCTTATATGTATGTGCATGATGTATTTACAAGGAGTGTGTATGTTACATGTGGCTGAAGCTACACACAAATACATTTTGCTTTCATGAACCAAAGTGGTACATGAGGTGGAGGTTGGCAAGAGCCACAGACAGCAATGACAATTTCATGTCTTCTCAGAGCATTCTGGAGTTCTTTTGCATTGGACCATTGTAGGAAATTGTGTTAATAGACGTGCAAAATGTGAGGCCGGCATAAGCAACAGATCCACAATTCCCACTGATTGGGAAGCAAGTACCGCACTGTAGCACTTGACTCTCTCAGGGTAGCGAAGCAGAGAAGTCCAAGGTCTACTCAAGGGAGGTGGTGTGGGCTAGTTATCACCATTCACTGGCACACAATAATAATAATCAATAAATGATTGTCCAATCAGTGCTTTTACTTTGAAAAAGGAAAAGTACATTTTTATGCACACACTGCTAACTACTATGCACTGATTTACAAATATATACATGAGGCAGATAAAAAATACCTTAGATGAAAATTATGAAATCACATTCTGCCACTAAAGGGTTATGACCCCCAAAATGACAGTACTCTCCATCTATACCAGATAATACATCATATAATATAAGAGGTATAACTTTAAATTTAAAAAAAGCCTACCAGCATTGTCAAGATTCACAACATTAGAAAACAGATACTCCACATGTTAAAACCCCTATGATTTCCATAATCAGTAATAACCATGTGTAAATGCAATAATTTCTATAAATAAAGTACTTCAATATTGTTCAACAATCAACAATCATTGTCATAACAAAATTGTTAACAAAGCATTAAAAATAAACATAAAATGTGTAGGTGTCTTTTAAATATACTTTCAGGTCACATAAAATGAAGTCACAATTCAAACTCCTCGAGGGTACTGCACTCCCAGCTAAAGAGCAAAGCTTTTGCTTAGGAGTGCTTCAATATCAATGGAAATGTCAGGGGGGTCATAAACTGATGGTACCTAACAATTGTATGGTCAATCATAGGGACCCCAAAACAAAGCATCCCTTTAATTAAAAAACCAGCCCTGCAGAGCACTCCCTTGATGGAGCGTGAATAAATGATGAACGGCTCTGGCCACATTTCTTGAGCGCTGCATGGCCTCACACTGCGCTGATTCCTTCTGCATTTTTTGGTTTGGTTGTGGGGCTTTCTTTGTTGTTGGCAGCTCGGGGAGCCCACACCTGGCTGCCCCAGCTGGCTCCCCGCTTTGCCAGAACTCCTTGATGACAGCGCAGGAGCGGTAGCATGCTTCTTACCTGCCCGCTCCACCAGGGCAGGGTGTTTGGCTCGCTCCCGGATTCAGGCACAGGGAGTGGGAGCAAGGCCACTGCAGTTGGTGGCCCATAGATGCCCTTGAGGATGGGAATTAGCCTGAGGAAGAGGGCCCTTACACGCCCCCTCCCTGGTTAAAAAAATTAAAATACTCCTTGTGCTGCCCCCGGGCCCTGGGGCACCCCAGGAGTAATTTTTCAAAGGTGTGGAAGAGCCCCACGCATTTTGATCCTTGCTGGGAGTCTAAGATCACCATCCTTAAAAAGGCCATAACTTCGGGCCCTTCGGGCCGATTTGGATCATACTGGGATTGTTTTACTCCTGGTGGAGAGCTCTAGCCTCCAGAAACAGTTCCAGCAGGCCCCCTGGTCTAGAAAGGCCACATTACTGTGGGAAGCTGATTCTACTGGCTCCCTCCGCAACCTTCTCACTCGGTCTTTATTCTCTGGTATTCCTCCTGTCAGCTTGGGCACAGTAGTCCTTATCCTTTGCCCAACTGGTCCGCAGGGGATGTAAGGGGAACAACTTCACTGGCACTTGGAGAGACCCACTGGTCCTGTGATGAACTTGGAACAAGAGTCCTTAGTCCTTTAAGACATCACAGGGTTTGTCCTTCCAGTTGGCCATGGCTTTTGTGCCATCCAATTCCAGCAAAAAGCTCATCGAAAAGAGCACTCTCTCTCACTTGTGCAAGAGTTTTTAAATTGGGTGGACAGTTCTAGAAGCTAGGCACATCTAGCCTAAGGTGCCACATATCCTCTCCACCCGGTCCCAACCCTCCTGCGCACCATGCTGGGACAGTACAAGATGGTGCCGTCCAGAAGCCACTAGTCCCGTCCCTTATGGGAGCCTCAACTCTGCCCTTATCTGATATCATTGCCAGATCCTTAACCACCAAAACTTCAAAGTGGAACCCCTTCCTGTGTTGGGTCCAGTTGTCTGAATTTCCTCCTTTGTTTAGTGGACCTGGGCTGTCCCCAGCCCTGGAACAGTGTGACATCTAATTAAAGGATGCTGATTTTCTTCCCTACCCCTTCCTGCTTAGGAGTTCAGACAAGCACTGTGAATTACTACTTTTGTTTGGGGAGGCCTTTGTTCTCTCTGTTGGGAAGCAAAGTAATTCATTTGGCCCAGTAGGGTGATAAAAGGCCCGGCCTCTGATCCTGAACTAAGTCAGAGAAATATGAAAATTCAGGAAAAGTCTGGACCCATAAAGTGCACATGTATCATCTTGGGACCTGCATATTTGAACTAAGTGCGCACTTCCCACCCCAGTTTCATACCTCAAGGGACTTTGTAGGCCAAAGGGGAGCAAAAGTGCACTCTTAAGGCAGATTTAACCTTGCATGCATAATAAAGTCTGTTGAACCTGGCCTTTTTGACTGGTAAGTCCCTGATAAAGTGCACCAGTTGTGCCAAAGGCCTGTAAATCAAAAGCTACTAGTGGGCCAGCAGCACTGGTTGTGCCACCCACATTAGTGACCCTGTAAATATGACTCAGACCTGCCACTGCAGTGTCTGTTTGAGTAGTATTAAACTGCCAATTCGACTTGGCAAGTGTACCCACTTGCCAGGCCTAAACCATCCCTTTTACTACATGTCAGGCACCCCTAATGTAGGCCCTAGGTAGCCCCAGGGGCAGGGTGCAGTGTATGTTTAAGGTAGGACATATACTTATGTGATTTACATGCCCTGACAGTGAAATACTGCCAAATTGGGTTTTCACTGTGCATGGCCTTTCTCTCTCATAGGTTAACATGGGGGTTGCCTTTAAAGATCCTTAAAGCGCAGATTCCCCTTGAGAGCAGATACAAATGTGGCGTTAGGGTCTCTGAACTCACAATTTAAAAATACATATTTTAGTAAAGTTGGTTTTAAAATTGTCTGTTTGATAATGCCACTTTTAGAAAGTAGGCATTTTCTTGCTTAAACCATTCTGTGTCTCTGCCTGTTTGTGGATTGTCTGTCTGGGTCAGTTTGACAGTTGGGCTGTTTTGCACCTCTCTAGGCAGTGACACAAAAAGGGGCGGGGTGTAGCCTGCATATCCTGATGAGCCATCTGAGCTAGAGGGGAGGGAGGAGTGGTCGTTCACACCTGAAAGGACTGTGCCTGCTCTGACACAGTGCAGTCTCCAACCCCCCTGGTGTGTGTCTGGGGCCTGGCCTGGACAAGGCAGGATCTGCCAAACACTTGAGACTTTGCTTTGAAGTTTGCTAACTTCAAAGGCAGAAAGGGGTATAAGAGGAAGACCCAAAACCCAAGCCTTTTAGAAGCTTTCTGGAATCAAGAGGAACCTTGGCTAAGAGCTGAAGAGCTGAAGAGCTGAAGAGCTGAAGGAGGAGTACTGTTCCTTGCTGTGTTGATTTGCTGGACTAGCCTGCAGTTGCTGCTTCTGCCTTAAAAGAGTGCAAAGGGTGAACTTTGCTGTGTGTCTTGCTTGAGAAAGTTCTCCAAGTGCTTGGAGTAGAGCTTGCCTTCTGTTGGAAGTCCCACAGAGACCAAAGACTTCAGTTTCCTCGACCTGCAGCACTGGGAACTGTGTGTTTTGTGCTGCTCAATAGGAGAAACCACCACGACGCCACCAACAACGACCCTGGTCTCAAAGAAGCTGTCATTTGATGACTTCACCGAGCCGCTGATTGCACCGCGACCTGTGGGCCCCGCACTCTGGCATTGCCTGCTCACACCACAGCGTGGGCATCCCCGACGCCACCGCTCCTGCTGACACCGGCGCTGCCTGCACTGTGGCCTGTGGACACCGCTTGTGAGGTACATGAAGCACCATCCCATCCCACACCTCAGCCCCGGTCCACCAACGCCAGCATCATCGACTCCAGGGTCGTCACCAGGCATCCTGCCTGCACCGTGACCTGGTGACACCGCATGTCGCCCTGCTTCACATCGCAGCCCTGGTCTCATCGATGCCGCTGGATGCCGTCACTGAGCCGCTGCCTGCACCGTGACCTGTGGGCACTGCATGTTGCATCGTCCCGCTTTGCACCACAGCCCTGACGCCATTCATACCAGCGCTCCTGACTTCATCAGTCCGGATTTGGATCCGCACGCGTGTGACTTCAACAGCCCGACGACTCCCACACCGACAGTGCGACGCCAGTGAAGCCGCTCTCCGGAGCTCATCGCCGGGATCACGACGCCCAGCAATTCCAAAGGTACTATTTTGCGGGTCTTCCTGACACTGTAGCTGGCCTGCCACGCCGCAGGTGGCCTGAACTGTTGGTTTTGTTGATCACGACACCGTGATAGCCACAGGTAGAGCTATCGACTTCAAGGAACTGTATTTTTGAGTAAATCTTGCAAAATTCATATCTTTAACACTGTATGTTGGATTTTTATCGTTTTGGTCTTGTTTTGCACAGATAAATATTGGCTATTTTTCTAAAACTGGTGTGGTGTCTTTTTGTAGTGTTTTCACTTATTACTGTGTGTTATGTGCAAATGCTTTACACATTGCTTCTGAGATAAGCCTGACTGCTCGTGCCAAGCCACCAAGGAGGTGAGCAGGGGTTATCTGAGGGGGTATCTCCCTTATCCTGACTAGAGTGAGGGTCCCTACTTGGACAAGGTGTAAACCGACTGCCAACTAGAGACCCCATTTCTAACAAAGTGTCACTGCAGACAAAACAGTTAGTCATACTGACTTTGCCTGTGAGTGACCACTAATATTATAACGACACCAGGTCAATATCTAACCCTGCAGATTCCCCTCTGAACCAATCTACATTTGCGCAGGTACCAGGCTGTGCACAAAGGTAATCTCATTTGTGCAGCCCTCACACATATTCACATGCATGTGCATATGTTCACGTGCAACCAGCCAAGTGCCTCTTACCCTATCTGCATCACACCTGTCTTACCTTAAAAGCCAGACACTAGCGGTAAGAACATGCAGTCCATTTATCATGTGATTTATGTCAGTGAGGCACAAGTAGTGAGATTCACCCACAGTAAAAAATCCAAAACTGAGAGGTCATAAAAGCAAAAATAATCTGGGAGTACAAAAAGGGTGGAACCCATGGCATATTGTGAGAGTTAGCATACACAGAGCTCTTTTGAAGTGTAGGCAAGTTTTCTGCAATATGCTGCACCATTGTTCTCTGGAAGGGCAACCCTCCACAGGGCAACATATAACTAAGTGGACAGTCCCTCCCTCCTTTGCACCCTTGTTTTGAGTATCCTCTCACAGAAGGCTCCCAACTCCACCTCCCTTTCCTGTTCACACCTAAAGGCAATAATAATAATAATAATAATAATAATAATAATAATAATAATAATAATAATAATCATAATCATAATCATAATCATAATCATAATAATAATAATAATACAATCACTTATAAAGCGCATTGCTTCTTCACACCTGTGACCCATCGCTAGGTAATGTGGGCCATAAACCCAGCTCAATGAACTATAAAGGAAAAACCAGGCCAGTTAGGCTGACCTGAACAGCCAGGTTTTTAGGTTTTTATGGAACAGTGGTTCTGAAGGTTCCTCTCTGATAAAGAGAGGGAGGGAGTTCAATTTTTTGGCTTCGAAAAAGCTAAAGGAACATCCTCCAAGCTGTGCCTTTTTAACAGCGTGAACCAATGGTAGTAGAGACCCAGCAGAAGATCTTAGATTCTTAGTAGGAACATAGGACATAAAGATAGGGTGCAAGCAGCGGGGACACTTGTTTGTAAGGATCATATGACAGTAGCACATGGTTTTAAAGGTAAGTGGGTTTTCAAGTGGTACCCAATGTAACTTTGACAGAGCAGAACCCAGAGATGACCACCTAGGGAGGCTCAGGAGCAGATGAGCAGCTGCATTTTGTACACACTGGAGTCTTCTCAACCAGGACTGCATTACTCCTAAATAAAGAACATTGAAATAACCAAGGCATTGACTTATGTCTTTCTGGCAGCCTCAGAGTGAAGCCCAAGAATCTTGCTGAGGGTTTTCAAAATTCTGAAGCACTTGCTTGCTAGGGCTGTGATCTGATTATCAAAAGAAAGCTTTTAATCAAACCAGATACCAAGGGGCATATTTATACTCTGTTTGCGCCAAATTTGCGTCGTTTTTTTCGACGCAAATTCGGCGCAAAACTAACGCCATATTTATACTTTGGCGTTAGACGCGTCTAGCGCCAAAGTATGAGGAAAGAGCACAATTTTTTTGCGTGAACGCCTTCCTTGCGTTAATGAGATGCAAGGTAGGCGTTCCCGTCTAAAAAAATGACTGCGATGCAAATGCGTCGTATTTATACTACCGGGCAAAAATCACGCCCGGGAGTGGGCGGGGCAAAAAACCCCGCATTTGCGCCGGATTTTAACGCCTGGGTCAGGGCAGGCGTTAAGGGACCGGTGGGCTCAAAATGAGCCCACAGCTGCCCCCCCATGCCCCCAGGGACCCCCCCTGCCACCCTTGCCCACCCCAGGAGGACACCCAAGGATGGAGGGACCCATCCCAGGGACATTCAGGTAAGTTCAGGTAAGTATAAATATTATTATTATTTTTTTTTTTTTTGGGCATAGGGGGGCCTGATTTGTGCCCCCCTACATGCCTCAATGCCCAATGACCATGCCCAGGGGACATAAGTCCCCTGGGCATGGCCATTGGGCAAGGGGGCATGACTTCTGTCTTTACTAAGACAGGAGTCATGTAAATGGCGTCTGGGCGTCGTAAAAAATGGCGCAAATCGGGTGGAGGCGATTTTTTGGCGTCAACCTGACTTGCACCATTTTTAAGACGCCCTAACGCCATTTTTCCCTACGCCGGCGCTGCCTAGTGTATGTGGTTTTTTTCCACGCACACCAGGCAGCGCCGGTCTGCTAGCGCCGGCTAACGCCATTCAATAGATAGGGCGCCCGCATGGCGCTTCAGAATGGCGTTAGCCGGCGCAAAACTTTTTTACGCTAAACTGCGTTAGCGCAGTTTAGCGTCAAAAAGAATAAATACGGGCCCAAGGCTCCTAACTTTCAGTTTAAGAGGGGGCAGTGGGCTGAGCACCACTGTGTGGCTAGACGAGAGTGGGTGTCTAAGCAAAAGTAAATAATAATCCATAATGGTCCCAGGACCAAGAACCTGGAAAGGTCTGTAATCTTCCAGGAGAAGGGCTACCTGGGGCCTGTCTGGAGAAAAGTAGCTGCTGTAGCGGAAGGAGGATCTGGTGCTGCCCTTGAAGAAAAAAGACTGCCTTCAAAAGGACGACTGCTAAGAGCTAAGGATTGCTGCCACTGGAACCTAGGTAACGACTGATGCTGCCAGGAAAGGGGCGTGGCCCAGGGACCAAGGAGTTCTGAAGCTGACCCACATGTGAGAGGTTGGTGCACATGAATATCTCATCCTCATAGTCTGTCTACCCCTCATCAAGCTTTGGTGCCTTTAATTTTGGGATGTGTGCCATGAAGAATCATGATCTCAGGTCAGCAGACACAAGCAGAGAAACACAGAAAGAATGTCCATTCCACATTAATAGACCTTCCTCCTGGATGGGCTCTTCAAATGTTTAGATGGTGGGTTTGTGTTGGGCTCAAGGAAGACTCATCAATGAAGCGCCATCAGCACTGAGAGGCCATGCTGGAGTACAGCCCATGATCGCACCACCCCACTATTTCAGTTAAGCTTGATACCAGCATGTCAACATAAGGTCATTGTAACCGGACGTCTCCGGACGCCGGTTTCCAGGACATTGTGCGGAACGGACGCGAGCCTGTGACGTCAGACGCCTTCGGCGTCTGGACGACAACCGAAAGAAAAGACGGACCAAAAGAGGACGAAGAGAGAGAGGAGACGGAAGTGGTGTCTCGACGTGCGCGACCGGAGGAGAAGGAGACCGGGACGCCGACGACAGAGAAGAAGGAACCCGCCGAAGGAACCAAGACCCCGAGAGAGAGAGGAGAGCCCCGGGGCTCTCCCGCCCCCGTCGGAGAGAAGCCGGGAGGCTGCCAAAGTGCCGGCCACGTCCCAGGAGGGGCGTGGTCACCTCAGGTACGTTCGTACCGCAGCTGGGGGTTTGCTGGAGGGTGGTTGTTAGGGAAAAGGGGAGCCAAGGGAAAGGAAGGGAGGTCCTGCCGGGAAGGGGAGGCCATATAACAAAGACCCCTAAAATAAAACCTAACCCCACAAAAACCAACCACCAGAGGATTTCTACAAGGAGGAGAAGGTCTGAGAACACCCATAGGGGGGAATCACAAACCAACGGGCAGTTAAACCCTCACTTCCCTTCACTTATACCTACCCCCCCCCCTCACCGCCCTACTAACCCTATATACTTACTTTATATATATATCCCACTTACCTGTTTTGTTATCCTCCTTTCTATTTTCTTTGGAGAGCCGGGCCCCTGACGAAGAGGAGGACCGGAGACCTTCCCAAGGCTGGACCGCGTTACTCACGGACTACCACCAAAACCCTGAAAGAGAAAAACAAGGGGGAACTTTTTTTTGTTAATTATTTCTGGATTGCAAGTGCGTTATCCGTGTGAACAAAACAAGGGATAAAAAGCCATCCTTAAAAACCAAAACACGAATAAAATAACTAAAACCTACCTTCTGCGCCTGTTATCTTATTCCAATATCCCTTTTATGTGCTTCAGGGATAAAGAACCCATTACAGTGGTGTCAGAAGTGGGATTTTGAACTCGAGGGAGCGATGAAAGGCACAGGCTAATTCAATAGTGGTGTTAGTATCTGGACTTGGGTGTTGCTTGATCCAATTACGGGTATTGGTAGGTAGAGCATCTAGATATTGTTCTAGGAGAACAACCTCAATGATATCCTCCCTATTGGTCCCAATGGGACCTAGCCACTTGAGTCCTAAGTCCTTAATTCGAAAATATAGGGCCCGGGGATTCTCGGAGGGTCCCCACTTGGCTTTCCTAAACCGGACCCTATAATGTTCTGTATCAAAATCCCTCCCGTACGGCCAACACTTAACCCCCTCCGACAGAACCTCGGACCCTCCCCATCCCTAGGGCGAAAACCAACCGAGGATCCGGGAAAATTACGAGGTCCAGAAAGACCCTATATGCAACAACCACAGTGTTTTAGCTGTGGAGAGTGGGGACATATCGCCCGGGTTTGCCCACTGAAGTCAGAAAAGTCAGAGCCGATGGAAATAGGAGTCACCAGGGGGAGAGTCTTCTATACAGGGGGAAAGGAAACCCGATACAAGAAGAGACTTGTTATCAATGGAAGAACCACAGTAGCGCTCATCGACTCAGGGTGCAGCCAATCTGTAATTCGTGCTGATTTATTGGAAAAACCCCTTTTTGCTTCAGGGCTTACAGTATCCATATGTTGTATTCATGGAGATACAAGAGAATACCCCCTAATCTGGACAACTTTGTCCTGGGATGGAAAAGAAGTCCCCATAAGGATGGGGGTGGTGGAACGATTAGTCGAAGAAGCTATCATAGGAACCGACTTCCCTGACTTTTCGGAACTTCTTGACAGTACAAAAGACTCTGAAAACATGAGCACATAGTGGAAAAGAGCCCCTTTTTCAAGAATAGGAATGGACATTGTAGGTCCTCTCCTACCTTCTTCTAGAGGATACCGTTATATACTGGTATTAGTGGATTATGCCACCAGATATCCAGAAGCCATCCCACTTCTGACACCAAGCGAAACTATCCCATTATTGAGCGAGAATGTCTCGCCATCAAGTGGGCACTTGAGAGCCTCCAATATTACCTCCTGGGAAGATCCTTTCTATTATATACGGACCACGCTCCCCTCACCTGGCTATCGAGGTATAAAGATACTAACAGTCGCATATTGAGATGGTTTGTGGAGCTTCAACCTTTCTCCTTCCAGGTTTGCCATCTCCCTGGTGATCTTATGGGACAGGCTGACTATTTATCCCGGTTCCCGGGACCTTTGGGGCTCGAACAGCCCCATTCAAGGGAGGGGATGTGTAACCGGACGTCTCCGGACGCCGGTTTCCAGGACATTGTGCGGAACGGACGCGAGCCTGTGACGTCAGACGCCTTCGGCGTCTGGACGACAACCGAAAGAAAAGACGGACCAAAAGAGGACGAAGAGAGAGAGGAGACGGAAGTGGTGTCTCGACGTGCGCGACCGGAGGAGAAGGAGACCGGGACGCCGACGACAGAGAAGAAGGAACCCGCCGAAGGAACCAAGACCCCGAGAGAGAGAGGAGAGCCCCGGGGCTCTCCCGCCCCTGTCGGAGAGAAGCCGGGAGGCTGCCAAAGTGCCGGCCACGTCCCAGGAGGGGCGTGGTCACCTCAGGTACGTTCGTACCGCAGCTGGGGGTTTGCTAGAGGGTGGTTGTTAGGGAAAAGGGGAGCCAAGGGAAAGGAAGGGAGGTCCTGCCGGGAAGGGGAGGCCATATAACAAAGACCCCTAAAATAAAACCTAACCCCACAAAAACCAACCACCAGAGGATTTCTACAAGGAGGAGAAGGTCTGAGAACACCCATAGGGGGGAATCACAAACCAACGGGCAGTTAAACCCTCACTTCCCTTCACTTATACCTACCCCCCCCCCTCACCGCCCTACTAACCCTATATACTTACTTTATATATATATCCCACTTACCTGTTTTGTTATCCTCCTTTCTATTTTCTTTGGAGAGCCGGGCCCCTGACGAAGAGGAGGACCGGAGACCTTCCCAAGGCTGGACCGCGTTACTCACGGACTACCACCAAAACCCTGAAAGAGAAAAACAAGGGGGAACTTTTTTTTGTTAATTATTTCTGGATTGCAAGTGCGTTATCCGTGTGAACAAAACAAGGGATAAAAAGCCATCCTTAAAAACCAAAACACGAATAAAATAACTAAAACCTACCTTCTGCGCCTGTTATCTTATTCCAATATCCCTTTTATGTGCTTCAGGGATAAAGAACCCATTACAGTCATAGACACAAGTGACATTGACTGGTTTAGTCAAGTCAGTGGAACCTATATAAGATGGCCCTACAGGATTGATCACTACCAAGAGCTGTTTAGCCGTTGCTCTCATCTCAGGCAGGAAGTACATGCTGAACCACATCAGATTACAAGCACTGGCAAAGCCAATATGTCTAGCCTATGCAAGAGCTATTGGCTTTGCCAATGTGTTTTAGACATGTTGTACACCTGTGTGGCTGCTGTTAAACATGACTAAAAGTTAATGGCATGGAGGAGAGTGGTGTGGAGTATCGTAGAGTGGAATGGTGAAGAGTGGAGTACAGTGTTGTAGAGTGGAGTGGCAGAGAATGTTATGTATTGGAGTGGCATAGTGTGGAGTCATGTAGAGTGACTTACATTGGAGTGGCATAGAGTAAAGTGGACTGGCATAGAGTGCATTAGTGTAGAATTTTGCAGAGTGTAGTGGTATAAAGTGCAGTGGCATTGAGTGCAGTGGCATTGAATTCATCAGCTTACAAAGCAGTGTTGTAGAATGCAGTGATGAAGATTTGAGTGGTGCACAGTAGAGTGCATTGGTGCAAAGTGGAGTTGAACAGAGTGAAGTGGCACAGAGTATAATGGCACATTGTAGCATGGTGCAGAGTAGAGTGCATGGAGCAGAGTGGTACAGAACATAGTTGCGCAGATTAGAGTAGAGTGGCGTAGAGTACAGTGACGTAGAGTGCAGTGGCATAGAGTAGTGCAGAGTGGAGTGGCATAGAATTGAGTGATGCAAATGGCAGTGGTGCAAAGAAGAGTCAAGTGGCATTGAGTTCAGTGGCATAGAGTGGTGCAGTGTAGAATAGCATAGAGTGGTGTAGAGTAGAGTATAGTGCCATACATTGCAGTGGCTTAGAGTGGAGTGGCATAGTGTGGAGTACAGTAGGTCAGAGTAGAGTGGCACAGAGTTCAAAGGCGGAAGGTGCAGTGTTGCAGAGTAGTGTGTCAGAGTGCAGTGGGGAAAAGTGGAGTAGAGTGGCATAGACAGCAGTGACACAGAGTACAGTGCAGTGGGGTAGAGTGCAGTGACATGGAGTGCATTGGTGTAGATTGCAGTGGTTAAGAGTAGAGTGGTGTGAGTGCAGTGGTGTAGAGTAGATTGTTTGAGAGTGGAGTGCAGTTGCATACAGTGGTATGGAGTGCAGTGGCATAGACTGCAGTGGTGCAGATTGGATTAGAGTGGTGTAAAGTGGATTGGTGTAGAGTGCAGGGGCACAGAGTACAGTGTTACAGAGTAAGATGCATTGGCCAAGAGTGTATTGGCATAGAGTGCAGTGTTAAGGAATGTTGTAGAGTATGACTACAGCAGCATAGAGTGGAGTTGTGCAGAGTAGATTGTCATGGCCTAGGCTGGAGTGGTGTACAGTGCAGTGGCAAAAAGTGCGGTGGTGTAGAATAGAGTGGCGAAGATTAAATTGGCACAGAGTTGAGTGGTACTGGGTAGAGTAGAAAGGCTCACCGTGAAGTTCAGCAGAGTGCAGTGGCGTTAAGTGGAGAAGTGCAGAGTGCAATGGCGTGGAGTGGTGAAAAGGGAAGAGGTGCAGAATAGAGTGTAGTGATATAGAATGTGGTTTTCATGGTGTGGTAGCATACCACCATTACATACAACACATTTTCAATTGAAATGAGCATTACATTTGCACAAACATACAATTTTACTAATAAATCTACACAGTGCACACACAAAAATGTGTGCATATTGCATCACGTAGGGTATGATTTGTTTAGATCATATTAAAGTTTTGTTTCCAACACACTTCAGAAATAACAAAAAATGGCCTTTGTTTATGTTCCTAATTCTGGTATCTTCTGAAATACTTAAACAGTTCATTTAAGTATTGATGTGTGCTAGAAAAGAAACTCTTTCCAATCCCCAGTATCAATCAAGATTGCCACATAAATCCTCTCACTTTGAAGTCTGAGAAAGAAAAGTAAACAAGCGTCCTTGGAAGACAGCGCCTAACATTTGACCATGATCTTTGAAAGCACAGCAAATGTGACAAGATAAGAACAAGATTTACAAGCCTGTTTACAGAAAGGGAGAACTACGAAGGATACTGTAAATAAGGTTTTAGGAAGGGAAGGACCGAGCTCAAGCTGGACAGAATAAAGCAAATAAAGCCAGCAAATGGAAAGCTAGAAAATGTGAGTTACAAACCACAAAGCAATTGGCAAGTAATGAACAGAATGCATTCCTAGGTCAACTTTCTGAATGTCACCAAGATGTCCTTAGCAAACCAGACAACACAGGTCTTGTAGGTTGGGACCTAAAAATACAGAGATTCTGTGCTCAAGTATGCAGCACTTAATTTGAGCCAGTGGTTTCCGGTGGGCCCACTAGCACTCGTTTTTGGGGACCAGAACTTATTTTTCCTCATCAGACGTTGATCGAGAGCAAGAGGTGGCAAAACAAATGCAGGAGAAAGAAGGAGGAAGAGAAAGATGGAAAAATTGTGACAAAAGAAGAAAGCAAGAACCTGTAGAGGAAGATAAAGGGTCAGGGAGTGTCTGGTAGTTGATGTGGATTTTAGACTACGCATTTGGCACTCTGAAATTTAGGTACTGACTTCGGGCATCTGAGCAGAGCCTTGGGCATTGGCACTGAGAGAGATCAAATTTTATTAATAATTAGTGGCATAGAAGTTAGCATATGTTGACAAATGAACCTGCATTTAAAAGCCTAACAGAGAAAGTAACATGAGTTGTAAAATGTGAACGTTTTAAATATGGTAAACCATGTGGCCACCATTCGTATTGTGCTCCATGTTTTAACATGTGGGTTTTGCATTTTATTAAATGAAAGTATTAAATTGAGCTAATGTTAAAAATGTTTTATTAAATGCAGATTAATAGTTGAAGTGTTAAAATTAATATGAATTAATCATAGATATATTGAATTAACTTGATTTTATTAATGCAAATTACATGTATGCAGACCAAAATACTAATTTAAAATTAGTTCTAGCATGTTATAAATGATGTTTGCGAATAAATAATTTGCTTTACATATATGAACTGTAAGCTGCACAATAGGTTCATTAATGTATTAAAAGTGTTAATGTGTATTAAGTCTTCCTTGGCTTGACTAGGCCTAAGGAGATTCATTTTGCAGCAATAATGGAAAATCACTTGTTTATTCTGTCCCCTCTGACCTGAATTCTTTCATAGGCTGTCAATGTTAATGTTGAAAGTCCTATTGTATTGTAGGCAATGTTTTAGATGCTACAAAGTAACACTATTTGTTCAAGCTGTCAAACAGGACAAGACCTCTGTAGTTCTCATGTGAAATGAATAAGCTTAGTTTAGGACCTCAAGTGAGAAATAACTAGAGAATGTAATATTTTGTTAGTAACATGTAAAACCACCCCATGACAATGCACTTTAGCTGAGAAGATTCTTAAAAGTATCAGAATTGGTGGTGCCATCTGCAGTAACTGGATGCTGAAACTGATGCCCAAAGTGCGCCCACCTGAAGGACCAACCGAAAGGAATTTGGTGTTATGACTATGTCGTCCCATTTCTAGGGGGCGCTGTAAGGGGACTGTCGGTGGCCTGGGAATCACCTTGAACACTTTTCTAGAGTCCCTTGCTGACTCCTGTTTGTTTCTCTTTTCGCCATGGTATGCTTTTGTAGTATTACATTTGCTTCCTGGGGCTGCAAATTCCATAATGCACAGACTGGTAGTCAGGAAAGCCTGGATTCTGTTTTACATTGTTTTCTATGGGAGAACCCCAGTTGCTCCTTCTCACCGGATCCTCTTCTTCAGGACTTGCGAGTGTCTGAAACCACACACGCCTGAGACCTCTCCTGTGCAGCCCAGTCATGTGATTCCACCTGGGGTTTTCTGCAGCTTGGAACTGCTTATAAGCAGCCATTTCCTCAAGATCCTTTGTTGTGCATTGGAGTTCGATTCCTTTGTGTTACAGACCCCTTATCGGATGGTGTTCCAGTCTTGTTCCTGTTCTGTTCCAGCCTGAACCTGTTTCCTGTTTCTCTGCCCTACTCCTGGTTGTTCCAGCCAGTCTGCTCCCTATCTTTTAGCCTTGTACCTGTTTGTTTCTTCCAGAGCCTGCTCCCAGTTTCTCTGTCCTGTTCCTGCCTTGTTTCAGCCTGAACCTGCTCTCTGTTCCCCAGTCCTGTTTACTGCTTATTCCTACTCCCTGTATTCCAGCCCTTCCTTGCTTGTTCCAGCCAGAGCCTGTTTCTCATTCCTGTCTCTGTGCCAGCCAAAAGTTTGTGCCCTGTTTTCCAGTCCTATTCCTGCCTTTGCTTCATCCTGAGTCTGTTACCAGTTCTTGCCTCTGCCTCTTAGTTTGTTCCCTTCTGTTTCTGTTTCTTCATGGGTATTTGTGCTTGGTAAGTGTTCTATCAGTTTTCACCAGTGTATAAGTGTCCTCCTTTGTACTAGGGTTGGGTCCTGGTCTCCAGGAGGCAATTCCAGCCCCCATCCTTGCCTAGTGTGATATGTTGTCTTTCGTGCCTAACAGTGACAGTGTGCTATTGCTGTTTTTCCACGAATTGTCACTGTGTTTCCAGCTGGACCCACAAGAGCTTGTCTTGTGTATGTAAGTACTATCCTTGTCTGTGCTCTAGGGTCCAGAGACAGAATCACTTCTGCTGCCTCCTTTCTATGGGGCTGGCAGGGTGACTATCTGTAAGAGCAAACTGCAGAGGCATTGGCATTCCCTGTTGCTGTGGGAGGTTCTGCGCCCTACCCTGTGTACAACCGCAGCGTGTTTGTCCATTAGTAATCCGTTTCCTGTTTGTTCACACAAGGGTTGCTCTGCTTTACTTTCCTGTGTCCTGTGCCTTCCATAGCTGTCCCTTTCCGGGTATGCCTTTAGCTGCTCTTCTGCCCCAGTACACCACCTCTTTGGGATATTCTGTGACCTCAAGGGGTGTCCCAACCAGAGTCCTGATCAGACTCGCCCGAAACCGTGACATTTGGTTATTCTAATTAGTGAGAAATTTTGAGTTTTCGGTCAGTCCTATGCTTGTCTTGAAGCTGCCCAGAATGCTGTTTAAATCTGCTGTTCTATTCTCTGAGTCTCCTGATGAATTTCCTCATTATAGTCTTAACTGCCCTATTCTGTTATGTGGTTCAGTACTAAGAAGGCCAACTAATTCAGAACTTCTGGTCTGTCCTATGTGCAGCTCGTGTTCTGCATTGTCCTGATGCTGCTGTCAACTGATGCCAGAACAAAGTGACCGCCCTGCCTGATGAATTGTTACGGTCTGCTGTCCCATGAGGAGAGAATAACCAAATGTGGTTTCTTGTTTTCTTTAGTTATTGACTTACACCAGCATATTTTTTAGTAAGTTGTCCTAGTTAGATGTTTTTCCAAATTAGCTTTGCCTTTTTTTTATCTTTGCTTTTGCCCGCATGTGTTAGATCATTCCCACACATGCTAGTCCCAATTCTGGTTAGTGTTTGCCATGGCCCAGCTTTGTAACCTGAAATCCGAAACTGAATGTTAAAACATATTTTGATGATTTTCTGATGTCACCATCATCTGCTTTGAATTCTAACAGCAGTGTTCATTTCATATTGTTATTAATCTGTATCATTCTTTTGTATTGTTTAACAGTATTGATGTTTAGTAGGCTAAACCTTTTCTGACGTTTCGGTCAGCCTATGTTTTTATGTATGCTTATAACTTAGTTTTGCGCACCAGATATGTAACATTGATTTTGGGATTGTAATAAAGCTTTGAAACTTTACTCAGTTTGGGGTTTGATTTAGTGTTAAGTTGTTTGTGGTGCTCAATATTGTTAATGATATAATGCCATTGACTTGTGATTGAATGAATCTGACAACTACACTCTTCGCCAAGCCCAAAGATTCAGTCGACCTCAGTTGGTGAGATAGGCGATGGTGTCTCACCCAGAACAACGGTAGGTGTTGACCTGGAATTAGGGAGTAAATTCTTCTTGGCTCGTTGCGCTCCAGCAGCACTCATTCTTTTACAAATTAAGCACTGCAAGCATGGAAATGTGTGCAATGGTATGAGCCTGGGAAACCTGTATTATGTGCAGCCCATCATTACCCAAAAGAGACCTTTGGGGAAAGGAATAAATGGAATCCTAGAATTACACTAAGAACCTAATAACAGGTCATTTCCTCCCAGTGCTTTTTGCACTGAGTGTATGTATTGTAACACCATCTCTTAGCAGAGTACTAGTTTTCTCACATACAGTGATGGAAAACATGTCTATGTGGACATTATCTTTTCAACAAGCAAAGGCACTGGTTGGACATCACCATACTGTTAATGGGATAGGAATGCAGGGGGAGTTAGTGGAGGGTGCAGCTCCCCCACAGTAACCATGCTGGAGGTGAGAAGGTGACTGAGCAATAAGAATGCCTTTAGATTGTATCTTGTCATGGAGGTCAAATGTCAGGCTCAGTCTTCTGACCAGGTGTTGCTTATTCTTTAAACATGGAGATTGGGGAGTCATCTGATTTCTTTGCAAAGTGAGAGGATTTTGTAATGTGAACTACGTTGAGTGTGAAAGAAACGGTTGATGAAGGTTTTTGTTTTTTCCTAACACAACACATTCCTTTGTAATTCTGAAGTGTTATGGACACAAATATTTTAATAAGATTAAAATAAATGAAGATACCTTTACTTGGTGATGCGCAAATGATAAATATTCATTATATCCCGGTTTTCACACACCATTTGTGCGCTGTATTATGTTATCAGTAAAACTGCGTCTGCGCAAATTCAGCAGCCATTTTAATGGAAAGTGCGCTGCCACACCATGCTTTAGTTATGTATTTATAGGAGTGTGCTGCAAAATTAGGGTGACCAGGCGTCTCAAAATTGATGGGACAGTCCCGGCTTTTCACTGGTTGTCCGGGTAGATTTTGGGAAATTAAGCTCATGTCCTGGTTTTTAGAGAGGGTCGACTGAAAACGATGGGTGGTGCCTTTTCAGGTTTTCCAATGCAGGAATAGTTTAATTAAACAATTTAATTAACAGGCATGATACTGGCTTAAAAATTCCATTTGATTTGTGTTCTTAGTGGCTCATCTGTCATTCTGTGCGGATGAGCGATTTCATTCTGTGCGCTCGGTTGAAGTAAAAGTGTAGTCCTTCTTCTATTTTTGTGAAATGCCAGGTTTTTGTCTTTAAAATATTGATCACCCTATCTAAAATGCAGCACCGACTACATACTACTCCCTCACCACACTACTGCTTAATGGAGGTGGGCCATTAGCTACACTTTTTCATTACTGATGCCAGCACCCCTACTCTGAAAATGTTTCCAGCACCCTTGGTTATCATTGCACACATATCTGTAAATACTAGAAACTACACATCCGTGTGGGAGCGCACAGCATTTGCTTGGGTCTTGCTAACCACTCCACCGCCAAAACAACACTTAAAACACCAAAAGAGTGTGTAAGTTATCCACGCATGGGTAAGGACGGATTCCTAGCTCCCCGACATCACATAGCTGAGTTGGCATCACCGCCTGTGTTTCCTGGTTACTGAAAAGACTGTTGTCCAGACTTCATTAAGATACAAGTTAACCTCCCAGCTAAGTGAAGAACATTAACTAACCTCGTGTGTTACACCTTTCAGCCTGCTTCACAATCTGCCTTCTGTGCTAGAGTAATGTTATACACACGTGCAACTGGACCCTCGTGTGGCACTTCGGGGGCTGTTTATAGACATACCAGCTTTTACAGCACAATGTCCTGGCTGTGTGGGACCACAAGCCCCTCTCAGAGGGCAGCCCTTGCCTCCCCCTCCCTGCCCTCGCGCCCTGCGGTAATCCCCTCCTATCAGATTCCAGGGGACGCCCGATCTGTACTCGGTGGCAGTCGGGGGACACGCCCCCCGGAGACTGGTAAGCGGTGAAGCGCCTTGTAAAACCTGCCCCTGATTTACGATTCGGCACTTAAGCACGCGCTATAAACTCCGAGCAGGGTCCATCTGAGATTAGCATAGCGATGCCTCAAAAATAACACGGCCTTATGAAACACTCTGACGGGTTCGGACTGACGTGCTTTAAATCACATTAACGACCAGAACCGATACTTTCTCGCAAACTCCAATAAAGAAAAAAAAAAGTTTCAGCAGTTGTTCGGGAATTCGGGGCTGCACCTGGACGGTCCTTCCGATTTGAGCAGGCATGACGAACCCCGTGAACTCGCAGCCACGACATGGGGCCGTTAATGCTTCTCCAGCATGCCCGTGAGAAGAGGGGGGCGGGGGGCTGTAAACAAAGAGTTACCTTAGCAGCAGACCCCAGAGTGGACAATGCAACTTTTATATACTGGGAATATTGACATACACTAGCACTCGTGTTTCAGCGGACAGGCCCCGCTTGGGGCAGATTTAGCAAGTAAATGACTCCGCACTTAACAGGAGGGGGGAGGGACTGGATGGTCCCAGTGGAGATTTATCCACCTTACCGTAAAATTAGAGAATATGGTCATCAAATGGGGTTTTGACACATTTACCTTGTCCAATTAATTGGCAATCTAATACTTTGTATACCCAGGACGATTATGTGGCTTGCCCGGAATCACACGTTATTTTTCATGAAGTGCTAAAGCCAGGAATAGATCCCTGGTTAGGACAAACAGATTTGGAAAACCAAAAACCGGGACATGCCATTAGACACAACCTGCCTGACTGTGGGGCTTGAAGCAGGCGACGGTGTGGCGGAATGACGTTTAGGGCCGTATTTGGGACACAGTTTGTCATATTTGCACCATGCAACGTGGTACATGCGCGACGCAAACCTTAAGTGAGGTTTATGAACCCAGGTAGCCTTGAGTGGCTCAATAAATTTGTAGTAAAGTAACACAACCCAAATCTCTGCGTTGCTTTACTCTGCGCTACGGAAGCGTTCCATTGGTGTTGCGTGGGTGTTCCAACTCCAATGGCTTTTGACGCATTTCCAGATTTTGGAATGCGCTAAAAAAGATGTACCTCCCCAGGAGAGCAGTAACAAGAAGAAATATTTTTAATTTCTCCCTGTTTTTTCCTCTGTGTGCTGTATCTCGCAGCACACATAGAAAGAGAAAAAGCTTCATGGGATTGTTTTTGTGCAGGAAGTCTGAAGCCAAGGTAGGAAAGGAAGACCTCTGTGCGCTTCAAAGCCCCTCTTTGAAGTCTCCCCCACTTCGAAGGCACCACTTTGTATAAGAATTGGACATCTGACCCTATTACTTCAGTACACTGCTACAAGGACTGGTACTCAGCGGAACTGCTGCTCTGGAAGAATTTATTTCTTGCTGTGCTGACCCGCTGCCTACTTCCTTCCTTAGCCTGGGTAAGAAGGAGTGGACTCACACCAGTTGAATGCAGAACCAGAGTGACTCCAAGGGCTTTCTGGCTTATCTCCTGATCTTCTAAAGTCTCAGGGACATAAAAGGCTTCCAACCCATCACCTACAGCACCTGGACTCTGCTATCTGTGAGTCTTACCCTGCCAAGCCGTGCCAATCCAGTTCTGTCCCTTAGAAGTGGTTATAAAGTGCTGCTGCAGTCCAAAACGCACAAATCAATGCTGTTGTGCTGTTCTGAACCAGCACATCTCCATCAACTTTGACGCACCAATGCTGCTGCAAGGCCTGATTACAACTTTGGAGGACGGTGTTAATCCATCCCAAATGTGACGGATATACCACCTACCGTATTACGAGTCCATTATATCCTATGGAACTCGTAATACGGTAGGTGGTATATCCGTCACATTTGGCACGGATTAACACCGTCCTCCAAAGTTGTAATCAGGCCCCATATGTCTGTTGGCACCATGGCATCGCTGCTGTTGCGAGGATAGTGAATATGGGTTCACCGACTGTGCGGCCCATCGCCTCGATTCTCAGCGTATCTCTGACTTTCCACGGCTTGGATCAAACACATCGCCTAAATCTGCAAAATCAACTCTAAGGCATCGCCTCCTTTGTTTCTCGCATCTTGTATTCATCATTGACGCAACTCCGTACCAAGGTACTGTTTTCAGCGAGCCAAGGCTGGTCCCTTTATCTGAGCTGTGCTCCATTGCGGTTTGCCTGACTTTTAAAATTTGAGCCAGTCAATCGTGACCAGATAGCCTCGGTTGGCGCAGTATGCTTTTAAGCACTACATTTCAGTTTATTCTTTAAAAATTCATATCTTGAGTTCAACCAATTGGGTTTTTGTAATTATGGTCATGTTTGTTGATTAATTACGTTCTACTTGTCTAATTAGGTGTGGCATCTTTTTTGTGGTGTTTTCAATGTTTTACTGTTTGAAGTGTTGCACAGATACCTTACACATTGTCCCTTAAGTTAAGCCTGACTGCTCTGTGCCAAGTTACCAGGGGGTGAGCACATGTTAATTTAGGGTGTTGGTGACTTACCCTGACTAGCATTATGGTTCCTGCTTGGACAGGGTGCATATCTCTACCAACCAGAAACCAGGTTTCTAACAAGCCTTCATTAATGGCCCAAATTATCAGATGACTTACTTTCTCAATTTGAGGCTCACAAACTGAACAGTGGTAATAACCAAGAAATGTCTTCACAGAGTGGATTCTTTTATACCTATTGATCCACTCAGAGCTGTATCCAGGGACACTGCCTCCGAGGTCAAACACACGTAGTCTGTCAAGAATCCATCACAGGGTTGAGCTTGTTGCCATATGGTAAAGTTGGACATGGCTACTTTAAGTTCAAATTCTGTAGTCGCAGCTTTGGATGGCAGCAGCTCTTCACATTACATCTCTACTTCTACCTCCTTCCGAATAGTTTCAGCATCAATATTCTATATTGGATTTAGAACTAGATCTCATTGCACATCAGTAAGGTAAAAAGATGTCAAACGCTCAATGGAACACTTATTAACTGCTCCAAGTACTCGATAGAGGTTTGTCTGGTCTCACGCTTGTGAGGCTATATCTCGCGACCTGATGACCAGACCATGCCAACACACAGATTCAGTTGCAGCTCATGGAACGGGCAGGGTGACGCACAGGTGGTTGGGAGGAATACAAATTAAATTAATAAGAATAATAAACACTTACCTTACTCGCCGCCGCACCGTTCCATCCGCTTCTCTGCTGCAGGCACAGACTCCCAGCCTGCCCTGCGGCCAATCCTGACAATGCTCAGAGCAGTGTCAGGATTGGCTGGAAGCACCCAGCCAGGGCGCTCCCAGACAGACTGGGAGTCTGTGCATGGTCTCTCCAGCCTGGCAACTGTGTTGCTAGGCTGGAGAGAGCCTACTGCGCATGTGTGTTTGGCCGGCCTAAGATGGGTGGCCAAATACACATGCACACTGAGGGGGAGTGCTGTGCTTTCCCCCTCACTGCTTGTCACCCCTGTCCCTTTACAAGAAAACAATAATAAACACTGTTTATTATCGTTTTCCTGTAAAGGTTTTGCAGCTGTCGCTGCTGGCGGGGGACGATGCTCCTCCACCCTATTGGAGGAGCTGCCCCTGCACGGATTGCTATTGACAAAGGGAGACTGTGGCCCTCATTACAACCCTGGCGGTCGGTGTTAAAGCGGCGTTGATACCGACGACAGGCTGGCGGTAAAAAAAATGGGATTTTGTCCCTGGCGGTAACCGCCATTTTAACACACCGACCGCCAGGGTGGTAACGGCTGCTGGGCTGGAGACTTCAGTCTCCAGCCCGGCTGTCATCGCAATCCCACCCTCGGGAGTACGACCCCCCCCTACCGCCATGGTTTTTGGGCCACACTTAACACCACGAAAACCATGATGGTAGCCACTATCAGTGCCAGGGAGTCCCTTCCCTGGCACTGATAGGGGTCTTCTCCTCCCCCTCCCCTCCCCAGAGTTCTTCCCCACTCTCCCTTTCCTGCCCCCACACCTATACACACCCACATGCGCACCATATACACACATGCACACACGTATGCTCACCACCACCCACGCATGCACACATACATACCCACACACCGCAACACACACCAACATACCTTGTCACACACATGCATTCACAACACACAACACTCACAATCACTCATTCACGCACGCATTCAACGCGACTCACACCCGCATGCACGCATTCCTAACATACACACCCCTCCCCACATACACACAACACCCCCACCCCCTCACCTGTTGGAGAACCCAACTTACCTGCTTGCAGGGGGTCCTCCGGCTAGAGACGGTCCGCGGTGCTGCTGTCAGCAGCAGCGCCCGCCAGCAAAACACCGGCAGGCCGTATCATTGCTCATGATACGGTCAGCGGTGTTTTGCTGGCGTGGCAGTGTTGCTGTCCGCAGCGCCGCCTTACCGCCATCCGCCGCCATGACCGTCGGCGGTGTTCTGGTGGAATACTGTCAGCAGTCATGATACGCGTAGACGGCCGGTAGCCACGGCGGAGGTATGTTGGCGGCCATCGCCGTGGCGGTAGGCGGTAGTTACCACCAATGTTGTAATGAGGGCCTGTGTGTTGTGGGAGGGCTGTGAATGCAAGAGGCAGGTTCATCCACCCCTATGTATCCTTATATACCCAGTCATATACTTGCGAATGCACCCACTCCTCAGCACCCACGTCTTATGTGGCTCAGGAACAGAGGATATAAGTGGGCCCTGTTCCTCCACCCCTTCAGCACAGGCAAGAGGAGTGTTCTGTAAGAGGACAGTTTTGTTAGAACCTGCAGTGTTTAATGTGATAATCGTACAGCTACACCCATGCCTTCCTCATCTCTGCTTGTGCTGCTGAAATCATTCCAAACCTCTAACTTCCCGCTGCTGTACCTCAGGAGGTACACTGATGTAACAAATGCAGCCTGTAAGGAGACACTGGTAACCGAGCCGTCACCTTCTGGCACCACCACGAAGTTCGAGTTTGTCCTTCTCAGTCTTTTCAGTCAGACAGGCTACACCTCCCTAAAAGCCACACAAATGCACACACTGTATTGTGCTACAAAGATGCTAAGATTTTGACAGTTGCAAACTGCAAATAGAAGCAAATAGAAGTGTTTGCAACCACAAAATGTTTATTCCACCTGATCCTAGATATGTTACGGCAAGGTTATGTAATCTCTGTGACAAATTCAGGAAAAGTGGCAAAGGAAGAGGCAGATTTGTGTTGCCATGAGGGTGCTTCTCTCTATTTGTCTCCCCCAGCCCAAGTGTACATGTTTCTGTTTAGTGCATGGAATGCATATATTCTTACCGGTGGCAAAACATGCATCATTTGCTGTAGCCTACATACATGAAATTACAGCAAAATACACAAGGTCACGTGAAATTACGTGAGGAGCATAACCTTGCATTTAGCAATTTTTTGTTAGCGCAAAATGCACCTTCTCATCCAAAATGGACTCAGGGATGCTTTGTGCACTAACAAAATGTTGCTAAATGCAACTGAACAGAAACAGCAACGGCCACTGGCGATTGATAAATGTATTGCTCTTGTGCTCTTGCAGTAGGATCTTTTAGCTAAATTACTCATAATTATGCAAACAGGCATATTTGTGTGATCTTCAGTAACTTTGCATCAAAAAAGCAGCACAAAATCACCTAATTACTCTGGCATAATTAAGATTTCACCCAAACCTAAAATTCATATCTCTGTCAACATTTTTAACCCCTTGTGGTGCAGCTGAGCCAAAACAGACTTCCAGCGGAAGAGATTTTTACTGACATGAAAGCGTTTTACAGCGTCCAGAAGCTGGTTGTGCGAGAGTTGTCTGTCTGGAACCATCTAAGAGTATCTATGGCGGGATGGTGGTTGGGTAGAGGTTTCTAGCCTTCCATGCAATAAAATTGCACAACTGACATCCATCAAATGACCGACAACTGAATTTTGTTTGCAGTTTGCAATCCTGAAATACATATACATCCTGCCTAGAAAGCCCCTGTAAATCATTTAATGCACTAGTTAATGATTTGATTCAATGAATATAAAAAAGTTTGTTTGGTTTGGCCATGTAATTATACTACACAGGTCGAGCCTCATCCTTGTATATAATGTGCTCACCTTTAATATCTGCATCAAAATCTGCCTCTGATTTTCATATTATATTGTACTTTTGTGTTGTATTTGGTGGACATGATCTTTACACAAGAGTCTGGATAGTCAAGAAGGAAACATGCTCTTTTTATTTTATATAAGGCTCATAGGCCCTGATTTAAGAGGGCCTTGTGCCTCCTTGCACCACATTAGCATCATTTTTTTACGCTAATGTGGCCCAGTGAGGCCAAAATCACCACGCCAGATTTACAAAGTGTCGCAATGCATGCATTGTGCCATTTTGTAACCCCTTGCACCACATTATGCCTGCGCCAGCCATAATGTATGCAAGGGGGCATTTCTTTGCGGCATCTTTAATGCCTGAACAGAGCAGACTTTAAAAAGAGGCACACCATTAATTATAATGGGCCTCAATGTGCTTTGCAGGATTAGCGTCGACATTTTTTACGGTAATCCTGCAAAGCACCAAACAGAGTCAAAAATGTTGATGCTAGTTCCCTAACTACTGCCATGGTGCACTCTATGTTAAATATAGCACACATTGTGGCATTAATGGGCGCAAGAAAAGTGGCACTACACTAGATGCAGCGCCACTTTTCTTAAATCAGGCCCTTAGTTTAAAGCGACATCCTGAAAGCTCCTGAAAGGGCACAAGCCTCCTTCCAGTTTCACCAGAGAGACACCACACTCATGCATTGTAACAAAGTCAAAGCCTCACGTCATGAACACTGAACATTCTACAGTATGGTTATTCATCTCACCCATACACACACAGCTTAATTTGTAAATGAATACGTAACAGGGGACAATGTTTTACTTAGACGTCCAGAGCAGCACTATTGAATATTAGCAGTGTTGAATACTAAGGCTGTTCAGTCTTGACTCCAGCGCATGCCACTTTCATCCACCACCAGACACTCCCTGCCCCTTTGTCTCAATCTTTCATGTTCTTTTTCTTTTCCAAAAAGGGACTCCGCTTCCTCCCGGGCAATAAACGTATTGTTGTGATATAGATCACCTGCAGAATTACATCTGCCGTCCCGCCACTTCCCAAAGTCCAGTGTCTCTGCAGCGCTAGCGAAGGGGCGCAGCCACCAAAGCAGAAGCAAGCGTGCATATGGCTCTCTACGTAACACCCTCACAACAGCCTGTTCCCAAACCCGCGCAGCTAGGCAGGGGACCTCAGGGGGGATCCTGGGGCCACCCATCAACAAGTATGGTAAGCGAGATAAACAAACAGAGCCTTCTAACAGTTCTTTCTCCCAATTGAGGCCGTCGTCACACCACATGGCAGCATATTGTAGCCAGCCCGCCGCATAGTATAGGTACAAATCAGGCAGTCCCAGCCCTCTATCAACCAGGTCCAACTTCAGCACATCCATGCCGGCTTTGAACCGCTTACCCGCACAGACCAGGGACAGAAGTAGTTTATCGAACTGTCGAAAAAGAGGAAGTGGTATTTCAGAGAATGAGTTCTGTAGCATGTACAGGCATCTCAGGAGAAATATCATCTTGAAGAGTGCAACTATGCCCATAACTGACAGTGGGAGGGAAGTCCAAGATTGGACCGAGGCTCAGAGACTATCTAACACTGTACCCATATTTAAGTCATATTGTAGTTGAGGGGAATGTGTCACCCGCATGCCTAGATACTGAAACGACTCCGTCTCTCACTCCAGATCCATCCGCAGCAGCTCCGACTTCGCTACCGCCGACAGACTCCCCATAGGAAACAATACCGTCTTCTTTCGATTTATTCGGAGTCCCGATACCTTACCAAAATTGTCCATCAACGTTAATAAGAGTGGGTCAGAGCTCTCCGGATCGGTAACATACACTAGGGCATCATCAGCATATAGTGGTATAGTGTGTGTCATTACCCCAACCTGTATGCCCCAATTCTGCAGCCGTGTTCGCAGCCGTATAGCTAGGGGTTCCATGGCCAAAGCGAACAGTAGCGGGGATAGGAGGCAGCCCTGTCTTGTGCCCCGCTCAATATGAAATGCCTCGGGCACAAGTGCCCCAGTGCGAACCTGGGCCCGCGGTGACAAGTAGAGTAGACGGACCCATGACAAAAAGTAAGGTCCCAAGCCCATTCTGTACAGAACTGCCCATAAGTATTCCCAGGACAAGGTGTCAAATGCCTTCTCTATATTCAAGGCATCCAAAGCAGAGTGGTCAGCAAGTTTACGCGTCTCGTGCATCACATGCGATAGCCTCCGCAAGTTCATGTGAGTCCCTCTCCCAGGTATAAAACCACATTGATCCTTTCCCACTAAGTAGGTCACCACACGTCCTAATCACATTGCTAGGACCTTGGCGAGGAGTTTCACATCCACATTTAACATAGAAAGAGGCCTATAGGAGCCCGGGTCCGCAGAGTCCCTCCCTGCCTTAGGTAGCATAATGATCAACGCTTCACACATCTGTTGTTGCAAAAGGCCTCCTCTGCGCAACTCATGAAGCGTTTCCAGTAGTCTGGGAAGTAGCATAGTGGAGCATATGTGATAAAACTCGACCGGGAGGCCATCCGGGCCCAGCGCCTTACCTGAGGCTATACCTCCCAAGGCCTAACAATGGAGGCTCGAACCTCCCCTCCGTCTCAGGAAATACGGTGCATTCAGTGCATGATACAAAACTCCAACAACAACTAGAATTAGAATCCATAAACAACACCCCCATCCCACCCCGGGTAAACACCACCCTCAACTATTGTCTGACCACGCTGTGTGTGCACCCCGCTATCCACCCTAGGGTCCAGAAGATAGAAGCAGCCACCAACCCTGTACAACAGCGAGGAACTGGCCTGGACAGAGTCACTACTATACTCACATGCCCCTCATCTGACTACCCAGACCTCGCACACACAGTACCCAAATCACAGTGTTAATCCCTGCAATGAATAGTATAAGCCACAACGGGTGACTCTCCCCACTAGAAGGGGGGGGAAAGAAACAATGTTAGCCTTGGTAAAAGCTGGGGGGGAAGGTAGGGGGAAGGTAGTGAATGTACCCCACATTGGCCCCACCCCGTGTCCAGTAGCCACCTGAGCCTCCATTACCCAGCAACAAGAAGGAGCTTAACAGAAACGAGGAAGGGGGGAGGGGAAGAAGCGTGGAAAAAGGAGGAGAGATGGAAGGAGAGCAGAAAGCGGGAACAGCATCTCAGGTCCGGTAGTAGTCCCAGCTCCACTCATCCAGTTCTGTTATGTAATCACAAACAACCCTTCAGGCGTTGGTGCTGTCTGAGTCCTGCGTCAGTCCACCATCCCCACGGGGGGAACCGGACCGAGGGGACACTTCCGTAGTGACAGACCGCACCAACAGTCTCGCTTCCTCCCGCTCCTGACATCTCCGGTCCACACTCAAGGTGCCATCTGGGCGTACTATCACTCTGGCGCTTTGGGTAGCACGGCGTCGCCTACTGGTCCGGCGCATAGTGGATTGTAGGTTACCCGTTTTAATGGGCTTCTCGCTGACCTCTCTGCTCGGGGACCCCGGGGTTCTGCCCCCATCACTGAGTTCCAACCAGTCCCACGCTGCCTCAGGTGACTGAAAAAAGTGGGAGCGGCCTGCATGGAGTACTTTCAACTTTGCTGGGAATTGCAACATATAGGTATACCCGAGTTCTTTAAATTTTTGCTTAACACCCATGAAGGACTGTCTTTGTAGCTGGAGCTCCCTAGTATAATCAGAAAAAAAGCGGATTATGTGGTTCTCATAGGTAGGGTCTCCATGTTTGCGCACCTCCTGAAGGATTGTGTCACGGTCCCTATAGTTGAGAATCTTGGCGATGATCGATCGAGGAGGGGCACCCAGTAGCGGGGAGGGGCCAGCACCCTGTGCGCACCTTCCACCACAAACACGGCTGACAGGGAGGTGGTAAGCAGCGATTTTTTAATCCAGTCCTCCAAGAAGGCCTCCGGGTTCGCACCTTCTGCACCTTCGGGGAAACCCACCACACGGAGGTTGCACCTACGTGCTCTTCCCTCTGCATCCTCAGCTCTCAGTTCCAGTCTGCACGCTTTAACCTCCAGAGCAGCCACCGAGGTCTTTAGGGTATCAATGTCAGCTTGCATGGAGGTCACTCGTTGCTCAGTCGCCACTGAGCACTCAGCCACCACTCTCAGATCCGCTCTCAACAAGTTCACGTCGACCGCCATGGCAGCAATTTGCAATTTTACTGCCTGTCCGGAGTCCTCAATGGCGGCTGGGATTTGTGCTCCAGTGGGTTCACTCCCCTTGTCCAGGGGACCAGGGAGTTCTTGTTGTAGACTCCCACCCACATTCTGCGCTGTATATTGGTCCATCCGGGTTTGCCATGCTCCTTTCCCCGATTTGTCCTTGCCCATGGTGTACACTACACGTTGTAGCTGTCTACACCACTCTCCTAGAGCACCGATGGTCGCGGTTTGTGCGACAGGGCCAGCTCGCAACTTCACGCTCTTACCGGTGCTGTAGCACCGTGGGGTAGGGCTCAGCACTATCCAGCAGTCTTGGGCCGGCGCCTCACACAGGCCCGGTCATCGCACTATTGCCGTGTGTCAAATCATCATCTCCGGTGACTGGTCTGCACCGTGGGGGCTCCACCACTTCCAGCGCCGTATTAGTTCCAGGGGGCCATTAAGCCCAGAGCCCTATTGTCGGCTCAGTCTGCACCTCGTGTAAAGGCGAGGCGGGGGGGATCCGCTTACCACATGCACCGACTGACGCAGGCCAGATCACCACCACCAGGGTGCCCCCCCCAAACAAGACCACAGGGCGGCACAACTCGGCTCCTCCGGCATCGGGTTAACGGCCAGTCGATATGGCGGCCGCTATGTTAGGGTCAGGCAGTCTCTCTGATTTCGGCAATGCGGCCCAAACCCTTCAAAATCACTGACTCTCACGCCTTACCCCCATCTCCTTCTTCCCCACAACTATTTTCTCGGGCAGCAGGATGATGCAGGATCTTGAGCACAGGGCCGCGAGCACTCTCCTAGTGCATCCGAGCTGCCATCTTCCCGGCCACGCCCTCCCCAAATTACTGTTAATTACTCAAGCTGAAGTAATCGTGCAATTTCACAAATTTCACATCACAAGAGTAAAGTGTGATCACCGAAATTACTCCAATTATTCTGATGTAATTAAAATATCTCCCAGGCCAAATTGAAACACAGCTTGTGTTAGAAGACAAATATGTTGTAAATCAGATGTCAGTTTCTGGGAGAGAGTTGAATGGCCAGAATGATATGGGGTTGTATTGTGAAGCTGATGAGTTTACATGGCCTTCGATGAGATATGAGAAATGCAAGCCCAAAGCTAATGTAGATGTAGAACAACAAAAGGCCTTTCCTATGGAACAACAAGCAGGTGAAACTATTGAACAATACATTGCAGTTCTGGACACACTGACTTTCACATGTATGTTTAAAGACTTGCATGATGAAATTAGGAACACTTGACTAATAAATAGGGCAAACAATATGAATATCCATGAGAAATTGTTGAGTGAACAAGATCTTCCTTTAGATAAGGCTAAGAAAATTGCAAAAAGTATAGAGAACACAACAAGGTAAGTTAAAGTACTGAATCGGGGAGGTATTCTGAAGTAAATGCAGAGAATCTGGTGACCAAGGATAAGACAATGGACGCCAGTTGGAAGGTAAATGGTGGGAAAATTAGAAACAAGGAGAGTCACAAATTATGGGATGAAGAAGCAAAGATGAGCAGTTGGAACGACTCCTGATGTGGTAACATGAAAAATAGTGCAACAGCAAGCAAATGTCCTGTGGCTAAGGTCAGGTGCTTTAGGTGCCAAGAGGTGGGACATTCTTTTGCAAGTATGAACATTTTAAAAAACAGGTATAAGAGTGTCAATGTGATACCTGATAAATCTAGCAAAAGCTGCAAGGACAATGACGTTTTAGTTGTACGTGTGAATGAGTTTAAAAACACAGCACATAGCGTGCTTGACATGTGCCGCCTGCCGGATTGTACCCTTGGGTTGGGGACATGTGAGCTTATGCATAGTTTCTTTCTTCGATGAGCATCCACAACTAGACCATCCATCATTCAACTAATTCTGCATGATGTCCTGTGATTCTGTAGAAACACACCTCGTGGAACTACCATTTGGTGCTCAGCATCTATAATACGAAGGAGAGAAGTCTGCCGGTGAGAAGCCCACCCTCGACAAACTAGCTGGAATGCAACAACTCACAAGCAGGGCGACCATGAAAGTATCAAGAATGAAGAAGAGTTTGGGGCAGAGATAGGCAGGTAGATTAAGTAGAAGCAGAATGTTGTGTTGGTGAAATGTAGAACATAGAATGATGGGACCAGTGTCCTAGGGAGGCAGATGGCTCTGGATGTTGATGAACTGCAGACTGTATAATGCCACACGCTAGTGCTACTCCTTTGGAGGATCTTATCCTTAAATAAATTCGTTTTCCTGAATCCTTACCTCTGTTGAAGGTGTTCTCTTTTTTCCCAACAAATAGCTATACCAAAGAGATGAGAGCTAGAACATGCTGAAAATCTGTGCCTAGTGGAAGGGAGATATGATATCACTGGGATAATAAAGGGACAGGAGGACTCTGGGACCATCAACTTACCCTCCTGGACCATGATAAAGCTTCCTGATGAGGGTAGAACTAGAAACAGGAACAAAAGGACATAAAAATAGGACAGTGTAGGGACTACTTGGTAAGTTATAAGCTCCCGCTACAGTAGAAAACCCAGCACTACCAAGAGCTTGCTAATTGGAATTAATGAAGAAATTAAAACACTTCAGTTATCTTCAGAAAGGTTCCTTATCCAAGAGACCCAGGCACGAGGATGTGACACGAATAACATCTGTTCTCTGCGTTTCCAGGTAAAACAGCAATAACTGTGAGAAGGAAAGCCTATATTCCCCTGGAGATGCAAGCCTGGGATAAATGTTCTCTGAATTAGGCCTGAGTGGAACTCACAGAGCTCACGCCGCAGAATTCCGTGGAGTTACATAAAAACTCTGTGAGATTCTTTAAAGTTTTGCAAGTGGCAGAATTTCAGTACATCACACTGCTTGCATTGATTTTTAGTGCCGGGAGCTTGTCCGGTGCTGTAAAGTCAGCACTAATGGCACTACCCGGCGTGCCAGAGGGCGTTGCTTTTTCCTGCCGCTTGAGTAGATTTTCTGCTTGGGAGGCAGCTAGAAATTCCTGCTCAAACTAGCCAACCTAATATTAGTGAGCTGCGCACAAGAAAATTTCTGCCATGCGGTGGTTGGCAGAATTTTGCCAAAACTCCACACTTCAAGTGGAACGCGGAGTAGATCATTCTCGCACCTCGCCGCCAAAACGTGGTACACTCTTCCCACCCACCTGCGCCAGACCAAAGACCTCCTTACCTTCAGGAAACTTCTCAAGACCTGGCTGTCCGAGCAGTAGCAGCACCTCCCTCCCCCCAAGCTTCTCACCCCTCCCCTCCTCAGCGCCTTGAGACCCTCACAGGTGAGTAGTGAGCTTTACAAATTCCTGATTGATTGAACTACTTCCTTCAATAAACTCATTATTTTCTGTCAAAACTTATATAGTTATATATAACGTCTATATAAATGTATATTCCAAAAGTACCTGTGCTTTGTTATATATGCAGACACAGTGCCATGAAGTACCTTTCTGCTTTCCAAACCCACTTTCTTACGCAACGCAGAATATGAAGCGCAAAATATACAATTCACCTACTCTGATGAGAAAAGGTGGTGAGTAAGTGCTAATTGTCAAAACTGTACCACCTCACCCCTCTGACCACCTTATAGACGAGGGCACATCCCTTCAGGAATGTGCCAGCGCTTTGGATAATGTGAAAAGAGCCTGGGGGGCAATAGTTGGGAAGAATGTGGCTATTTTGAACCTTATCTAAATCCCTTCACCTGGACCCCAGAATGGGCTAGACTGTACCTCCGTGATTTGATTATCAGATTATTACACTTTTTTGGTATTTCACCTTAGCTCCCAAGAACCTTATCAATAAAATCCTTCACCATGGCCATGTGGATGAGGCTCTCACTGATATCATGATTGTGTAACTTGCAAATCAAAGATCGAAACTTGCTGTGACCATATCAGCCTTTCATCGTTATAATGTCGATACATTGATCGCTGTAAATTGGGCAATAGTGTATTCCTTTTAAAGTGATTAGACTTATCAGAAGCTACTGCTTTAGGCACTGTGTAAAACCAATTATTTGGTGAGACTAAGCTACTAAAGCACATTCAATGAATTAAAAAACAACAACATATTGACTGATCGTTTTTTTTTTTTTTTTAATCGGGTCGGGTCTTATTATCCTTTCTCATTTTTATCAGCGTTACTATTGGTGGCATAATTTTCTTTGGTTTGCGTAAAATGCCTGCCATTTCAAAATCTCCAAAACATATGAACCTGAAAAAAAAACATCTTCTAGGCTTGTGAGCGAGAGAATTTAAGAAAGAAGGCACACATTGCAACGTGGTACAAGTGGAACATCGTGAGTTTGTGTTCTCTGCAGAGGAGTTTCTTTGCAGGCGGTACTCGGGTGCTTATGGCTTGCCTGTTACTTTCCCGCGCGGAGGGAGGCCTCAGGTGATGACAGCTTCCGTCAGAGAGGGATGCAGGATGTGACAGGTGGTATATTATGTGACAGCTGATGGGCGGGGTCCGCTTGGGTACATTTGCACGTCAGAGACAGTCGGTGGACGCTTAAGCTCGCGCTTCTCTATATATATTTATGATTACGTGACGCAGCTAGCTACCTTGCTGCGTGACAGGGAAAGGACAGGAACTTGCCGTATTTTCACAGCGCTGCGGCACAGTGTGCTGCCTAGAGCCAGCTCAATCCCTGGTGCTTCCGTTGTAGGCGAGGTTGTTTTTGTGCAGGGAAGGACACCTTCATGCACAAAACAATCCCCTGTAGCATTTCCCTCTCTCTATGCGTGCTGCATTTAGCAGCACACAAAGAAAGAGAAAAAACAGAGAAGAAAGAACCATATATCTCCTTGTTACACCTCACCTGGGGAAGCGCAGCAGTTTTGGTGCATTCTCTGGTCTACCACGTATGGTAAATCTGGGAAGTGTCAAAATCCATGGGTGTTGTGTGTGAACACCCATGCACCAACTATGGAACGTCTCCCTGGGGCAGAGTAGCACAACATGGTGATTTACGCTGCATTGAGTGAACTCTGGATTTATCAAGCCACTCAGGCCCATGCAAGGTGGCCTTACGTGGCTTAATAAATCACATTTAATAGTTGCGTCACACTTGTACCCTGTTGCGTGGTGCAAAAATGATACAACTACTCCATAAATATGGCCCCTAATTATTTGCATAATACTTTAGTGCTGTGACATAGCCAGCGTAGACAACATAATACCACATTTTCCTTGTTTTTTTCTAGAGAGAGGGGGCAAGAGGTGAAGGGGCTAACAACAATGAGGCATGGGGGTTGAGGTAAGCAATGAACGGATGACAGAGGGGGTGCTTGGGTCCAGGCACACAACAACAGGGGGATGAGAACAGAGGATGGTAAAAAACTTTATGATGTGACCAGTACTGACTGCGCCATAGCACTTTTTTTTTCCTGGCGAGAGAATGCAGGGGGGGAGGCAAGCAATAATAAGGGAATGAGGTAGGAGGCAAGCAATGATGGGGTTGGGAGAACAGGGTAAGCAATGACAGAGGCAGGGTAATGGGGCATGCAACAAAGGAATGCAGGATTGGGAATGTAAGAACGGAATGCGGGGCGAATGCAAGCAAGCAACAATGCCGGATCGGGGTGGGGAAGAGATGTCTTGCAAACACATGCACTCTTATGAAGTACTGCAACAAAAAAAAAAGTATCTCCGAGCAATGGGAAGATACTGGGCAACAGTAGTAAGTAGTACTTGGTCCATGCATCAGGGAAGGGTGTTGCATTCTTGCGCTCCTGAATGTTTTGCGAGCAAGGCTCGACTTTACAATGTAGCCAGTGTTGTGGCAGTTGCTGGAATTCTCCCTCCTGGTTGCACCATGGTACATAAAGCTCTTACCTCTATATGTGTACCTTGGTCTTTTCACTGGCAACAAAGTGCTACCACAACCGGGAGGAGAGATGCCACAAGACCAGCATTAATGTTATCGCCTCAGGTACCTGTTGATGGTATTCTTGCCTGGGTGTCAGGACGGGCTGTCATCAGGTGGAGGAGTGGCAGACAAAAGGCAGTTGCTGCACCAGTGAGTCTGTGTTGAAGCAGAAGTGAGCAGGTCGCAAAACCCGAGGTGAGGCAGCGGTTCACCTCCCGCACAACGTCTCCATTTCGTTTTAGCACTCGTGATGTGCGAGCTTGTGCCCGACTCGCGCATCATTGTGGAGATCAGAAGATGCGTCATCATGCTGCCACATATCAGCCTATTTCTGTGCGACTGAGACGACAAGCATTGCAACCTGGCTAATAAACTTTCTTGTCAAGTCCACATAAGGCAAAACTTCAGCCTGTCTCTGGGTTTCTAAAGACAGGAAGGTAAAACAATAAAAACAGGAAAAAGATCAAAGACGAACCTGGGAAACAAAAAGAAGAAAAAAAAAACCAAACTACGACTTAATGATCTCTACATCTACAAATTAACCCAAGTTCTACACTTATAGTGATAAGGAAATTAAATGAATTATTTTGTTACTGCTACTTGGGAAGTGCAAAAGTGTTATTGAGGCCAAAGGAGGTGAAACCTCCTAAGTTGTGTCTCCTTGTGATCAAGTAGGATTTTATGGCCCCTGCATTTTTCTTAAATTCACCTGGAACGCCTGGCTAGTGCACAGCACCACGAATCCTAGTCCTCCGCCCTTCCATCGCAACAACGTGGAGACACTCCACGCGCTGAACACAGGACGATCCGCTGCCTGCTGTCTTGCATCACCCAGAGACACCCAAGGACCGTTTTCCTGTGTCCCCTGCCACTGCCACCGGAACCATCGAACACCAACCCAGAGCGTCTCAGCTGCATCTTCCTCAACATTTGCTCCCTCCACAAACATGCTGTAGAACTCTGGGACCTACTGGACTCCACCTGACCCGGACATCCCCTCCCTCCCTGAAACTTGGACAAACCCAGCATCTGCACCGGACATTGCCATCTCGAGCGACTACAAACTGCTCTGCAAAAACTGGCCTTTCTCACCCAGGCAGCGGCCTGGCCACCATACACATATCCTCCTTCCGCTTGACAACCAACGCAGAAGAACACCCCCCCTCATGGATTTCCAGATACACGCCACACCAAAGTCAACCTTCTGCGGCACTCTCATCTACAGGCCACCTGACTGACCACCCACCTCCACACACTCTGAGCCACAAGCAGAAGATGGAACTGGATCACTCTCCAACACCCTCAGCAAGTCTCCTCCACTCCTCACCGCAGACGCTAACATCGCAGCACGGAACTTCCACCAATAGATTTCTGAATGCGCCAACACCCAAGCACCTCTCCATAAGACCTCAGCTAAACACCACCTCAAGAAGGCCAGCTGGTTCTCCCCAGCACTCCAGGGCTCCGGGCACACTTGCAGACGGCTAGAGAAAAGATGGAGGAAAAGCAAGTCCCCTCGAGATTTTGAGGCTTTCAATGATGCCACCAAATCCCACCACCACCTCATCAGAGACACCAGGAGAGCCACCCTGCAGGAGTGTATCAGCACCATGCTCACAACACCAAAGAGCTCTTCATTGTGGTCAAAGACTTTGCCAAACACCAGTCAGAAACGGCAAACATCCCTCCATCTCAAGACCTTTGCGACAGGCTAGCCAACTTCTTCCAATGGAAAGTCAAAGACATGTACGACAGCTTTGAATCCCAAGACCCTCTGAGCCCTCCAACAACCCCCAGATCTGTCCCATCGAACCACCACAGACCCTCCACCGCTGGACCACCCTCACCACAGACGAGACCTGCACCACCATGAGCAGCATCCACTCTGGAGCCCCTACGGACCCCTACCCTCACCACATTTTCAACAAGGCCAACACATCCATCGCACTCGAGCGCCAACTGTTCCATAGAGACAGCGAGCTTCCCAGAGGACTGGAAGCACACCTAGATCTGCTCATTCTTGAAGAAACCCACAGCCGACCCCCTGGACCTCAAGAATTACCAACCCATCTCTCTGCTGCCTTTTCCCAGCCAAGGTCAGTGAAAAGGCCATCAAGGCTCAGCTCCATAAGCACATCGAGGACAACAACAGCCTGGACACCTCCCAATGAGGCTTCAGGAGCAATCACAGCATGGAGACCACCCTTCTCTCCGCCACAGATGCATCCACTCACTCCTCGACCACGGCCGTATCGCAGTCCTCATGCTACTGGACCTATTGGTTGCATTGGACACGGTCTCACACCGCTGCCTCTGCCCCAGGCTCCACGCAGCCGGCATCCACAGAAAGGCCCTACAATGGATAGCCTCCTTCCTGTCTGGTAGAACACAGAGAGTCAGACTCCCGCTGTACCTATCAGAACCTACAGAGATCAGCTGCGGAGTTCTACAGTACCCTCCCTGAGCCCCACACTCTTCAACATCTACATGGCCCCACACGCATCCATCGTCAGGCACCACGGGCTGAACAACGTCTCCTATGCCGGCGTTACCCAGCTAATCATCTCACTGACCATAAACCCCACTACTGCCAAGAAGAATTTCCACAACGGGATGGAAGCCGTCGCCGCCTGGATGAAGGACAGTTGCCTCAAGCTCAACTCTGACAAGACCGAGATCCTTATCCTGGGACATCCACATCTGCCTGGGATGACTCCACTGTAAACACTTACAAGGCCCTCCACAACCTAGGACCCACCTATTTCAACAACCGCATCCCCTGCTACTCCCCAACCAGACCTCTCCGCTCTGTTCAACAAGCACTAGCCGCCATACCCCACATACGGAAGACCTCAGCTGGTGGAAGATTCTTCGCCTACCTCGCGGCAAAGAGCTGGAACATCCTGCCCCTGCACCTCAGGTTACCTTTGCTACCCCAAATCAGGAAGGACCTTAAGACCTGGTTTTTCAACTGAAGCTTAGAGGACCACCCCCCTTAGCGCCCTGAGACCCCTATGGGTAAGTAGTTGCACTTTTAAAAACCCTGATTTGATTTGGCATTCCTACCATATAGTGGGAGAATTGGAGAAACGGGTTAGACGCATACCTCCTGGCAGTAGGAGGAGACATTTTTACTGCACCCAGGAAGTTGGCGATGCTAAAACATTGCCTAGGAGCTGAGGGCAGGCATATTTCAAAGTACTTTCCAGCCACTGAGGATGAGGATGAGGAGGATGTAATGAAGCATACTCCTCATATAGGTTTTGTAGGAAGTTGGCTCTGTATATACTATCTCAAAGTGAGAGATAGTATGCACACAGTCCAACGGTTCCCCTTAGAGGTTGATAGTGGCAAAATTAGATAATTCGAATGCTCTATTTTGTGGTAGTGTGGTCTAGCAGTAGGCTTATCAGAGGGTAGTGTTAAGCATTTGTTGTACACACACAGGCAATAAATGAGGAACACACACTGAAAGACTTAACTCCAGGCCAATAGTTTTTATATAGAAAAATATATTTTCCTAATTTATTTTAGAACCACAAAATTCAAGATTTGAAGTAAATACATAAGATGCAAGGTTCTCCACACAAGTATGTAAGGAACTTTGAATTAAAGCAGTAGTACACACAGAATAGGTTAATATGGCAATAAGCTATTTTAAAAGTGGACACAGTGCAAAAATCAACAGTTCCTGGGGGAGGTAAGTTTGGTTAGTTTTTGCAGGTAAGTAAAGCACTTACACAGTCAGTCTCCTGGGCATAGGCAGCCCACTGTTGGGTGTTCAAGGCAACCCCAAAGTCACCGTACCAGCAACTCAGGTGCAGAGGTCAAAGGAGGGCCAGAAACACATAGGTGCCTATGGAGAACAGGGGTACTCTGGTTCCGGTCTGCTGGCAGGTAAGTACCTGCGTCCTGGGGGAGCAGACCAGGGGGGTTTGTAGAGCACTGGGGAGGACACAAACAAGCACACAAAACACACCCTCAGTGGCACAGGGGCGGCCAGGTGCAGTGTGCAAAGTTGGCTTCGGGTTTGCTATTGAAAGCAATGGAGGGACCCGGGGGTCACTTAGGCGATGCAGGCAGGGCACAGGGGGGCTTCTCAGGCCAGCCACCAACTGGGCTAGGCAGAGGGCCGCCTGATGGTCACTTCTGCACTGGAGCTTGGTTCCTCTCGGTCCTGGGGGCTGCGGGTGCAGTGCTGGGTCCAGGTGTCGGGTTCCTTGTTACCAGGCAGTCGTGGTTAGGGGGAGCCTCTGGATCCTCTCTGCAGGCGTCACTATGGGCGAGCACGGGGGTGTCTCAGGTTACTCACGAGGTCGCAGTTGCCTGGGAGTCCTCTCTGCAGTGTTGGGTCTCTGGAGCTCGAGCCGGGGGCGTTGGGTGCCGAGTGTGAAGTCTCATGCTTCCGGCGGGAAGAGTGAGTTCTTTGAAAGTTTCTTCTTTGTTGCAAAGATGTTGCTGTTGTTGAACAGTGCTGCTGTTCTCGGGAGTTTCTTGGTCCTTCGGGTTCAGGGAAGTCCTCTGAGTCCTCAGAGGTCGCTGGTCCCTGTCGGACGCGACGCTGTGCAGGTTCTTTGAGTCTGGAGACAGGCCGGTAGGGCTGGGGCCAAGTCAGTTGTCGTCTCCGTCGTCTTTGCAGGGCTTTCCAGTCAGCAGCCTTTCTTCTTTGTGTAGGTTGCAGGAATCGGATTTCCTGGGTTCAGGGTCACCCCTAAATACTAAATTTAGGGGTGTGTTTAGGTCTGGGGGGCATTAGCCAATGGCTACTGTCCTGGAGGGTGCTACACCCTCTTTGTGCCTCTTCCCTGAGGTGAGGGGGGCACATCCCTATTCCTATTGGGGGAATCCTCCAAATTCAAGATGGAGGATTTCTAAAGGCAGGGGTCACCTCAGCTCAGGACACCTTAGGGGCTGTCCTGACTGGTGGGTGACTCCTCCTTGTTTTTCTCATTATCCTCTCCTGCTTTGCCACCAAAAGTGGGGGCAGTGGCCGGAGGGGTAGGCACCTCCACTAGCTGGGTTGCCCTGGGGTGCTGTAACAAAAGGCACGAGCCCTTGAGGCTCACCGCCAGGTGTAACAGATCTGCAGGGGGAGGTGAGGAGCACCTCCACCCAGTACAGGCTTTGTTCCTGGCCACAGAGTGACAAAGGCACTCTCCCCATGTGGCCAGAAACTCGTCTGGTTGTGGCAGGCTGGCAGAAATTGGTCAGCGTAGCACTAGGAGTAGGACTGGTATTCAGGGGGCATCTCTAAGATGCCCTCTGGGTGCATTTTACAATAAATCCCACACTGGCATCAGTGTGCATTTATTGTGCTGAGAAGTTTGATACCAAACTTCCCAGATTTCAGTGTAGCCATTATGGAACTGTGGAGTTCGTGTTTGACAAACACCCAGACCATATACTCTTTCTGGCTACCTTGCACTTACAATGTCTAAGGTTTTGCTTAGACACTGTAGGGGCATAGTGCTCATGCACATAGGCCCTCACCTGTGGTATAGTGCACCCTGCCTTAGGCCTGTAAGGCCTGCTAGAGGTGTGACTTACCTATGCCACAGGCAGTGTGAGGTGGGCATGGCACTCTGAGGGGAGTGCCATGTCGACTTAGTCATTTTCTCCCCACCAGCACACACAAGCTGTGAGGCAGTGTGCATGTGCTGAGTGAGGGGTCCCCATGATAGCATAAGACATGCTGCCGCCCTTAGAGACCGTCCCTGGCAACAGGGCCCTTGGTACCAGGGGTACCATTTATAAGGGACTTATCTGTGGGACAGGGCTGTGCCAATTGTGGCAAGAAATGTACAGTTTAGGGAAAGAACACTGGTGCTGGGGCCTGGTTAGCAGGGTCCCAGCACACTTTCAATCATAACTGGCATCAACAAAAGGCAAAAAGTCAGGGGGTAACCATGTCAAGGAGGCATTTCCTCTCAGGTTTCATAGTAGGTTGTTTATTAAGAGCATCACATCCACAACCTGAATCACACAGGCCCAGCAATAACTGCCTTCAGGGAATCTAGAAAGAGAACAGCTCTTCAATCCCATTAGATTGTACATTCTAGGTGCATTGATTAACCCTTTTAATCCATGCATAAACAAGCATTGGAACAGTTCTAACACAGAGAATCCCTTAGTAGATACCACACACCTTCCCCTTTATAATAATTTGATACAACCCAAAGTTGACCCACTAAGGAAAAACATTGTGACTGGAACAACTATGGCAAAGACTAAAGCAAAAGACTAATCCTGATTGTTTTACTTTAAGTTTCACAACTATATTGATTTTCCATATCCTGCCATCTTCCATTTTTATAGAATTCTGAAAAAGTTTAACTTTTCCGAACGCTTGCTTTCACTTTTTGATTATACTGTTTTTTTTTAAATTAGAACGTGGTCCCTGATTGACACATTCGCATCTTTCACACCCTTCCTAGAGTCATAATACTTTTTGCACTTTTCCACACATTTTCTCTCCCTCTCTCCTTACCATCTTTCATGGTTTCCCATGACACACACTCATCCTTATCCCAACACACCCATCCAGGAGACAACACAGTGTTGCCTTTATGTCATCTAAATATTTTGAATGGAATTTCCCCTGCGGTTGTGTGAGGAGAAAACCTATATGCATGCAGACACTTCCTCAACCCTTCCTTCCAATTCCTTCATGCAGTTATTTCTAATGATATACATTCCTTGATTACTTTATTGAACCCCTCAATGGTTCCATTTCCTTCAGGATGACATAGCCAACACACTCTGTGCTTAATTCCTTTGCATCTTAAGAATTCTTCCATCTCCAATGATACAAATTGAGGACCATTGTCCATCAACAGAGTGTTTGGTAAACCCTCAAGACCAAATATTTTACTTAAAAATTCAGTCACTCTCTTGATTTCAATGCTACCCACATTTCCTATCTCCGCCCACCGAGAGAACTGATCAATCATTACTAAGAGGTCATTTGAACCTCCTCTATAATTGATGGGTTCAACCACATCAATAGCTACAACATCCCATGACTTGGTTGGAAAGTCTGTACAGGAGGAATTTTCTCTTTGTGCACCTTGCCATTAGTATAACAGTCAGAACAATTTCTTACTGACCTCTCAATCATCAAATCCATCCCTGGCCACCAATAATTAAGGCAAATCCTAGCCTTTGTCTCACTCATCCCCTTGTTGTATAGCTATTTTAGCCATGTTTTAGACACGTTGTTTTAAGTTATCTAGGCCTGCAGCTGTGCACTTCAACCCTACTACTTTTTATTCAGCATTGCTTTATTTTTCTAGCAATAGCTACATTTGCGGTGCTGTTTTATTTTCTTTATCTCATTGTCCTTTAGCCTAGGAAAGTATCACATTCTTAGTAGGACATTTAGGTCCATATTTATACTTTTTTAGTGCCGCATTTGCATAATTTTTTTACGCAAAAGCGGCGCAAACCTACAAAATACAATTGTATTTTGTAGGTTTGCGCCGCTTTTGCATTAGAAAGTGGCGCAAATGCGGTGCTATGAAAGTATAAATATGGGCCTTATTTCACTTTGTGCTTTCTCCAAGGCTACAGTCAGATAGGGTTGCCGACAAACGTCGTATGCTGTGTCTCCAACATTCACAGACACACATACACTCATACGTGATGACCAGTTCTTAGAATGTCAGCTGTTTTATTATAAAACACCCCTTTGTCCTAGACACTTAAGAGGGAGATTCCAGCCAGATGACCATGACTGCATGCTGATCACTGATTTCTTCGCTGCAGCTACTTGCTTAGACGGCTGGACCCCTGATTCACATGGGGACGGTGTCTCTCTAGACCACAGGCTTCTTTCCTCCAGGTATGAGGGATGATGTACCCCCTGGGGGAAACCCAAAGGGCAGATTAGGCTTATTACGCTGTGCTGAAACATAGTATAAGTAGGAGAAATTGATATCACTCCTAGTGACAGTATGGTAGGACTGTTCTTATGTTTTACTAGTTAGTCACCTGCTTGTTTTTCTTGTGTTTTATCATCCTAGTTATTGCAATACAGGCCTTTTTATCTAAGATGCAGTTATTTCAATAAATTCTTATTGAACTATATTCTGCCTTTGTTGTCTCTGCCTGTATGAGACCCTTTGGTAACTGAAAGAAAGGGATGGGATCTGATCGACCACGATTCCCCTGAGGAGTCTTTTTTGTCATGCGCCCGGTTGCAACAATCATCTTGACTAGAGATGAGGTGCTGCTAGTTAGCCAGATTAGGCTGACAGGCGTCATGTGGTGTGGAAACATACTTAGTACCCACAATCCATGTAATCCTGTCTCCCAAATCACGTAGCCGCATTACCATAATGAGAACCTATGTGACATGGCGGCACCAACGTTTGGCCAGGCACTAATATTCGGATCCTCCTAAGTATCTCTGTCTCATCTAAAGCTAAAGACACCTTGATACTATATACTGAGACGTCCGTGGTATTGAGGATTTCTTCCTCAGCTAAATAGGTAGTACCTATCTTGAGCTGTAGGTTTTTCAAGCTTGAACCTTAAAAGGACCAATCCCCACTAGGTGTCCTTATCTCTTAAAATACATTTACCATTAAAATGGGGAACCCACAATGGGTAACAATTGCAGTAAATATGCGACCACCCCATACTGCACATTTATTGGCAAATGGCCTAATGGCCCGGGGGGGGGGGCAGTTACATTTGTTGTTGAGGCTGATCCAACCTATAGAACAGAAATGTTTTACTTTTGAGTCACTTTTCCAGCAGTGGATGGGAACACAAATACATTTCACCACAATACACCTGCAAACATACCTGCACAATACAGAGCATATGCATATTTAGAAATACCTTTATCTTATAAAGACCATAATAATTGGCTTGATGGTGCCCTAACACATACAATATTACATGTTAGGTTAGGTCTTCTGAGCAATGATGGTCCGACCTGGCCTTTATTTGCCACATAAACAACACACCCTGATGCAGCAACCTTAGCGCTCACGACTATATACAGAGCTATATATAGAGCTCACGACAATATACAGACAATTAGTACAGTTTGTTTTGCAAACATTAAATACTAACCCAGCACGTGCTGCCCCTGTGCAACAACATGCAGCAATGCCAGGCATCAACCCTGCAACTGCACATTCGATCATGGGTAAGGTAATACAAGCGGGAGGAAATTCCGTTTTGGTTAACTCAAAAAATAAATGCGCTGTAGCAGTTTTTCCTCATACAAGACCTCAGGATAAACATAGAATTCTTACTATGTGCTTGTGACCTATTCTAGTATTGGTCGAGATAGTCTGGGGACCAGACAGATTAGACCACAATTTCAAGGAAGATCTAATAAAGATACTACAAAACAAACACCTGAAGGTTCCAAAAAAAGCTGGGTTGTAAAACAACAAACACCTAAAAAAGAAAGGGGAGAATCTCTGCATGCAGAGACCCCACAAAATAGATATAACCTTAGAAATAGGGATAATATAAAAACGCCTGACAGATATCAATATACTGATACATGCCAATCTTATTCCTTTCAGGACTCACAGGAAAACGCAGTGAGAGAGGTGGGCAGTCAGAGCAGCGAACTGAGTACGTGAAACTGAGAAAGGACACACAACACTCGTCTGAAGTTTTAGTTAAAAAAGATGTGAAACTTCCCCAACAGAAATCCCAATTCAAAAAGAAAAATGTGGCAGCAGTTACAATTCAACATGCCACTCAAGAAGAGGGCTTTACTGAAGAACAGGAAGTGGGCACTGGCACTGCTCGACAGTGCAGCAGAAGTCACAATAGTTCGCCAAGATCTTCAAGAGCATCTGGATGTGAAAGCAACTGATGACTTCTTACAAGTTGAGACTGCAGGCATGAGTGTCTCCACACCCATTAGGGTGTACAGAGTAACTATTCAGTTTGAAGGGGACATATAACACATAATTGACACTATCTTTTGGGACCTTGTCGTCTCTATTTATGATATTTTGCAGGCTGAAAAAGATTGGCCACCAGAATTCCTCCACAATCTCCCTTATGGAGAGGATGTGATTGAAAAATCCTTCTCGCCCCTTGTTCCCAGAAAGCTAATTGAAATACATGCCATTGATTGGGCAGTGGTAAAGGCATCTGCGTTATATCACAATCACGTAGGATGGGACAAAGATTCCCCCTACCACGTAATACCAATAAAATCCCAACCCCAACCGCAACCTCAGTACCCTATAAAATATGATGCAAAAGCTCCTGTGAGGGAAATCCTCAATCAATTGTAGTACCAGGGTGTCATTGAACTCTCAGACTCATCCATGAATAATCCATTATTTCCAGTCGCTAAACCCGACCATTCATATAGAATAGCCTTAGACTACAGACATTTAAATAGTCACACAAAATCATTTGCTATACAAAATGCACACAGCACAGCACTTATAAACAATATAGTGCATAAAAAATACAAGACGACCCAGGATATATCCAACGTTTTTTTTTTGCCAAAACATAACGCCTGAAAGTAGGGACCTAACAAGCTTTAGCACACTTGGCTCTCAGAAAAAATTCTGCAGACTCCCACAGGGGTACAAGCCCAGGACTGTTCTCAGCTCGTGTAACATCTATATTACACGACATAGACCCTGAGGCGTTGTCATATGTGGGTGTCATTTATCTCACAGACGATGACCTCATGCAACATTTAAGATGGGTAGCCTGCATTGTTGTAGGATTTGCCGAAATTGGGTACAAATTTAACTTTAAAAAAATGAAAATCTCCTTCGTTAGTGTCCTGTTTTTGGGATACGAACTGTCGGATTAGGGCAGGAGCATGGAGCCCCAATTTTTAGAAAAGTGCGTGCAACTACAACCTCCAAACGCAATAAAAAAGCTCCAGTCAGTATTGGGCTTTTAAAATTTTGGCAGAACATATATTCCAGATTATGCACAACGCATCAAACCTTTGAATGACTTAATACATCCTGATTTTACGAGTACATTTCGGACAGTCGAACACACACGCATTCTAAAAGCTTTGCAAAAAGATATGCTTGATGCAAAACACTTGCACACAAGAGGCAAAAAAACATTTGGTCATCAGAGTAATTGCTGGTGCCATTGGTTTCACCTATGTGACATTCAATGAGGGTGAGACCCTCCCAATTGCATACAAATCACACTTATACTCCACAGCTGAGTTTAAGCTGGTGTACATACATTTTCACTGAAGATTAGAGGAAAGTCATCACAGTACCTAGGTAAAACATCCCCTTCCTGAACGTTATGTTCTTGTATCTGCTTGACTGCAAATGTTTATGAAGTCTTCTTCAATCATTACTGGAGTAGGTGAGTTTGGATCCAATATGACCCCTAAATCCCTTTGATGTGGCCAACTAAGTACACTGTCTCCCTTTACTGGAACAATGACTTTGTCATTAATTGAGTTGGATTTAAATTTGATATCTGATTCAAAATTCCCTCTCAGTTCTATTATTTGGCCTCCACAAGCTCCGGGAACTATATCAGGTTCTTTTAGATTGATTTTGTAACTAAGGTCTTTGTCAAATAGCTCATTAGATAGAATGGTCAGCCATGCTCCTGAATCAAATAATGTTTCAATTCTTAATCCTTCAATAACAACATTATTCTTAGGATGTTTCTTTAGTTCACTTGTTGTGAACACCGACAAAATGCAATCTTTTACACTTTCACCAATTCTTGGGTAGTATTCTTAGACGATGTACAACACTTGGCAAAATGGGCTTTCTTATTACAAATCTTACATGTCACATTCAATGCAGGGCACTTTTTGTATGAAGCAAAATGTCCTACATTGCCACACCTCTAACATTTTGCATTTTTGAACTTCACAAATTAACCTTGTGCACCCTTGTCATCCCCCTTTTCTTCATCCTTGGATTAACTTAATTTTGTTGACAGCAGCATTTTTACTTTGTTCCAGTTCCTCAACACAAGCCAATGTGTGTTCAACACGTTTAGCTATGGAAATTACTTCATGTAAAGGAGGATCGTCTTTCTCCCATAACTCATGCCTGATTTGGTCACTGCGACAGTTTAACATAAATTGATCCCTAATGTGTCCTTCTAATGTGGAACCAAATTTGCAGGAGGAAGCTAATTTTCTAAAAGGATGCAACATACTCTTTCACATGCTCATTCAGTTTTTGTTCTCTCATACCAAAATTATACCGTTCTAAAACAGTGCTAATTTTAGGAAGGTAATCTCTTTGAATTCAACATCCTCATCTCCCAATTCTAGAAGAGTTTTGAGTACTTCCTGACCCTCACTTCCCAACAGAGATGTTTTTCTCTCGCTGGAAAGGCTGATCCCACAAACTCTGGCATAATGAAGAAATGTTTTCTTCCTTTTGGGCCATAACCTGGGGGTTCATCAGGAGTTGTTAGAAAAAAGGGTGGAGGCATGACATTTTGCATTGTATTACCCAAGATAGTCAGGCAAGAAAGGCACAGTAAGAAACGTATACAAAGGTGTTAATATATAGGTATATGTCTAAATACCCTAAATGCCAGTAAACTAGAAAATAATGACAGTGCTTTGTTTATTTGTCTGCGTACGTTTTTGTAGTTGTACTTGCTTGGTGTGCCTGTCACCGTAAGTATGGAACAAGCTGTAGATGCATTTGCTGAGCCTGTCATCGAATAATCAATAATTGGTATAAATACCTGCTGTTCTGCAGAACAAACTAGCAGATAATTGAACTGAAACCATAGCGTGTGTGTTGCTGTTAAAATATACCCAACACACAGGAATAGTGCCTGATACTGGCCGAAGTAGCAGATATTTCAATCAATCAGGAATTTGTAAAGCGCACTACTCACCTGTGAGGGTCTCAAGGTGCTGAGGTGGAGGGGGGAGAAAGAGGGCCGGGAGGAGGTGCTGCTGCTGCTCGAACAGCCAGGTCTTGAGAAGTTTCCTGAAGGTAAGGAGGTCTTTGGTCTGGTGCAGGTGGATGGGAAGAGTGTGCAAGAATGATCTACCGCCGGTTGTAGTTCTGCAGACGCGTGGGACAGGTCCGAGAGCGAGGTCAGCGGAGCAGAGATGCCAGGTCGGGGTGTAGAAGGAGAGCCATCTGTTGAGGTATTCTGGTCCGGTGTTGTGCAGTGCTTTGTGAGCGTTGGTGAGGAGTTTGAAGGTGATTCTCTTGTTGACTGGGAGCCAGTGCAGGTTTCTCAGGTGGTCTGTGATGTAGCAGTGGTGAGGGATATCCAGGATGAGGCGTGCAGAGGCGTTCTGGATGCGTTGCAGCCTCTTCTGGAGTATGGCCGTGGTTCCTGCGTAGATGGCATTGCCATAGTCCAGTTTGCTGCTTACGAGGGCTTGGGTGACTGTTCTTCTGGTTTCAGTGGGTATCCATTTGTAGCTCTTTCAGAGCATGCGGAGGGTATTGAAGCAGGAGGAGGAGATGGCGTTGACTTGCTGGGTCATGGATAATGAGGATTCCAAGATGAATCCTAGTTTGCGTGCGAGGTCGGTGGGAGTCGGAGTGGCTCCGAGAGTGGCAGGCCACCAGGAGTCATCCCATCCGGACGGGGTGGAGCCAAAGATGAGGACTTCGGTCTTGTCGGAATTGAGTTTGAGGCAGCTGCTCTTCATCCATTCGGTGATTTGAATCCAGAGCGTGTGTGTCACTGCAAAAATACACCTGACACACGTGGATGATATGTGACAGTGCTCCTGGCAAGATGGCCGCCTTACATCAGGAGCGCATTATCTAGAGGAAATACCCCTTTGACGCGGAAGTGCTACGACAACAGAGAGCATCAGTTTTGACAAGACATAGAAGTTACAGCGTCCACTTTCCTGACAACAACCATGGAATGTCCTGAAGAACATTCATGGCACAGAAGACACTGTTGTTGAAATATCAAAAAAACCTTTGTTCTGCCAGCTCATTCCCCTACACGCGTGCATATCGCTCTCTGCATAACAGTGAAATTAAATGAGGCACAGACTTGCTACATGTAAGAAACTATGGGGGTCATTACAACATTGGCGGTAAAAGCCACTTACCGCCGTGCAGAAGACTGCCAACACACCGCCGCGGAAATCCGCCACAGCTATTATGACCCACAGCTCTGAATCCACCAAAATTCAGACACCCACACAAGTCCGCCACACCAAAGGTCAGTGATAAACTGGCGAAAACAAAACCTCCACCGTCACGCCAACAGAAATACGCCCACACTATCACGACCCACGAATCCACTCGGTGGACTTTCAACCGCTGTATTCCATTGGCGGTACACACCGCTGCGCTCAAAATATTACAAAACACTGCCACATTGGACAATTCGAAATACACACACCTGATACACATACACACACCACTCCCACACACCCAATACAATATAAAACACACACCCACATCACCCACAAACCCTTACGACCAGAATTGCGATAGAAGGCCAGAGAGACACCACAATCTATAACCAGGCATCCACAGTCACACAACACCATCACCCACATAACATCCATGCACCCCACACAACACAACACTAAATATCACCCCACATATCATAACACACACCACCCCACACATCACCCACACCACCCCATGGTACGGCAAAGACACACCAGGTTCTCTGAGGAGGAGCTCAGGCTCATAGTGGAGGAAATCATCCGGGTAGAGCCACAGCTACTCGGATCACAGGTGCAGCACACCTCCATAGCTAGGAAGATGGAGATATGGTGCAGAATAGTGGACAGGGTCAACGCAGTGGGACAGCACCCAAGAAATAGGGATGACATCAAGAAGAGGTAGAACGACCTACGGGGGAAGGTGCGTTCTGTGGTATCCAGACACCACCTTGCGGTACAGAGGACTGGCGGCGGACCCCCACCTCCTCCTCCACAACTAACAACATTGGAGGAGCAAGTCTTGGCGATTCTGCATCCTGAGGGCCTCGAAGGAGTAGCTGGAGGAAGGGACTCTGGTAAGTCAAACCTTAACTATTACAACCCCCACCCTACCTGCATGCCATCACATACCCCCACCCTCGCCCTCACGCCCATCATTCCAATTCCTCAACATGTCCCACTATCACAAACCACACATCCCAACACTAAGCCCTGCATGCAACAACAAAGCATGGACACCCATCACCAATGCATGGCCACTGCACATACCCATACACCCCCCTAAACCATCATCACACAAGGTCCCACACAGGAATGCAAGCACTGGGGTACACGGTCACCCACCCATTGCACACCATGGTACACCCAGATGCAATAATCATGTTTTTACACCCCTGCAGGACCCCTACCCAACGTCACCGCACAGGAGGGTCCACACATGTCCACACCACCAACAGAAGAGGCCCACAGTGATGACAGCAGCTCTGTCCAACCGGATCTAGACGACCAGCCCGGCCCATCTGGGACCTCGGGACAGTCGGTTCCCCTCACACTGGCACAGGCCACTACAGAGCTTCCCCCCTCTGGAAACACCAGCACAGCACCCACCCAGTGGGCCCATACCTCTGTCCCCAGGACACGTCAATCAGCAGTGTGTCCACCACTACAGGGAACCCAGGCTAACCCACCACCCCAACAACAACAGGGACCTGGGGGCAGTGGGCACACTGTTCAGGGGACAGAGGCCCAGGAACACAGGGGAACTGGGAGGGCTGCTGTGCGACAGGGGGAGGACAGGCCCAGGGAACCCACTCTCCACAAGGCCCTCTCCAACATCATTGGAGCGTACCATCATTCCCAGGAGATGATGGCAACGGTGCTGGCCAAGTTTCAGGAGACCCAGCGGCTGCAGGAGGAACAGTATTTGGGGTTCAGGGAGGAACTCAGATCCATCAACTCCACCCTGGGCACCATCGTAGGGGTGCTGAAGGAAGTCCTCAACACCAGGAGGGACACTGTGGCACAACAAGGGGCTCCTGACACTAGCCTGGATGATGAACTGCCCACCACCTCCGCCGGCGCTAGTGGACAGGAGGCACCGCCACAGGACCACCACACCAGCACCCCACCCCCTGCAGACGGAGAACCACCCCGCAAACGGTCCATGAGATCCAAGACAAAGACAGAGAACGATGCCAAGACCCCTGCCAAGAAATGAGACCGCCCTGAATGTCATCCTTTTGTCCCACCTTGTCACCCTGTCCATCCTCAAACTGCCCCAGCTCCACTTCCTATGCCCCTTTGGACAATGCACCTGTGAGACTGACAGACTGGACTCTGCCATGGACATTCCTCCACCATCAACCCTCACCATTTTACAGCACCCTCCAATATTGAGCACTTAAATAAACACCCTTAAGGCACAATACATCAGGAGTCTGTCTGATTTTGAAATAGTGTATTAGAAATTACAGTGACAAAATGCTCTTACAATTGTAATGTCAACATACCTATGTCACACAGCTCTAGTCCATGAGGAAACAAAGCAGATGTCACACAGTGGGACCCACATCAGTGAAATCGTAAGGGAAAGTGAAAACTCAGTGAACATATACTGGGTGAAAAGGACAGGCAGTAGAGAGGTAGTAGTGTTACATTACATGTAGTAGGCAGGTTTGTATTCTTACCTTTGTCTCACTGGAAGTATTGAAGGATAACCGAGTTCCTGTTGTCAATGTCCTCTTCTTCTGCTTCCTCGTCTTCACTGTCCACAGGTTCCACAGCTGCCACAACACCTCCATCTGGACCATCCTCCTGCAGAAAAGGCACCTGTCGTGGCAAAGCTAAGTTGTGAAGCATACAGCAGGCCACGATGATCTGGCACACCTTCTTTGGTGAGTAGAATAGGGAACCACCTGTCATATGGAGGCACCTGAATCTGACCTTCAGGAGGCCGAAGGTCCGCTCTATAATCCTCCTAGTTCGCCCATGGGCCTCATTGTAGCGTTCCTCTGCCCTTGTCCTGGGATTCCTCACTGGGGTCAGTAGCCATGACAGGTTGGGGTAACCAGAGTCACCTGAAAAAGGCGAGGGACAACTGTTAGACACACACTAACGTGTAGGGATATCCCCAGACAACTATTCCCATTGATTTGGTTCCATGTGCTCACCTAATAGCCACACACGGTGCCTCTGGAGTTGACCCATCACATAAGGGATGCTGCTATTCCACAGGATGTAAGCGTCATGCACTGAGCCAGGGAATTTGGCATTCACATGGGAGATGTATTGGTCTGCCAAACACACCATCTGCACATTCATCGAATGATAACTCTTCCGGTTTCTGTACACCTGTTCACTCCTGCGGGGGGAACCAAGGACACATGTGTCCCATCAATGGCATCTATGGTGTTGGGGCTATGTCCCAGGGCATAGAAGTCACCTTTCACTGTAGGCAAATCCTCCACCTGAAGGAAAACGATGTAGCTCCGCATGTGTTTCAGCAGGGCAGACAACATTCTGGACAACACGTTGGAAAACATAGGCTGGGACATCCCTGATGCTATGGCCACTGTTGTTTGAAATAACCCACTTGCAAGGAAATGGAGTACTGACAGCACCTGCGCTTGAGGGGGGATTCCTGTGGGATGGCGGATAGCTGACATCAGGTCTGGCTCCAGCTGGGCACACAGTTCCAGGATTGTGGCACGATCTAGCCTGCATGTGATGATTGCATGTCTTTCCTCCATTGTCGACAGGTCCACCAGCGGTCTGTACACCGGAGGATGCTGCCATCTCCTCACACATCCCAGCGGACGGTGCCTATGAAGGACAACAGCGAGCACAGAGTCAACCAACTCAGAGGTACGTACACACAGCTTACACAGAACACGATTCATAATCCGAAATAAGCATGTATGAGTGTTGAGGCAAGGCCTAGTTATGTGTGACGCAGTTAAAAAGAGAGCCATGTGGGCCCCTGAAATGGCAGCTGCCTGACCTGTAAAGTGGGACAATGGGATATGAGGTAACTGCGCTGGCGTTGTACACCGTTGCGGTAGGTGGTCGAAGACCGCGGTGCAATTCTGCATTGGTTAACATTGGACCCTATGGGTCCCAGGAGCCAATGACGATGTACGCCGGCGGTGACGGTACGCACCGCCGTGGACGTGACCGCCATTTTCTATCTGTTCAATCACTCGATACCTGATCTTCGACAGGAGAGGACCTACACTGCAAGTGCTGCTGTGACTTCAGTCTGGAAGAGACAATGGCTCGTGCGTCTGGGGAAAGGGCCCCTGCCTTCATATCGGAGGAGCTGGAGAAACTCGTGGATGGGGTCCTCCCCCAGTACACGCTACTCTACGGTCTTCCAGACAAACAGGTAAGTTCACTGGGAGCATGCTGTATGGGCTATGCCTGTGTGGAGTGGGGTGAATGAAAGATAGGGGGGGGAGAATGAGGTGTGCATGAAACGACGGTGAGTGCATGTGCCACATGGCAAGTGTAGAGATGCGGGCCAATGACTCTGACGGTGCAGTTGGAAATAACTTCTCTTTTTCCCCTGTACAATTCCTGTAGGTCAGCGCCCACCAGAAGAAGGATATTTGGTGTGCCATAGCCAAGGACGTCCGGACCCTGGGGGTCTATCACAGACGGAGCACCCACTGCCGTAAGAGATGGGAGGACATTCGCCGCTGGAGCAAGAAGACGGCGGAGGCCCAGCTGGGGACGGCCTCCCAACGTGGGAGGGGTGCCCGTTGCACCATGACCCCCCTGATGTTCAGGATCCTGGCGGTGGCGTACCCGGAGTTGCATTGGCGCTTGAGGGCATCACAGCAGCAATTAGGGGGTGAGTACACTCTCATTCTGCTGATTCAGCGCGCAGTGGAGGTGTCTGGGTGGGCTGTGGGTTCCCCTAGGCCAGGGCGAGTGTGCTAGTTAGGTCTCCTTTTTCAGGCAGGCCCTGTGGCATCCCACCCCACCTGGGTACAGTGCCAACTACACCTAGTCAGGCTCCTGTGACATCCATGTGTGCAGATGTTGGCCATAGCCTTGTAGGCCATGTCCCAGGGATTGAATAGTGGACCCCAAGTGCGCGGCGTAGTGCAGGGGGCTTCTGTGTCTGTCGTGTCCGCCAACGGTAGCGGTAAAGAATGCACTCAACATGTCTTTCTTCTGTCGTCCCCCCACCTATTTTGTGTTCTCCCTGTTCTTGTGTGCATTAGCATCATCAGGTGGAGGAGCAGTGGCACCGGAGCAGGAGGGAGCTGCATCCCACATGGCCCTGGAGGGCAACACTATGGAGTTGGATTTCACCAGTGGGACAGAGGGCGAGGGGAGCTCCACGGTGGGGACAGGAGCTGAGACCAGTGATACGGACTCCTCTTCTGATGGGAGCTCCCTTGTGGTGGCGGGCCCATCTGTGCCCCACCATCTGCAGGTACAGCCGCCACCCCCCCCTTCCAGCACCGCCCTCCCAGCAGCCCCTCAGCCTTTGCCCCGTGCCCGCTCACCCAGGAGGGTGGGCATCACGTTTGCCCCAGGCACCTCAGGCCCTGCCACAGTCACCCCTGCTGCCCTCAGTGAGAAGGCCATTGACCTCCTTAGGTCCCTCACTATTGGGCAGTCTACCATTTTGAATGCCATCCAGGGTGTTGAGAGGCAGTTGCAACAGACGAATGCATTCCTGGAGGACATTCATTCTGGTCAGTCAGCCCTTCAGCAAGCTTTTCAGACTCTGGCTTCAGCACTGATGGCAGCCATTGTCCCTGTCTCTAGTCTCCCCCTCCAACTTCCTCTACCCAGATCCACACCCCTGTACCTCAGCCTACCCCAAGCACATCATCAGACCAGCATGCACACACCCCAACACACAAAGGAAGCTCAGGCAAACATAAGCACCACACATCCCACAGGCACTCACGCAAACATCACACACATGCAGACATAGCAACATCCACTGCCTCCACTGTGTCCCCCTCCTCCTCGTCTCCCTCCTCCCTCCCAGTCTCGTCTCCACTCACACCTGCATGCACTACATCTACAGCCACTACTTCCATCACCACCACACCCCGCTCACGTGCAGTCACCACCCCCACTACAATTCACACATCCCCTGTGTCCTCTCCCAGTGTGTCTGTGACGCCACCTCCCAAGGTACACAAACGCAGGCACACACCCACCCAACAGCCATCCACCTTACGACAGCCTCCAGCACATGCACCTCCACCCAAAGTCACCAAACGTACACCTCCTACAACCACAACCTCTTCCTCCACTCCCAAACCCCCTCCAGCTACCCGTCCCAGTGCTCCTAAGAAACTTTTCCTGTCCACCCTTGACCTCTTTCCCTCCCCTCCCCCACCCCGTCAGTCCCCTAGGGCCCGACTCTCCAGTTCCCAAATTAGCACCTCAGCCACAACATAGGCTGAATCAGTGGTGCCAGTAGTCACCGGATTCTGGAGTGCACCAGGCAGCAGGGCAGCCAATGTGGCAAGGAGCCACAGCACGGACAGTCCCCCACCTGTCAAGCATCAAAAGTTGGGCAGTGCCCAGCGGGAGAGGGGTTAGACACCAGCCACCAAAGCCGCTCCAAGGGGTACAGGTGGGAGTGTGGAGTCAGCTGCGACACCGTCCAAGGTGGGAAAGGGGCACAAGAAACCCAGCAAGTCTGGGAAGATCGGCACGGCGGAGAAGACCGCCATCAGCCCCGCTGCCCAGGAGGCGACCGCCATCAGCCCCGCTGCCCAGGAGGCGACCACCATCAGCCCCGCTGCCCAGGAGGTGACTGCCATCAGCCCCGCTGCCCAGGAGGTGACCGCCATCAGCCCCGCTGCCCAGGAGGCGACCGCCAGCACCAGCCCCGCTGCCCAGGAGGCGACCGCCTCAGCCCCGCTGCCAAGGAGGCCACCGCCAGCAGCAGCCCCGCTGCCCAGGATGTGACCGCCATCAGCCCCGCTGCCCAGGAGGTGACCGCCATCAGCCCCGCTGCCCAGGAGGTGACCGCCAGCAGCAGTCCCGCTGGCCCAGAAAGGACCGCCAGCACCAGCCCCGCAGGCCCAGACAGGACCGCCAGCACCAGCCCCGCTGGCCCAGACAGGACCGCCAGCACCAGCCCCGCTGGCCCAGACAGGACCGCCAGCACCAGCCCCGCAGGCCCAGACAGGACCACCAGCACCAGCCCCGCAGGCCCAGACAGGACCGCCAGCAGCTGAGTCGCTGCCAAGGACACTGGCACCACAAGCACTGCTGCAATGGACACCGCCGCAACAAGCACCGCTGCCAAGGACACCGCCGCAACAAGCACCACTGCAATGGACACCGCCGCCACAAGCACCGCTGGCCCATGAGCGCCAAGAGCACTGACGCTACTGAGTCCGCCACGAGCAGGATGAAGCACTCTGGGCACCAAGCCCCCTCCAGAACCAGTGGAGTATCACATCCACTACCTCTGTCCTTGGCAGGATGGAGCACTCTGGGCACCACACCCCCTCCAGAACCAGTGGAGTATCACATCCACTACCTCTGTCCTTGGCAGGATGAAGCACTCTGGGCACCAAGCCCCCTCCAGAACCAGTGGAGTATCACATCCACTACATCTGTCCTTGGCAGGATGAAGCACTCTGGGCACCAAGCCCCCTCCAGAACCAGTGGAGTATTACATCCACTACCTCTGTCCTTGGCAGGATGAAGCACTCTGGGCACAAAGCCCCCTCCAGAACCAGTGGAGACAGGCATCCACTACCTCTGTCCTTGGCAGGATGAAGCACTCTGGGCACAAAGCTCCCTCCAGAACCAGTGGAGACTGTTATCCACTTGAGAGAGTGTGGCTTTGCACTCCCCAGGATTGAAAAGTGGGCAAACCACCCACTGTAGAGACTTGTGAGACTGTGGCTTTGCACTCCCCAGGATTGAACAGTGAGCAAACCACCCACTGTAGAGACTTGAGAGACTGTGGCTTTGCACTCCCCAGGATTGAACAGTGGGCAAACCACCCACTGTAGAGACCTGAGAGACTGTGGCTTTGCACTCCCCAGGATTGAACAGTGGGCATGTGGCCCCCTCGTGGATTTGTCGTCGTGCACTCATCCGGCTGAGGTACCCCCCTTTCCCTTCCCCCTGAGGTGCCTGTTTTATTTCTAGCTGATGCCCCTGCAGTGTTCTCTCCGTTATGTTCGGGTACCTTGTGTGGGCCTCGCCCATGCAGTGTGGGCCCAGTGTTCCACTGACTTAAATAGAGCAATACCTGGCCTTCTATTCTTGGTGTATATGTTTGTTAATAGTGTATATATATTTTTGTGTACTGGATTTTAATAGATTACAATGGTTACACTCATTTCCTTTTGTCTTTGCATTCTTCCGGGGGGTTGGGAGGTGTAACTGTGATGTATCATGATGTATTGGTGTGTGTATTGTCGTGGGTGAGGGTGGGGGTGTGGGTGTTGCGTGTTGCGTGTGTGTGTCCCTGTTTTTTCCCTCCCTCCTCCCCTGTGTCGTAGGTGCAGCACTCACCGCGGTCTTCGCCGCCGGCGTTCGTGCTCCTGGTAGAGGAGCAAGAAGATGAAAGCTAGGAAAATGTGAAGCTCTGGTTCCATGGCGTCCTGGTTCCTCGTGGGTTGTGTTGGGGTTGAGCGTTTTCCCTTCGAAGTCCTATTTCCGCCGTGTTTTTGTTTGCGGTGAATCCGCCCCGGAAAAGGTGGCGGATAGGTAGGTTGTGATACTGTGGGCGGTACATTGTCTTCCGCCTGTCTGTTGGCGGTGACCGCTGCACTGTTTGTTTGTACCGCCGTGGCGGTCGGAGTGTTAAAGTGGCTGTCTGTGTTGGCGGTTTCCACCACGTCGTAATTCCATTTTGTTTACCGCCGGCCTGTTGGCGGTCTTACCGCCGCTTTCACACCGATCGCCATGGTTTTAATGACCACCCATATCATTTAAAATCCCGTAACAGTTGTCATAGCATACCCAAGACAGAGTCCAACTGTAGCACCGAAAATGCAGGACTCGAGGTCAGATTGATCCCTAGTTAGTCATAGAAGTCAGAAGCAAGTGATGTAAATTCAAGTCAACATTTGCAAACCATAGCTGAGAGACCTGGATCTTGAATTCTTGCATTGGTGTGCAACAAATTTCAGGTAGAAAGGCTCCAAAGATTTTAAAGGTTGAAGTAAAAACTTGATAGGCATATGGACATAGATTCCTTTCTTCAGGGCTGTTGAAATGCTCTTTCCTTCTTCCACTCGGTACCAGTGTAATGAAGCATACTCCACAAATAGGCTTCCTTGTAGCTTATTTATTAAGAGCATCCCATCCACAGCCTAAATCACACAGGACCATCAATAACTGCCTTCAGGGAATCTAGAGAGAGAACAGCTCTGGAATCCCATTACATTCTACATTCTAGGTACCATAAGTGAACTCTTTTAATCCATGCATAAACAAGCATTGGAACATTTACAATACAGAGAATACTTTAGTAGATACCACAGAGGACTTACATGAATTTGATGTGGCAATGCAACAATTGAATCTGAATTTTAGAAAAAGGAAAAATGAAATTGTAGAGAGATTCCATTTTTTTTAAAGAAACCAACATCCGGGAGAGTCGGTAGAGAGTTATGTGGCTGGAGTGAGGGCTCTTGCATCAACTTGTAATTACAACATTTTATTGGATGAGATATTGAAATACCAATTAGTTTTGAAAGTGAACAACAAATAAGTGCAGGAAAAACTTTTGAATACTGAAAGTTTGACCCTACCAATGGCCATTGATATTATGAAAAGGGCTGAAATAACTGATGAAGGATTAAAAGAATTGTCTTCGTCATCTGGGACAGTGGGCTGCATCCAAAGTGATGCTGTCAAGTTGAAAGGAACAGAACTGCCCAGTGGATCCACAGGAAATGATGAAAGGAGAATTTTGACTTTCTTTAAGTGTGGGTTGAAGGGCCATATAGCAACATACAGTTCTTGCCCTGCCATTGGTCAAATGTGAAGAAAGTGTAAGTCAAAGGGGCATTTTGCCAGGATGTGTAGAGGAAAACAGGGTGTTGTGAAAAAAAACAAAGGTCTAATCAATTTGGTGGAAAATTCCATGGATGAAACAGAGGGTCAACAAGTCATCTTATAAGTACAACATGTGGGAAGTGTGAATGAAGATGGTCCATTTTATATAATCAAATGTGATGGGGAGAATGTGGGAGTAATAGCTATTTCAGGGGCCTGGTATATGCTGGTTGGGGAACAGTACTTGTGCAAGTTCCCTTATTATGAAGTTAAACCTCCTGATGTGTGGTTGGTGGCCTATGAAAATCAACCTATAAATTTGCTGGTATATATTAAGGCAAACTGGAATTCCAAGGAGTCGCGTTGCTGTCCAAGGTGTATTTTGTCAAAGATGGTGCATGTCTCTTAGGATGTCTGAAACAGAGAGATTTGAGTATTCAACTTGATCCTAATCATCCAGATCAAGTGTTGGGTGTACAGTCAGATGTGGGACCTGTGAGGGAATCAATCTTTATGGAAGAGTTTCCGCAAGTATTCAAAAAAGATCTAGAGACATTTAAGGGGTTCATGCATAAAATTATTTTAAAGCAAGGCTTTTCCCCAAGGGTAACAAGCCACACCCTATCCCCCTTGTAATGAAAGAGCTTATACAAAATGAGTTGTTGAGAACATAAGTGAAGAAGGAGTAATCAAAGAAATTGAAGTGTTTTAATGGTTGGCTTCAGTTGTTATAGCAATAAAGAGTAATGGTGAGCTGCGACTTTATGTAGACCTGCGCGACCTGAACATGGCTATCTTGGTGGATCTGCACCCTTTGCGCAATATAGAGGAGATGTTGACTACTCTTAAAGGGGCAAAGGTGTTTTCAACATTGGGCCTACCATCCACCTATCACCAGATAGTTATGCATCCCGAGTTTCAGGCTTTGACATCTTTTGTGACTCCTGAGGGTGCATACGGGTTCAGTCATATAACTTTTGGTTTGGCCTTGGATCCACCATATTTCAGAGAGCCATGCATCATTTGTTCATGGGCATACCACAAGTCACTTGTTTCCAGGATGATATTCTGGTGTTTGGCCCTGAGAAGTGTTCTTGGAATTCTGCAGAAAGTGGGTTGACCATCAAGCAAGACAAATTACAGATTAGAGTGCCTGGTGTTGAATGTTTGGTGCACTGGATAGACCACAATGGTATATCACCCAAAATGAAATTGGTGTCTGCGATCGTAAAAGCACCTTCCCTTGGGAGTAAAGATCAGCTAAGGTCTTTTTTGGGATTAGCTGAGTACTACTCACGATGTATTCCTATGTTTGCTGATAACACCAGGTCCATGAGGAAGCTCATGTGTGAGAATGAACGTTTTGTATGGTGTGAAGAGTGTGAAAGTGGCTTTATTGAGTTGAAAAAGGAAATTGCGTCTACACCTGCATTGAAACCATTTGGCGCTAACATTATTAATAGTTTGGTGGGTCTGGGTGCAGTGTTGTTGCAGTGCAGGTATGGAAAGGAGGTGACCGTGGCATATGCATCCAGGCCTTTGAGAGATGTGGAGAAAACTACTCTACCATTGAGAAGGAAACTCTCATGTGTTGGTGGGGTGTCAGTCATTTCAGGAAATATGTGTAGGGAACAGAGCTTGTAATCCATACAGATCACCCCCCGGTCGACGTTTTTTCTGCCTCGCATTGCACTTTGGGTGATGAGGATGTTGGCATATAACTATGCTATGCAATATGTGCTAGGAAAGAAAAATGTTTTGCAGACTGTTTATCAAGATTGCCAGTAGAAGAAGGTGTGATGGAGGGCGAGGATCAGGAAGAACTAGTGGCAGTTGTAGTGGGCTCGGTCACTGAAGGGAGAATTTCTCATGATGAATGAGTGTTAGCGGCAGAGAATGATTCTGTTTTTCAAGAGGTTAAGAGATATGTGCAAGAGGGATGGCCCTCAAGAGGAATTGATTCTGTTGATGCTGTCGATGTGGAGTTGTCTATGGTAGGAGATGTTATGATGAGAGTTGAGTTATTGGTGGTTCCAACTGCGATGCAAGAACTTATGGTGAAACATGCGCATGACGGTCATTTGGGCATAAGTACTACTAAAAGGCACATCAGGGCAAAGTACTGGTGTCTAGGGATTGAAAGGGATGTGGAGCATCACGTCAGAAAGTATGTCTTGTGTGCATAAGTCTCAGAAGGTTGTGAAATATTCCCAACTTTGTGTCGAACAAGTCTGATGGGCTGTGGAAGAAAATTGCCATTGACGTCATGGGACCATTGTTTGCTTTGGACAAAATCCCCAAATATGCCCTTGTGATTGTGGACTATTATTCATGGTGACCGCTGGTAAGGTTTTTTGATAATGTTACCACGCATGCTGTGATTTAGTTTTTAAGTGAGATGTTTGATGAAGAGGGTGTCCCAGAGGCCATTGTCTCTGATAATGGTGTGCAGTTTGTATCAGCAAATATGAAAGAATTTCTGGACATATAGGCGGTCATTCTGACCGCTGCCCGCCATGCGGTTACCACCATATGGCCGCTCCGCGGTCAAAAGACCGCAGAGGCCATTCTGGCTTTCCCGCTGGGCCGGCGGGCGACCGCCAAAAGTGCGCCCGCCGGCCCAGCGGGAAAGGCCCTGCAACAAGGAAGCCGGCTCCGAATGGAGCCGGCGGAGTTGCAGGGGTGCGACGGGTGCAGTTGCTAAGCAGACAGTGAAAATCTTTATGGGGCCCTGTTAGGGGGCCCCTGCACTGCCCATGCCAGAGGCATGGGCAGTGCAGGGGCCCCAAGGGGCCCCACGACACCCGTTCCCGCCATCCAGTGAAAATCTTTATGGGGCCCTGTTAGGGGGCCCCTGCACTGCCCATGCCAGAGGCATGGGCAGTGCAGGGGCCCCAAGGGGCCCCACGACACCCGTTCCCGCCATCCTGTTCCTGGCGGTAAAAACCGCCAGAAACAGGATGGCGGGAAGGGGGTCGGAATCTCCATGGCGGCGCTGCTTGCAGCGCCGCCATGGAGATTCAGCCCATGCAGGGGAAATCCGGCTCTAAACCCTTTTAGTTTTTTTTGTTTTTAAGAAACATAAGATCTAAAGGACAGAAGATGTGCTCTCTCAGCAAGACTAAAAATAGTACTTTGTGCAGTACAGCCTAACAGATTTATCTCACTAAAGAGAACGTCAATTACAAATGGAAGATTTTGCAATTGAGAGACTGAAGTCGGGCAAATTCAGGGGAATTCATACTTCATGGAGACATATGAAGTGCCTCAGATTTATCCAGTTATTTACATTCGCCCAATCCCTGAAGATGGATGTCGTGCCCAGCATGAATATATACCTTCAGACTGATTTGTGGGAGCAGTGTACGTGCATCAAACAGAATATATTTGGAATGATGAGTGGAATTTAGAAAAACCCCAACCATTCATTTAAAATTACAATTATAATTTTGTTTTACATTTGTTTGTCAAATGTATTGTTTTGCTGTTTAAATCAAGAAAGTTGCTTAGACGGAGGTCCTTAGAGTCCAGTATTGCTGCACTATGGGGTTCCCGAGTTCCAGTAATATGTAAGTGGGAGACCCAGAAGCCGAAGGTTTAAGAATTACTGCTGTACAACAATACTCTATGTAAACATTCTTAAATTCAATTGTGAACAGCTTTGTTTTCAGGAGTTTTGGGAAATGTGGGTGTTTCTGTTCTGTTCAAGGTGTTTCAGAGTTGGGGGTCCTGGAACACTCAGGGTACGGCCTCCTTGTTTCAGTCATTTATAACCTCCATGTTGAATCAGTTTGGAAGTTGATTGAAGAAGCCTGGCTGCGGTACAATGAGTAGGGGTGGGAGGAACTTGAAGTTTCACTCTATGGAATTCTGCATAGTAACATAAAAACTTTGCGAGATTCTGTAGAGTTCCACCACGAGTGAAAAATATGCAGCTCGAGCTGCAATTTAGCACCGGTAGGACGAGCAGCACTGAAAAATCTGTGTTAACAGCACTATGCGTTGTGCAAGAATTCTCAGCCATTCTAGCTGATTTTGCTGCCGCTCTAGTAGTAAATCTACTTAAGCGACAGCAAAGCTACTCATGCGGGAGCTCCTTTGTTTTAAAAAAACATATTTTTATTGTTTTCTGCACATCCATCGACAGCAATTGCAGTTTGTCATAATAGAATTTAGTTGATCTAACATAACATAAAACGTAAATAACAATAACAACTTAGGTCTAGTCACATCCACAGAATTCGTTTTCCACAGCACGCAGCTAAATCACATGTTATAGCTAGTACCATAATTACCAGTTGACGGAAACCATCTTTTATTTTACATCTTTCTTGTGAGTGTGTCGGGGTTCGAAATACAATATCTTCTGTTTATGTGTGTATGCACCAATTGTATATTTTTACTTCCATGTAGGGCATACATGGTTCGTGCGGGGCTGTATGTGGTCTGTCCACTGTCTACATTTTCGTGGTGCTACCAGCTTTCATGGTGGGCGCTCATCGTTTTTAACCTCCAATTTGGTGACAAATGTTTCCCAGGCATCACACCCAGTGTGCTTCTGACCTTCATCTAATAACTTCCGTAGTACCTGATATTCTGTGCGTGCCCAGCGCAATGTTAAGGCACGCCATTCGAGCGGGAGCCCCTTAACCCTGACCGCTTGTGACCGCCTGTGTTATAAAATCATGGTAGGGGACACCAAGGGGGTCATTACGACCTCAGCGGTCTTTTCAAAAGACCGCCGAGGCCGCGGGAGACAGAATACCAGCATTGCCGGCGATATTTCTGTCTCCCTATTATGACATTTCCGCCGGGCCAGCGGACGGTAACAGTGTTACCGTCCGCTGGCCCAGCGGAAATGTCACATCAACATTGCATCCGGCTCGTAATAGAGCCGGCGGCAATGCTGATGTGCAGCGGGTGCAGTAGCACCCGTCGCGCATTTCACTGCCCGAAATTCGGGCAGTGAAATGCGCGACGGGGCTATGCCTGGGGGCCCCTGCACCGCCCATGCCAAGTGCATGGGCAGTGCAGGGGCCCCCAGGGGCACCCCAAGTCCCCTTACCGCCGGCCTTTCCATGGCGGTGTGTACCGCCATGGACAGGCCGGCGGTCGGGGACTCATAATCCCCAGGGCAGCAGTGCTTGCACCGCTGCCCTGGGGATTATGACCGCCAGGCGGAATCCTGGTGGTAAAGTGGAGGGGCCGGCGGTATGGCCGTGGCTTTTCCGCCACGGTCATAATAGCTGGCGGAACACCGCCAGCCTGTTGGCGGTGTTACCGCCAACATACCGCCGGCCACCAGGGTCGTAATGACCCCCCAAATCTCTTTTGCATTTTCCAGAGCCTCACAGGAAAAAAAAATCCACCACGCAGTGATTGGTGGAATTTGGCCAGAAATCCACATTAAAGAGTAACTCGGAGTGACCAAAATTCAGCCAATTCTGCAGTCGGAATGAAATAATTAGGGGCAATGTTTGGAAGTATCCCAAGACCTTGCCCCAACTGGCCCTGCGTATGTGCATAGATCTCTTAGGAATACAGACAGCAGCACAACATAAGACACACTGAGCACTAAAACAGCTCACTCCTGTACAGACAGCGCCAGTCACGCCCGCCGTTAATACTCTGAGTTTTAGCCCATCTTTCAACATCTTTCAACATCACTGAAGCTTCCCTCATCAAATGATGACTTTGTGTTAGGTTTGTTGCTTGTTTCCACGCTGCCAAGGTATGTGTACCCTGCAGCCTGCAATTAGCGTCCCTGCCACGGTCTACTACCTGCATCTGAGGATGGGCTGTCTCCGGCTGCAACCTGGGAAACAGACATGTGGAAACATCATTGTTTGTGCTAAAAATAGCAATGTTTCCCATTAGGCCCCTGGACGTGGGTACCAATATAGCAAGTGCCCAAAAGCCTCTTTGGGGATGGAAAGCAAGTGCTCCAGACATTCCTCGTCGCCCCCCCCGCTCCTCAGCAGCAAATCATATTACATCCAGCCCAGCCTGCGCCCATGGCTAAAATGCTTGACATGCATGGAAGAGTGCAAAGTAAATACTGGCCGTCCTATATAGAGCGAGGAATGTGTAAGGAGACACGGCGCGAGGCAAGGTTTGTTTACTTTGCAGGCCGAGGAAGGGCTAAACTAGGATGGGGAGGATAAGCTTGACCTCTTCCCAGAGATGCCTCTGCTGTCCATGTGCCAGGAGGGATGTACAGGCCGACACTGAAGGCAGCAGACACTTTGCAAGATATTTTTACTTTTCATTTATATAAGAAATGGTGAAAGCTGTGCCTTCTCCAGACGGATTCTCTTAACACGAAATTGCATTTTTTTCTCAGACATATTGGGGGTTATTACAACTTTGGAGGAGGTGTTAATCCGTCCCAAATGTGACAGTTATACCACCAGCCGTATTACGAGTTCCATAGGATATAATGGACTGGTAATACGGCTGGTGGTATATCCGCCACTTTACCGTCACTTTTGGGATGGATTAACACTTCCTCCAAAGTTGTAATAACCCCCATTGTCTTTTTTAAAACATTTATAATCATATAACAGATTCCACGATCCATCAGCGACTGCAGACTTTGCCAATTAAGCGCTAGATTGCTGGTTATGTTTTAACATGGATGGAATCCATCACGTCACGTGAGCAGCCGTGATTGACACGTAAGAGCATTTTCCGACTGCAGAGGCTCACGCACCCCACCTTCCAGCAGCAGGTAGCGCGCGCACCTCTTCAGCCAGACCTCTTCCAGCAATCCGCCCCATATTTTCCCAAGCTTCTGGAAGCTCCTAGGCTCTAGCGCGTCACTGTCTCCGCTGCCTTGCACCAATCAATGCCCTTAATCGATTCTGCTATGTGGGGAGCTCAGGGCAGCCCCCACCTTTTATCTATATCTCTCTTGGCCACTGTCTTGCCTTGGTCTGTCAAATCCCAGATGCCCAGGAGGACAGCGGGTAATTTTCCCTCTAGTTCTTGGCTGACGGTAGATTCTGATTCTTCATGCACCTCTCCCTTGTAGCCTTCGATTAATGGGTTGTACCATAAGGCATGAAAAAGGGTCACGGCTTCCCTACATCACACAGACATTTGCCGCTTGTGTCCCTGCTGAAGTAGTGCATAAGGTCCCTGGTATAGAATGTTCAATGCTGGCTTTTAAGTTGGATTAGTCGAAAACTAGCTTTCCTCCAATCGTGTGCCAGCCTCTTGGCTCCATCTATGCCACAGCCAGGTCAGGTTTCCGCCTGTGTCCTTCATTAGTGTGACATATGTCCATAATCCTACACCCATGCGCATCTCTGTTCCCAGAAACCTATTTTCTAAGGGCGTTGCTTCTGCTATGTCTACCTCTCCCATTATAATGATATGTATATACTTTTGTTTTAAAGTAAACAATAGTTCTTTTCTTTTATATTGTTCTCCCTAGTTTATTTATGGTATGGCCAGGTATTGATATTTCGGACAAATATTGTTTCCTTATATTCGGAATATTACTTATTTACATGTGGTGAAGTGCTTTGGAAAGCTTGGGTGGTGATATTTGTTTCATCATAAAACAAGCACAATTTTCACGAACAATATGGATTTTGCACGTTCTGAGTCTGCATGGAAATCAGGACGTTCTTGATGCTTTTCGTGATGAGATTTCCATTTCATCATATTTTTGCAAGAATGAAGGGCTTTGCACACCTCACACCAACCACTGCCCATTGTTGCAAGACTTTTCTGCTCAAAGCAATTCTCCTGCTAGGGAAAGGTGCGATGACAGCGTAAGCTTAAGGAAAACAGGAAATTGAACGAGCAAGGCCTAGCCCAAAAATCAGGATCCACACGAGGTTATGCTTGCATGCTAACAATTACACAGGGGCCTAATTACCTTATAAACTCCAACAATGTGCACTCATGCTGTCCTGCATTAATGTTGTTCATCTGTTGCATGCAGACTGTGGAGTCATTTAGACACATCGGGTGGCTCTCAAACCCGCCAGGTCAGCAGAGAACCTGTCCCGCCGTCCCTGGGAAGAAAACTGCTTGCCACATTAAAATCACTGCCTTCTGTGTGATCAACTGAGTGTATGATGTATTTATTGCCTTTGATGTGCATGTTTTTCTCCTTTTTCAGAGACAAATACTGAAGCAAATTCAAAAGGTCCTGATGCACTGTCTTTTCTCCCAGCAAGAAGGGTATTGTTACCTGTTCTGGACCCCACGCTTTCCCTGCGGACCCCAAAATGAAAAAAATGTGCGCCAAAAGACAAGCCCTCTCTACTGTGGCTCTTCTGGTGTCCATTGACTGATGGTCCTTTGGTGGTTGAGCCACCGTCACAGGTTTCTAACCACAGAGAAACCTGAGACAGGAGGAATGAAGCTGGCTTCATGCAAGAGTATCTAAAACAAGGGCACAATGAAGTTGAGATCTCTGCACCTCGCTGACATTAGCCTTCCTGAAGCTGTGCTCAGGGACAGAAAATAAGGCAAACCCCACCTATGAACCTCCCACATCTTAAAGCACAGAAATTGTGGTCCCACCCCTCACCTTTATCATCTACCAAATGTCAGTTGTCTGGCCCCATTCGGGGGCTACAGGGCACTCAGTTGATGTGGAGGTCATTTGCTATTGCTATTGGTGTCCTCAAGCCTGTCCCACTACGGCTCTGCAACCAGACCAAGTACATCTCTTTCTTCACTTGACTCTTAGGGTATTGGGCTCTTGACTTCATGTAGGTGGCATGAGCTCAGAACTCAACAATCAAACAATTAACACTGTAACTCAGTGTTCAGGCCAGTGGTTATCTTCTTAAAATAAAGAAAATACTTTTAATAGCAATGCAGTACTAAGTACTACACAATCCAATTTCAGAATACAGGGTGATACTACCATCATGATTGTCCAATGAGAGCTACACTCGCGCACTCTGTGTGCTCAGTGCCACCTGGGTGAACCTGGTACTTATAGGCCCCCAGGTCATGTATGCAGCACAGATTATATACCCCACAAGTTCAATACTAAGGGGGTGATTCTGAGCTTGGCGCCAGAAGACCGTACCGCGGTCAAAAGACAGCGGCGGTCATTCTGGGTTTCCCACTGGGCTGGCGGGCGACCGCCGAAAGTCCGCCCGCCAGCCCAGCGGGAAACACCCTTCCCACGAGGACGCCGGCTCAGAATTGAAATACAAGGCAAGCAAAATTAAGCAACCCCAACTCCCACAAATAAAAACTAAATAAAATCAGATGTTTGGAATATAGTGTTCTACTTTCTGATGTATGAAAAATATTTACCAACTGTGTGAGCAGAACATTACTGATTATCTCCTAATGCATGTGGAAATGGTGTGATTACTAGACCTGTAAATAATTCTTTGTTGGAGAAGGGTCTGCTTCCTCGCTTTACTAGAGAAGCGTGGTGGCATCGCTGCTGAAGCCCGGTAAGTCGCCTGAGGACCTCACTTCATATGGACCACTTCCCTCCTAAATACATCATTTGAGTAAGAGCCTCGCCCGCAGACTCCTCCCATCACTCCTGTAGATGTTGCATGAGGATCAAAGTGGCTTTGTCCCTTGTCACAATACCTAGCTGAAAATTCATTAGTTATCCCATGTCATGACCGCTTCCTGTGATCATCACCCATTTGCGGGTTGTGTCTTATTGGATGTTCGCAAAGCCTTTGACACCCTGGGGTGGGATTTTATGCTGGCAGCATTAGCCCGCTATGTAATCCCGCAAGCATACATTCAATGGGTCACCCTCTTGTAAACTGGTCCAACAGCCAGAGCCAGGATCTCATATTTCAGCGGCATATCAGGTTGCACGTGGAACCAGACAGGGCTGGTCCCTATCACTGCTATTATTTGTCATGGCGCTAGAACCTCTAGCACAGCATATTTGCAGGACTCGGATGGATGGGGTATACCGTTGGGTCAGATGATGCACTCTGTGTCCTTGTATGCAGATGACAAGATCCATTACCTTTGTGACCTCCACACCGGATTACTAGGTTCTTATAGGCATCCTTCGGGGCACTCTCTGCTCTTCATATCAATATTGCAAAATCTTGCGCTTTTCAGTTTGTTGATAATCCTATAGGACCAGCTTTGTGCTTCAGCGAAGAGGAACCACCTGTTGCTGTTCACACTTTTTCGCTACTTGGGTATTTATATCTATTGAGATATGAAGGACACACTTGAAGGCAACCTGGTGAGGGTGATCAATTCACTTAAATCACAAATTACCTCCTGGGTCAGTCTGCCCCTGTCGGTTGCAGGCCGGCTAGTCCTGGCAAAGATGGTCAATTTACTGCACCTTCTGTACTATTTTGTGAATATTCCAGTGGTTGTGCCGGCTTGGGTGTTTCGATTGTTGAATACTTTGTTGGGGGAATTCGCCTGGAGTAAAGTGCACTGCAGGGTCAGCCTTGCTAAATTGCAGCTTCCCACCACTAAGGGTGGACTGGAGGCATGGTGACTTTAAGGTGTATTGCATAGTGGGGAAATTACAATGGCTGTCACATTGGCTAGCGGGCCACAATTTATCAGAAATAGGTTACACACCAGCCCAGATCGATCATGGTCAACTCCATAGATCGATATGCCTTGGTGTGAACCTCCCCCATGGACATGTCCTCTCCTACTTCAGGTAGCTCTTGCTTATTGGAAGCTAGCATTGAAATACACTGCGCTCACCGTATGCATGGAATATACCACTCTGTGGTCTCCCTACCTCCTCGGGAACTCTTACGGTGCGTTGTCTGGCTATGTGGGAGCAGTAAGGAGTGCCGACAGTGGGATCGCTGTTTCAGGATGGTACACTACTATCACACACAGATTTTGTGCACATGTATGGGCTCCCCGTGACATCTTTTTGATACATGCAAGCATAGTTTGATATGTGCTGCAGCAATGGGCCCCAGATGGGAGTGAACCCAACACGCATAGACTGCTTCAGGCAGTACACACCATGGGCAATGGGAGACATCTGGCTCTGTAGTGGGCTGCAGGCACACCTGGAGATATCGTTGATTGCTTTAAAACAAACTTGGGAAACAGACCTCATTCTGAAAATTCCCAATAAAGATTGGGCATGTATACTTCACTATCCCTACGCGTCTCTAGCAATTCCAGAATTAAATTGCTAGGATGTTCCCCTCTGCCTCCTCTGGATAATCCCATTGTAAGGCTCTAGAGACCAACCTCTTATATATGCTATGGACGTGTCCCCATCTATCCGAATACCGGGCAGGAGTAGCATTGACCTTGTGGGACATCACGGGGTTGGATCAATGGGATACACTGGTACAGTGTCTTCTTGGACTCCAGCCACGGCCACGAGGTACCAAAGTGATATTGAGATTTGCGGATCTGGATTTATTGTTGGCGAAGAGACTTATAACGCGACAATAGAAATCTCCAATAGCTTCAAGACTGAACAAATGGTGAGATGAGGTGGCCCAGTGGGGACTTGCAGAGAGTGATGCTGTTTGTCGAGAGGAGTATCGTAGTCTCTGCAAAAAGCCCATCTCCCTGGAATGGGATGCTCGTTTAGAAGGTTTAAAGCGCAGGACATGGCGCCTGATTAATCAACCTTTGCGCATACTTCACAACAATCCCAGTGGAGTGGCTGCTTTATCAGTTACCCCCTTACACCCAGTGAATCTGTCAATAAAGCTGTGGGCACTTTAGTCAATGCCGTTCATGATAGTAACTTAGTTGGGTCCCCTCTCTGCCCCCTGTCTGATCAGGCATTGTGCCATTTTTAGCCTCCCCTTGAAGGTATATATTACTTCTATAGCCCCTCGAAGGTGTTGATGCATATATGAGTTTCATAACTTAGGTGACGTGGTCAATAGGTTTGGGGGGACATAGGGGGTCATTCTGACCCTGGCGGTCATGGACCGCCAGGGCCAACGACCGCGGAAGCACCGGCAACAGGCTGGCGGTGCTTCCGGGGGCATTCTGACCGCTGCGGTAAAGCCGCGGTCAGAAAAGGGAAGCCGGCGGTTTCCCGCCGGCTTCCCGCTGCCCCAGGGAATCCTCCACGGCGGCGCTGCAAGCAGCGCCGCCATGGGGATTCCGACCCCCTTCCCGTCAGCCTGGTTCTGGCGGTTCTCACCGCCAGAACCTGGCTGGTGGGAACGGGTGTCCTGGGGCCCCTGCAGTGCCCATGCCACTGGCATGGGCACTGCAGGGGCCCCCTAACAGGGCCCCACATTTATTTTCAGTGTCTGCGTGGCAGACACTGAAAATCGCGACGGGTGCAACTGCACCCGTCGCACACCAGCAACTCTGCCGGCTCCATTCGGAGCCGGCTTCCTCGTTGCAGGTGCTTTCCCGCTGGGCGGGCGGGCGGCCTTTTGGCGGTCACCCGCCAGCCCAGCAGGAAAGTCAGAATGACCGCCGCGGTCTTTTGACCGCGGTACGGTCTCCTGGCGGTTCCCGCCAGGCCGGCGGCTTCCGCCGCCGGCGGGGGTCAGAATGACCCCCATAGAGTTCTTTGTTTACAATACCATGATACATCCTGTACAATTCATGACTCGTCTGTGGCTCTATGTAATGACATCTGTTTTCACCACTGTTATTCCTATACCAGTCGTTGTTGTCATTAAGGTTATGGCTAAACAAAATGCAATAAACTTGTGTTAAAAAAGAAAACTAGACCTGTGCATATTTGTCAACTTTACTTGACTTTGACACCACTGGCACCAGTTCCCTGAAGGAGGACATCTTGAACACTAAGGTGGTCATTCCAAGTTTGGCAGGCGGCGGTTGCCGCCCGCCAAACTTACGCCGCCGCTTGGCCGCTCCGCGGTCAAAAGACCGCGGGGGCCATTCTGACTTTCCCGCTGGGCCGGTGGGCGCCTGCCAAGGGAGCGCCCGCCGGCCCAGCGGGAAAGGCCCTGCAACACAGAAGCCGGCTCCGAATGGAGCCGGCGGTGTTGCAGGGGTGCGACGGGTGCAGTTGCACCCGTCGCGATTTTCACTGTCTGCTATGCAGACAGTGAAAATCATGCTGGGCCCTGTTAGGGGGCCTCTGCACTGCCCATGCCAGTGGCATGGGCAGTGCAGGGGCCTCCAGGGGCCCCACGACACCCGTTCCCGCCATCCTGTTCCTGGCGGTAAAAACCGCCAGAAACCGGCTGGCGGGAAGGAGGTCGGAATCCCCATGGCGGCGCTGCTTGCAGCGCCGCCATGGAGGTTGAGCCCAGCCAGGGGAAATCCGGCGGGAAACCGCTGGATCCCCTTTTCTGACCGCGGCTTTACCGCCGCGGTCAGAATGGGCAGGAAAGCACCGCCAGCCTGTTGGCGGTGCTTTCCGTCGTTCACGGCCCTGGCGGGTTTTACCGCCAGGGTCGGAATGACCCCCTAAAGGTGGGATTTCCTGCTGGAGGATATTGGTTTCCCTTAAACCTGAGCTGCAAAAGGTAATTGCTGCACTGCACACAAAAGTCTATTCGCTTCTTCCCTATAGATCAATCAATGACATCCATTCTGTGACCCCTGGAGGTCTTGTTCTATGGTATATAATCTGTCCATTGCCTGTTTTCCCAAACTTTTACAGGTTCTCACTTTACTTTCTGAAACAAGACTGGAGTTTACTATCCTGTGGTCTGTAGTTTCTCATGGAGCCCTAGATTCAACAGAGGGTGTTACCAGGTGGACGTGAGAATTTGAAGGCTTCTTCATCTTCATGAACCATCCAGTTGCCATGTGATTATGTCAATGCCAACAATCATACAAAACTCTTTAGTGGAAAATTGAGTAAATTTCTTGGTGTCACTAATTAATTAATCAGAAAATATAATTATTAACAGCATGCTCTAGGCAGGTCCTCCTTCAGCATTCATTCTCTCCCCATAAGAAGGAATTTAACTTTGTAATGGGCACATTCATCATCATCCCTAGATACCTACTTCTATTCAGGGCACTTTACAGAATTTACTTTAATGTATCATTGAGCATTTTTCCTGGCACACCTTTGTGAGGAACGTGCACGACATTGACCACGACCATCTCAGTCCCAACTCCTCCTCTGCTTTATACAGACTCCCACCGTTCAACTTCTTGTTACCCCTTAGCCCCGATGAAATACTAGAAATCACTTCCTACCCACTGTAGAGGACCACCTTAATACCTAACCTCCTTCTACTGAGGAGCCACAGCACCAATGATCTTGCCTCCCTAAGCCTACCCCCTCAAAGCTTCCTCCACAACCACCTCTGCCAGCCTCTACTCCTATCAGTCTAGGACATAAAGGCCCTCATTCTGACCCTGGCGGTGTCTCACCGCCAGGGCAGAGGAAGCACCGCCAACAGGCTGGCGGTGCTTCCGGGGCATTCTGACCGCGGCGGTAAAGCCGCGGTCAGAAAAGGGGAACCGGCGGTTTCCCGCCGGTTTTCCCCTGCCCCAGGGAATCCTCCATGGCGGCGCTGCATGCAGCGCCGCCATGGGGATTCCGACCCCCTTCCCGCCAGCCTGGTTCTGGCGGTTTTCACCGCCAGAACCAGGCTGGCGGGAACTGGTGTCGTGGGGCCCCCTAACAGGGCCCCAACAAGATTTTCAGTGTCTGCATAGCAGACACTGAAAATCGCGACGGGTGCAACTGCACCCGTCGCACCCCAGCAAATCCGCCGGCTCCATTCGGAGCCGGCTTCATCTTTGCTGGGGCTTTCCCGCTGGGCCGGCGGGCGATCATTTGAAGATCGCCCGCCGGCCCAGCGGGAAAGTCAAAATGCTCCCCGCGGTCATTTGACCGCGGGGCGGTGTTTGGGCGGTTTCCGCCCGGCGGGCGGCGCCTGCCGCCCGCCGGGGTCGGAATGACCCCCAAAATGTACATAAAATGGATGCTTGCAATGTAATTGTCTTAGTAGCCACTTGCGGACCACTTAGCACTACTTTCTATACCCCTAAATGTTACCACACACTCTCATTATATTAAGGGGTGCTCAAAGCTGCAAAAAGTTTATTCTCTAGAACTGTATGACATTTTCTTTAAAAGCTTTCATATATCGTTGAATGTCCCGATCTGCGGGTGAAAAGCTTTTTAACACCCCGTTTTCAGTGGGTGGATTTTTTTCGTACAAGATCGCCAGAAAAATTGCACCACAAAAGCATTTTTATTTCTGGAAAATTTCAACGGAAGCTAAGTGTGGAGAAGTTGGAAGAAACTTTGCAAACATTAGCAAAAGTGAGACGCTTGACGTTTGCTAAATTTTCAAGTGTGAAACGTTGTCTATCTATTGACACCTTGTCTAAAGCTTGCTACTACGCATCACGTTTCTGGGAGAAATGTTCCCACCTCTCTAAACTGAGATCCTGGTGCTGTGCAACTCTTCCAAATCTTCGAATAGCCTTCCAGCTTTTATAGCCTTAGATGCATCAGTTTAGATAGCCTTCCAGCTTTGATAGCCTTAGATGCATCAGTTTAGAAAGCCTTCCAGCTTTGATAGCCTTAGATGCATCAGTTTAGAAAACCTTCCAGCTTTGATAGCCTTAGATGCATCAGTTTAGATAGCCTTCCAGCTTTGATAGCCTTAGATCCATCGGTTTAGATAGCCTTCCAGCTTGGTGCAAAGGTTTAGCCTTCCAGTTTAAATGTACCAGACTGCACCATGCTGAAAGTACAAAACATTATGGCCCTCATTCTGACCCTGGCGGTCCTAAACCGCCAGGGCCGCGGGCAACGGAAGCACCGCCAACAGGCTGGCGGTGCTTCATTGCCCATTCTGACCGCGGCGGTAAAGCCGCGGTCAGAAAAGGGGATCCGGCGGTTTCCCGCTGGAATACCCCTGGCAGGGCTGAACTGCCATGGCGGCGCTGCAAGCCACGCCGCCATGGGGATTCCGACCCCCTTCCCGCTAGCCTGTTTCTGGCGGTTTTGACTGCCAGGAACAGGATGGCGGGAACTGGTGTCATGGGGGCCCCTAACAGGGCCCCTGCACTGCCCATGCCAATGGCATGGGCAGTGCAGGGGCCCCCTAACAGGGCCCCAGCATGATTTTCACTGTCTGCATAGCAGACAGTGAAAATCGCGACGGGTGCAACTGCACCCCTGCAACACCGCCGGCTCCATTCGGAGCCGGCCTCTGTGTTGCAGGGCCTTTCCCACTGGGCCGGTGGGCGCTCCTTTGGCGGGCGCCCGCCGGCCCAGCGGGAAAGCCAGAATGGCCTCCGCGGTCTTTTGACCGCAGAGCGGCCAAATGGCGGTGACCGCATGGCGGGCGGCTACCGTCGCCCGCCGCGGTCAGAATGACCGCCTATGTCATATTCCATTCAGAAATGTCATCCATCCCACTACCTGAGGACAAGGGCATTATTTTGCAACTAGCCTTTCTCCTTAAAGCATCACAGTGCTGTGCACTCACCACAAAGAGTGAGCAGCAGCTGGTATCTGGCGAGGAGCAAAGCACATGGAGAAGAGGGCTGGGAACACATGCACTCTCATGGAGTGTTTATAAAAGAAGAGAAAAGTAGTTCCTTTAGAATGAGCAGTGGAAGGATATTAGCCCCGGCCATCCAAAAATATGATAAAGAGTATATGCACCAGGGGAAGGACAAACACAAGAGGGAAGCAAACCATCAAATAAGAAGCAAGCAAATGAAAGTGACAATAAATACAACCAATGGTAAGCAATGGGTAGGCTATAAGCCCACTGTAAGTGTTTGGGAGGTCCATAAAAGGTATTTCACAACCGATAAGCTTGAGCTGTCTGTTAAGCGAGAACTTAAAAAGTGGTATCCAATCTATGAGTGGAAGAATCATTGGAGAAACAAGATCTTTCTAATCATAAAATGATATTGAAATTATAGACTGGTTGGGGTGAGTGAAATCTTTATTTTATTGGCAGAGGTGTAGCATTGGCAAAGTGGCATTTACCAAGTTAGTGAATCTTTTTCCAATACTTCAACAATCTTGCCAGTATTGTGGAGCGGGAACAGTCTTAGAGTAGGCATAGAACAGGCATTGGCAAAGCAAACAGGTCTCACCTTTGACAATGTCTTTTAGCAATACTGTGTAGTCCTGGAATAAAAATAAGTATTTGCAATGCAATGTGTCTTGCGTTTGCACGAGTTAGAGCTATCAGCGTTGTAAATTCTCAACTGGACTTCTCTTGCCAAATAAATTTAAAATGATACGAAAAACAGTTGACAAATGCAAGCCGATTTATGGCACCACGGCCACCATGAGCATGAGCACGAAGGAGAGACACAAAGGGAAAAATACATTTGCTTCCAGTCAAACATATTGGCAAACGTGCAATTATCCATGTAACAGGGTGGATGGCCAAGGAGGTAACAAAACTGCTCCTAAGAGGGACAAATGGAAAGCAATGATAACAAAGGGTTTTTGAAAGTCAAGCCCACGAACGAGTGATAGTGATGGGTGTGCAGTGGGCATGGTTAAAAGCCCACAGATAGAATCCAACAGGCCAGTGTGCTTGCGTGCGCAACCTGAAAAATGGGCTCCTGTATTTTTCTTTTTGTTATAAATTAAGCTCTGGGTGAGAATGAACCTAGACAGTAATAGACACTGCTGCACATATTCACACTAGACATTCACCATATAGGCTGCTCACTAAGGCATATCAACAGGAGCCTAAGATAATAAAGTGTGAATATATAGGAGGGTAGATTAGCGGAGATGGGAATATCTGCATTCATCCTGTGTGAGTGTTGTCTTGTTCACTCACCTGACTGGGAACACAGCATTTGTGGGGAAGCAAGAGTGGCAAAATGACAGGATAGTGAAAAAACACTAAGGCCCTCATTTTGACCCTGACAGTCTTTTGACCGCCAGGGTAAATGTGGCGGTCCCACCACCAACAGGCTGGCGGTGCAGACCGCCACATTAAGAGTGTGGGGGGGTGGCCTCTGCCAATCCGCCACAACTCCACTAATACCGCCATGGCGGTCGTAACCGCTGGGCCAGAGATGATCATTTCCGAACCGGCAATCCACAGAAGACCGCCGGCGGTATTGCAAGTCGCCTGTCTGCGTGGTTACTGTGGCAGTAGCACTGCCGCAAAAACCATGGTGGAAAGGCTACCGGTGGCAGGGAATTACTTCCCTGTCGTCAGTAGACGGCTCTCCCACATCCCTCAGCAAGCACTAGACCCCTCCTCCCCACTTCAGCCACAGCACCCACACCCCTCCTTCAGCCACAGCAACCCCTCCCACACCCCTTTTCAGCCACAGCGTCCCACCCCCACCTTCCCGTCCCAGCACACATGCACATAGACACCCACATGCACCACGCATACACCCGTTCACCTACACGCATTCACTCACACGCATCCATACATGCATTCACAACAACGTCCATACACGCATTCACTCACATGCATTCACAACAACATCCATACACACATTCACTCACACGCATCCATACTTGCATTCACAACATCCAGACACGCATTCACTCCCACGCATCCATACACACATTCACAACATCCATACACACATTCACTCACACGCATCCATACACACATTCACAACATCATGCATGCATACTCACACCCATCCAAACACGCATACTCACATGCATACACACTTACATGCAGACACGCACTCACTACAACATTCAGACATGCATACGACCAAGCATTCACACATTCATGAACACATTCAGACACCACAAACTCATACACGCACACACAACAACTCCCACCCTCCCACCCCCCCAAACCCCTCCCCTGTGGAACGATCACCTTACCTGGTTCAGGGAGAAGGTCGTCTGGCATGGAGCGGGAAGGGGCGCTTCCACCGCCGGCAGCGCCCCGCCAGCAGGACACCTCCAGGCCGTATTATGGCCCATAATATGGCGGCCGGTGTCCTACTGGTGGGGCGGGCCGGTGGTGGCGCCACCAGAGTGGCTCCACCCGCCAGCATGACTACTGCTGGATTTTCACCCAAAGTGTGGCGGAAATCCGGCAGTACCCGTGATATGGTGCAGTCTCCCAGCGTTCGCCTCTTTGGCGGTCTTCATGGAAGACCACTAAAGTCATAACGAGGGCCTAAATTTTCTTAAGCAAACTTTGTGTATAGAGATGATGCAGTAGTATGTGTGAATCACCTTTCAAGAACCTGATGAGATTGCTCGCATGGACCAGAAATAGATTGAGAGGTAGACTTGAAAAGAAGATACTAATATCAATTGTTCAACATTCTTCCATGATGTAATGACATGATGATGGCTTCGAGCCCCACATACAATCATTTGGGGTGGTGACTTTATTATCACTTCAGACTTTAAACTAGGTAGGTTGATTGCAGCTTGGAGACCATCAACAGCATTGTTGGTCGTGATACCTAATGGCCTTCTATGACATCAGACTGTTTACCACTCTGAAGAGGCTGAGAGTTGGTGATGAATTCATGAGTTGCTTATACTTGCCTTAATGATAGCATATCTAGGGGACATGGACAGTGCTGTTCTCTTTCTCCAATCCTACTCAACATATCACTGGGACTGATGGTGTGAACTCTCCATCTTTTCTATTCAGAAAGGGTCTTAATGTTTAGATCCTGCCGACTCCTTGTTTTGCTTTATGTGGATGATATCTTGCTGTCCCTCACAAAAGCTGTCTAATCTTTGCCTCATTGTGTGCAAATTTATACCTTTCGCCCACATATCAAGTATTAAAATAAGCTAGGGCAAGTCACTGAAATTTCCGCAGATGCCAGTTGCAGTAAGATGCGATTTAGATTTTGTGCTCCAGTGGTGTGACTCATCAGTCAAGAACCTGGGGAAACATATTATTCAGGATTTCAAAAGGGTTATTAGAGACAACTGTGTACTGTCATCCACTGCGACTCCATTCCCTATTCATGGTGGGTTGTATCACGCCGATGAAGATCGTAATACTACCTAGACTACTTTATTTATTTTTTAACTTCCATATTTCACTATCTCAACCACCTTTCCGTGTACATTTGTGTAGACAGTGGGAGAATCAGGAAAGACTTATTGGGACTCAAGCTGCAGCAGAACTGGGTGGCAAAAAGACACTCTCGGGGGGTCATTCTGACCCCGGCCGGCGGCGGAAGCCGCCGGCCTGGCTGGGACCGCCAGAATACCGCTGCGCGGTCAAAAGACCGCCGCAGGTATTCTGGGTTTCCCGCCCGCCAGCCCAGCGGGAAACACCCTTCCATGAGGATGCCGGCTCCGAATGGAGCCAGCGGAGTGGAAGGGGTGCGACGGGTGCAGTTGCACCCGTCGCGATTTTCAGTGTCTGCATGGCAGACACTGAAAATCTTTGTGGGGCCCTGTTACGGGGGCCCCTGCAGTGCCCATGCCATTGGCATGGGCACTGCAGGGGCCCCCAGGGGCCCCACGACACCCCTTACCGCCATCCTGTTCCTGGCGGCCAAAACCGCCAGGAACAGGATGGCGGTATGGGGGTCGGAATCCCCATGACGGCGCAGCAAGCTGCGCCGCCATGGAGGATTCCCCAGGGCAGCGGGAAACCGGCAGTACACCGCCGGTTTTCCGTTTCTGACCGCGGCTGTACCGCCGCGGTCAGGATGCCCATGGGAACACCGCCAGCCTGTTGGCGGTGCTCCCGCGGTCGTTGGCCCTGGCGGATTTTACCGCCAGGGTCAGAATGACCCCCTCTGTGTGGCACATAAAAGGATGTATGGATCACAATAATGTATGTAGGATACATGTATCCAGATTGCAGTTGACAGGAACTTATGTGTAGTGCAGGAGGGTGGGAGGAGCAACGGGGACTGTTCTTTGCATGAGGGAGCTGCAGAAGGGCTGATTATTTTTTTGCATGACCACATAGTGGTATGCATTCATAAGATGTAGATTGTGTGCCGGTAAAACTCTAAGAGGCACCATGAGTCTATGTGGATGAGATGAGGAGAGGAATGTGCAAGAGGGTAAAACGGGGCTCTCGCCTACAGTGAAGCTTCAAACAACACACAAAGCTGGGATGCCAGAATGGGAAGAAGTTTGTTTTCGGCCTGTCTTTAAAGGGAGGCCTAGGATCATGAATCACCAAACCAGTTTGAATGAGAACAGCTCATGGGAAAAAAGCAATGCAGTGGGCTACACCAGAACAACCCTTTTTGTAAACATTGCTAGTGTTACCTTTTGAACATTTTGAAATGACCACTTAATATAGCTTTCACCGTAAGTCAGCAACTATAATAAACTGGGGATGAAGGACTAAACTGAGTGCAACTCTCCCACCTATGCTAAGGTCTACATCTAAAGGTTTTGCAGATCAAAGGGTCAGAGTTTATACAATAGTACTTCTACTACCTGCATCCTGCAACTCCATGAGACAGACACAATGACCAGAAGAAAGCAGAGGCAGGTTGTGTGTAGCATGTTGGGGTCTTGCAAGGTTTCCAGGAGGCAAAACACAAGTGGAAGTCTGAACATGTAGGGAAGACAGCCAGACCCACAAAAGTATGTGGTGCAGGTCTTAGAAGCTGATGAAAGACTGCTGAACTCTAGGTGGGAATGTGACCCATCAACCTACAACTGTGTGTTTTGATCTCCGGGTAGCTCCCAAGGACACAAGAAGGCCCCTGAAAGACTCTTTTTGTGAAGTAGACCAGCAGACTGTTTGTAACTGGTCTGAGATTAGAGTGAAGATTCTTTACTGGAACTTGGAAGTGAGTGACAAGGTCATCTTACACTCATTATGAGCAGGTATCTACAACAAGGGCTCCCCAGAGTAGGGAGAGCACTTTGGTAAAAACACTAAGGACTGAACTGGTAACAAAGGAGGGGATACTCTCTACTGACCTAAGGAGACTTGGAAGGACCAGAAGGGACTCTGTCAGTTATGAAGATGCAAACCAGAGACAGCCCCACAGGAACTCTGTGAAATTTGGAAGCTGTGAACTTTGTCTCCTTACAGAGATGACCAACTCTCATCCACCCCTACCAGTCCGACTGCAGGCAAGAGAGGTCATGGAGCTGGGAGTCATGCTTTACTACTGGAGTATGTGGAAAGCTCCAGTCGCCCCTTGTGATTATTGCTCAGGAGCTTTAGGTGACTGCCATACAAAATGGAGAAGCCATGAAGAATGGTACTGTTATTTTAAAACACTATAACCTTGCAATGGCTGATACAATTTTTGTCATTTGGCTACATATTATTCATACAATTCATCTTAATTTTACTAAATGGGTCTGGGGATTTAACTGAGTATTTTCTTGATCCAAGTATCCTGCTGATTTTTCTTAGGCTTGACACAAATTATCTGAAGTAGCCTTGCATCTTAGTTTTGTGCTATTGAAGGGCAGATAGGGCTGATTTAAAGAAACATTGCTAATTTTGCACAGTGGTGGAAGAATTTGCTCTACCCACCAACCTGGCTTTAGACACCAAATGTAGTGATGTGGAAACTAGAACAGGGCAGTACCTCTGAAACAGGACAAGGTTTACAAAAGGGGAAAGCTCTCTGATGCCTTCAATGGCAGCCATTCTCAAGAGAAATCAATAGCTTTTGCATGATTGAGGTGGCTCTGGAAAACAAACTGGATGGTCTTATGATGAGATTGGCCATGATAGAGAGGAGACAGAATATGATGGCCGATATCTCAGACACCTGAACAGGTAATTTAATTGAAATGAAGGACAGAATCAAGGATATAAAAATGTCAACAGTGACTGGGGCAGTGGTGGAATCGGAGAAAAAATTGGAGACAAGGCAAGAGTGGCCAATGCAAAATATACTTTTCTATATGAAGATGTATACAAAAAGTGAAAGGGGTGGGTATCTAGCTCAGGTGTGGCAAAGGGAAAGAAAGTAGGCCCGACACGGGGTTCATGCTTTTAATGTCTTTATCTCATATCTCATCCACACCTTGGAGAATGCTACCCGGAAAATTAATGTTCCTGCTCAGATACTTCTCTGTCTGTCTGCAGCTTGCAATACCATAATCACAAACAGGCTAGGGATATCTAGTGAACTAAACTGAATTTGTTTTTTCCTGAGCAATCATACCCTAAACGTTTGCATTGGAGCTACAGATGTCTATCTCAAAATTGACTCCAGAATATTATACCATGGCCAAAATATGGAGGACCAAGCTAACAATACTATCTATAATTTTGTCTGCAATATTTTGGCCATATTCTTCTGGTAGCACAAGGTTTCTGTTGTCAATATTTCAGCATACAATGGGAGCTACAGAATCCTCCTCTCTCTCTGTGCTGTGCCCTCCAGGGACCCTTGTTACCTCACATCTGCAAGATCAGAATTAAGGGGCATATTTATACTCTGTTTGCGCCGGATTTGCGTCGTTTTTTTTTACGAAAATCCGACGCAAAACTAACTCCATATTTATTCTTTGGCGTTAGACCCGTCTAGCGCCAAAGATCTTGGAGTTTGCGTCATTTTTTAGCGTGGACACCTTCCTTGCGTTAATGATATGCAAGGTGGGCGTTCCCTTCTAAAAAATGAGTCCGAGGCATGTGCGCCGTATTTATACTCACGGGCAAAAATGACGCCCGGGAGTGGGCGCTTTGGAATGGCGTTAGCCGGCGTAAAAAAGTTTGACGCACAACTGCGTTGGCGCAGTTGTGCGCCAAAAAGTATAAATACGGCCCTAAGTATGTTCCCCAAAGTACACCAAACACGCTTAAATTTACATCGGCGTGGAAAATAATTCAATAAACTAATAAAACAACACCAATTGCCTGGAATACATAAACATTCAATGAAAGAAAGCTACCTTTGTCTAAAAGGAGCAAGAATGGAAATCTTGGATCGAGCAGATAAAGACACAGTGGGCTCAATCTACACCAAAGCCATTTTTGCTGAGAATTCTAGGTTTACATCTACAAGTGGCTGGATTTACCCATGCATGGAATCCAGTAAAGGATAGCTAGCTGCTGACTACATTTACTAACGTGTAATTATACAGTTACACAGTGCTAAATGTCATGCAAAGGGTAGGGAGTGAGCAGTACAAAGTGTGGCTTGTCTTGTGAATTTGTAAATGTCAACAAACTTGTACTCCTGTAGTACTCCTTTGGGTACTCATGAATTTCTTTTGTGAATTGTCTCTGAAATATCCAAATCCCTACTAGTAAATTTACAGAGAGGACACAGTCCTTTCTATTTGTACTAATTACATATGGAGGTCTACTTATTATCCCCTTTTCAATACTAAGGGGCCAATTCACAAAAGCATTTATGAGTACATGAAATAGCCCTATAAGAGTAAACTTCCAAGAAGCCATAAATGCCTTTGTGAAATAGTGCATAAAGCCTTTAGGTGTACATTTAGCAGAGCAGCAATTAAGGAAAATAAAATGCTACATTTAGCAGAGCAGTAATTAAGGGAAATAAAAGGTATGACATTATGGATATTTATGACATGCATTAACTACTCCTTTAACATTCCGTTGGAAAAACACCATTTCTCAACCCAGGTCACTCCTAGCACTGCAGGTAAACCTGAATTTCAGAAGTCAGAAAAATAGTCTTTACATCAAAATGTTCCCTGATTTTGTGTACGAATACATGGAGTTCTGAAAAAGTATTTTGTTGTTATTTATTTAGCAATAGGGACATTGCAATAAGGAGTGTTGTACATAACAACATTAGGGTACGTAGCTAACGAAGTGTGGTATTTAGTACGGCGGGGTCTGGTGGCTTAGTGGACTAATATGCCCACTGAATGGGCCTGTGTTCAACCTCATGATCACAGGTTCAAATCCCAGTGGGTCCGATCAGCCTTTCATCCTTCTGAGGTTGATAAAATGAGTACCATCGAATTGGGTAACAACATCTGCTCTTCAGCACTTCCATACCCCCGAGTGATGCATGCGCTTTGCAAATACACATGTTAATACCAGTAACTGAAGTAACAGTGAAGTTTGTATAAATTCCCTGATTGTATAAGTTGGAGTGAGTCAGGTACAACTGATAACGTTGCAGTGAGATGTCTCTTCATTGCCAGCGAATGGCCGATTGTGGGTTAGTAGGAAGTTCTGTTGAACCGGTTCTGCTTGTAAGTTGTTCTTACATGCGTATCACATGCTTATTAGTGTGCTCGAGTGCATAAGTGAGTCTGTAAGCATGTAAAAATAGTTCGGGAAAGGGACGCAAAGGCAGCTGTGATTTACAAGCGGAGTAAATCTGACAAGCGTGTTCGGCATCCGGTTCACAATTGTGCTATTCCTGCAACATAGGCCAACTTAGGAGACAGTCTGCCAACTGACACACATTATTGGAGGGATGGCTTATACACTGTTGTGCCAGGCATAGGCTGAGTCCAGCAGGCATTGTGAAAGAGTTATATGCTTGCAGGTGACATCTGCTGTGTTCAGGACCGGTCCTTGCATGGGTAGCACTCTGGGCAGAACCAAATTTGATGTCCCTTAATCCCCTGCCTTTCATCCTAGTTGTAGCATGCAACCTGAGATACATAAACCATGATGGCCTTAAACATAGCCAATATGTGGTTTCTTTGCATCATGGTCCTTGTAGTCCTATATATATGGCGAAGAGAAACAAACTGAAAGTACTAGAATTCAAAGAGGAACAGTATTACTTTTTAAAACATTTCATTTATCGCAAACTCAGCCTTTTACATGAGTTCCTGTTGCAATACACAAGGTCCGATTCATTTAAACATGGATGATGTGCCCAGAATCATGAGATGTTGAGTCCACGGTGGGACTCGAATGTGGTTTGCCAGTTCCGATGCCATAACGCCACAACCTCTCTCTTAATGGGCTGAATAAATTACCAGTAATCGAGAAGAACAGTAGTTTTGTATTTGCAACATTATGACCAGGGCATGTAAGATGTTTTGTGCTTCAAAAACAATAATTCCAATTGAGGGGCATATTTAAGAGCCCCTAGTACCTCCATGCTCCACATTTGTGTACATTTTTTGTAGCAAATGCGGCCTAACGAGGCCAAAAATGCTGCGTCATATTTACGAACTTTGTAACACCGTGCACCACATTATGCCTGCGCCAGGCATAATATATGCAAGGGGGGCGTTCCAGCATTAGGGGAGCTGTAAAAATGGCACAAACGAATCTATGAGATTCCTTTGCGCCATTTTTATCTGCTTTTTTAAGGCCTCTAAGCGCAGGTGTTAAAAAGAGGCTCCCATTGATTACAATGGGCCTCTGGGTGCTTTGCAGGATTACCGTCATAATTTTTTATGGTAATCATGCAAAGCACTGGACTAGCGTAAAATTATGACGCTAGTCACCCTAGCTACACCATGGTGCGCCGCATTCTAAATACAACACTACCATGGTGGCGTTAGAGGGACGCTAAGGGGCGCAGGAAAATTGGTGCTGCACCTAGTGCCACTTTTCATAAATCTGCCCCTGAGTGCTATAGAGGTTCAGCAGCTCCAACTGCACCTTTCCTGCCAGGCTGTCTGCTGCCTTCACAACATTTTATGCCCCAGCTCTCTGCTGTCCGTCCAGTGTTTTCTTCCTTGCCGTTGTTACTAAGTGGCAGGGGAGCATATGGAGTATTGTATTTAGGGCTCCCCATTTTTATCTGAATCACCCTCAGCTAAGCTCTTTTTTTCCCAGGGCTAAATTGTAGATGAGGCGGGGTAGAGGGTGCTAAAGAGATCTGAGGGTGACAGGATTGCAGCCTGCACAAGAAACAAGCAAAAAAAAAACATGTGTGGAAACTGAAAAAAGACGACTTAATAAAAGAAAATAAAGTTAGCTTTCAAAAATAAAACTTTGCAATTTTGTTTGTCCTGCTGGACATGTTTTTGCCAGTCAGAAGCCTTCTTTTTGCAGCACACTGGAAGTTAGAACAAAATAGTACCTCGATCACACCAGGAGCAGTAGACGGGCACTAATTAAGTTGAAATCAATTAGTGCTTGATCCCTGCTCCACACAGAGGAACGGAAAGCACATGCACTCACAGACTCGAACCTAAAAAAAAATAATCAATGACAAGGCCACTGCTAATGGTTGCGTCATTTCACTGCTGCATGAATTGATGATGACTAAATGTGGTCATGCGCCACAAAACATGCAATTGACATGGGTGCCATTTGCTTTGGTTTTTAATTTTCCAATTCAAGATGGTGGACACCACTTGGATCTGTACATTTCAAAAAATTGAGAATCTTGCAGTGTGAAAGCACAAAATTTAAAAAAGGACCTCTGGGTGTGGAGGAATAGAGTAGCCGGTGGGAGGAAGAGGAGAAAAGCAGCACTTTAGAGAGACCGCAGGATGAGAGAGAAGGACATGATAGACAGAAGAATGTGGGGTGCAGATGTTAAGTACAGGTGAGGAGGATTAGATGGTGTGAGCGCGTCTGGCCTTATTTGGTCTATTATGATTTATTTATAAGGGAACGCGTTAGCGGTTCGATGGACCTTTTGACTACGCTTAGAGTGATTCCACCATATTGGTCATCAATATTCATAGTCTAATCATCCACAATATAACATATGCAACAAATCAATTATCAGAAACTTTGAGTCAGTAATCTTTATGCACCATGACCCATGTGGCCATGAATAAACACATCTTTGGTACAAGTTTGAAAGTTTATATCCCTACGTTAACAAAGCTAACATCAAGTAAGTTAGTCTCAGTCCCAAATGATACACATATATGAATAACACGGGCTGACCAAAACTTTGAAAGAATCTTAGTTTGATTAGAGCATTAATTATCAAGCACTCAAGAGACGAGACACAGTACAAAGCAAAAGCATCAATAACTGAGCAATAGAAATTACATAGATCTAGATTCAACAGGTAAGCAAAATCAATCCTTGGTTAATAGCACTTATCAACAGTTTGGCTTACTAACTAACCCTCTAATTAGAATAGCATGTTTGGGCTTCATGCTAAAATAATTTAGTTAAAAGTTAATCTGGAAAACATCTAGCTATGGCTCTATCAAAATAGCAGTTGGTGCCTAGGAAAGAAAAACAAAATCTGTAAAGCACATTGACAATTCATATACCTCTCCTCAAAGGGTCAGCAAACTGCGATTTCTCTTCGTCGGGTGGACATCCGTCTGGTCAGCTTCAGCAATGGAACAGTGAAAAGGGAATGGCTCAGCCACGGTTGGGCTCTACGCTAACTGAACCATTTAGGAAACATTTGCTAAGGGATCGGCATTCACCATCAACAACTAAGCAATGAAGTTAACGTTAAAAATAAAAGACATCAGGAACTGTTCAGCACCTCAAACAAGTCTTGATCACAGCCAGAATAGGAAAAAAATAATGGGGTCTCTCTCCAGGGTATAGTCTGGATATATTAAAGTCTCTAAAGCATCTTCTCACACCATTCTTGGTCAGAAAATCATATGTTCACAGTAGGCCCAATAAAAATGAAAACCTAAATTTAAGATACAACTAAACAATCTTTCACACATCGATGATGGACTCCTCGTCTCTTCTTCCCATCAACAGGTTCGTGAGGTAACTCTTTTGCTGCAATCTTTGCTTCAGTCAGTGCATCCATTTTTAGCTCCTCAGAAAGTTTCTGTCTCACGCATCAAGTTTACAATGTAACAGTTTCTAGCACAGTACGTTCAACAAACAATCCTCAAGAGAACCTTAAAGGCATTTACAAATCGTTCGGTCAGCACAGTGTGAACAGAGAAAAATATTAATTCTCTGCACTTGCAAAACATTTATGGGCATTTATTAAAGCAATACAGCTTGACATGAGATTCTGCAGACTAGGCCCAAACCACAGTTATTAAAACAAATACATACCATTAAATCATTAATATGATGCACTAATACATTTTATTCTAAGCGTGCACATTAGCTAACCCTATATATGCATTCACCATTAATTATGACATAAAGCATGATGGCCACTCAAATGGGCACATTTTCCAAAACGCACATTATTTTCTAGGTTAGGCTAATTCATGTAAATTCTTAACCAACAATAAATGTAAATTCATAAGTGATTAATTCAGCTTTCACAATGGCAGCAGGGGGTAGAAGGAGAAGCAAATTAGGGTGAGATTAATGTATAGGAGAAACACGAAAAAGAGAGAGCAACATGGAGTTCGTGAAGTGGGGAGAAGTACATGAGACAGAGTAACACATGTGTAAGAGCAACAAAGAGCGCACATTTGGGAGAGGAGCACACAAGGGAGAGAGCTGGAAAATGCATGCATCATCCTGGAGTCCTTAATGAAAAAGAATTCATTTTCCCTAAAAGTGACCAATGGAAGCAAAGAAGACATCCAATCAAAGAGAATGTAAAGAAGCTTTGCTCCAAGGGAAAGACAAACACAAGATGGACAAGTTGGAACAAGGAAAGCCATTGAAAATTAAACAAATGACCCTGGCAATAATGCCAACTAATGGTAAGCAATGGGTGAGCTGTAAGCTATGTAAATTCTTGGTGAGTCCACAATAGGTCTTTCACAACCAGATATCTTGCAATATCTTGTAGGCGAGACCTAATAATGGCCATGTGAAAAATCTGCTGAAAGCTCCTTAATTACTGATCTGATATGCCAGCTGACACACGTAGCCCATGTTGAGGTAGTTCAGTGGACTAATATTCTTCCTATGGAAATGTTTGGGCAACTGGAAGATCCGGAATTAAAATCTTGTTCGTAACTCAACTCTCAATTCTTCTAAAATTGGTTAAATGGTAGCACTAAGTTGGGTGATAATAGCATCTACATAGATTATTACTGAATAACTAAACCAAAAAACTATTTAACACGTTAAAAGCTGCAGACTGCATGCAAAAGGCCCAGCCTATTTCAATAGTAAATGATTCTCATGGCTCCTTGCAGTAAACCAACCATCTAAAAAGTGTTAGCCTTCCTCCATTACCTGTTATCCCACGGTTCAGATTGATGTTTAACTTCACAAGGGAGTGTCTAGCCATAACAGTAACACCTTTTAGCTGATGAATTGTCCTGTCTTCTGCCTTTGGTCTCACCTACAACATATGAGTCTGTCTTCCATGCACTGTTTGACACTTCCATGTGGACTCTCTGGGCTTGTTCACTCACTGCTTCTGTTGTAAAAAGAAGAGGTATTAGTCTCTTCAGTCCATACTTATGGAAAGGCGTCCAGGTACAGCCTATCACATTCGTAGTTTAAAAGCCTTGTCAATCCTGTACTTCTGAAACTAACACTATATGATGACAGACCTTCTGATTCATCTGTCCATAAGTGTGAACCCTAATATTGAATACAGAACTATACCCTTTGCTGTTCATATTTTTTGTTTGCAAAATGCAACATGTTTTGAATTACTTTGTTGTGTGCGAAGGGTATGTTTACATGAGTACACACATCTTACTTACCAATAACGTGCCCATTCCACCACCCTCTGTCCCCTGGTGAGAGGAAATATTCTGTAATTCTAAAGCAACAGGGAGTCAAGAGGAACAAACTGTAAGCCAATCACTGGTGCAGTCAGAGGGGGTGTGACTCTGATGTGGACAATGGAATACATGTGGTCTTCGGATGACATGGTTGGACTTCCTCTGCTACACGATGACTCCGGCAAATCAGAGGTCTACTCATCTGCACGGCTGGTATCTCAGGTGTCCCCAGAATTCTGCTATTTTTAATGATGACCTATATTTGATTGTTTTTGCTATTTTTTTTCTTTGTGATTATCTTTGTCTAGGACTTCAGGCTACATTATGCTGATGGTTTAATCACACATTGTTTCGACCGTGTTAGTAATGTTGCTTTCACAAACTTTAAGTGTGTCTGTTCAGGTATGGCCAGCAGGCTCCCAGAGGCCAATGCAGAATGAGTTTTATGCATTTGATGCTAGCATGGAATTGACTTCAAGGAGGGAGACTTGCTGTGAAGAGCCACATTGCAGCAGGAGCTCCTCAAGGTGAGGTGTTTGAGGTCCAGTTGAGAACGAACTATAGAAACCATATAATGCTATGGGAGGTATAGAGGGATGGGAAGAAGTAACTGAGACTACTATGTACAGTTGTTTTGGCACACCTATAAATAGTTACACAATTGCAAATTTCCATTACATATAGGGCCACATGTACAAAAGTTTGAAATAGAGAGTTCCTAATTGCGATTTCCTTTGATTTGAAATTGTGAAATCGCTTTTTCAAACGTATGAAACTCTCTTGAGCCTCACTTGCGATTCCCAGTGGGTCGCAAATATACCTACCCCATAAACATTAATGAGGTAGGTCTCGCTCTGCATCCCACTGGGAAACACAAGCATCACAGGGATGGTGGCCTACTGGTGTCAGCGAACTACCATATCTGTGATTGCTTTTCAATAAAGCAATCTTTTCTTTAAATGCAGCCCATTTTCCTTAAAGAAAGGAAAACAGAATACATTTTTAAAAATGATGAAAAGTTATATTTTCATATTTCTTACAGTAGGCAGTGGTCAGTGGGATCACTGCCTGCTCTTAAAAACTGCTTTCAGAAACATTCACAAATGAGAAGGGGACCCTTGGAGATCCCTTCCCATTTGCAAATGGATTACCACCAATTTGAAATTGATGGTAAAAGGCACATGTTTTGTGACTGCATTTTGGTTATAAAACATTCACACATAAAACTGTTGTTGGACCTGGCCCTTTTTGCAGGGTTATCCCCAAACGTTTTGCTTTCTTCCTCCTATTTTTTCTGACCTGTTTCTGTTGGCTTTAGGACTCTGGGCAGTTCACCACTGCTGACCAGTGCTAAAGTCCAAGTGCTCCCTGTGTAAATCGTATTGGTGATCGGTTTCTCCATGATTGGCATATTTGATTTACTGGCAAGCCCCTGATAAAATGCACTGTGTGTGACCAGGGCCTGTAAATCAAATGCTACTACTGGGCCTGCAGCACTGCTTGTGACACCCACATGAGTAGCCCCATAAACATGGCTCAGACCTGCCACTGCAGTGTCTGTTTATGCAGTTCTGAGCTGCCAGTTCGACCTGATAAGAACACCAACTTGCCAGGCCCAAACCTTTCATTTTACTACATGTAAGTCACCCCTAAGGTAAGCCCAAGGCAGCCCCATGGGCAGGGGGCAGTGTATTCAAAAGGTGGGGCATTTACTGTTGTGTTTTACGTATCCTGGTAGTGAAATACTTCTAAATTTGTTTGTCACTATTGCAAGGCATATCCCTCCCATAGGGTAACATGGGGATTTCCTTGAAATATCTTTTAAGTGTAATTTCCCATTGGGAGCAGATGGAGATATGGAGTTTGGGATCTCTGAACTCAGAAAATACATATTTTGGTGAAGTTCGGTTTTGAACTGTGGGTTTGAAAATGCCACTTTTAGAAAGTGGGCATTTTCTTGCTTAACAATTCTCTACCTCTGCATGTCTGCTGGGTCAGAATGACAGTTGGGCTGCTTGTGTATTCACTGTAGACAGTCACACAAAGGGAGCTAAGGTGTACCCTTCATATACTGATGGGTCTTCCTGAGCTAGAGTGGTGGGAGGAGCTGACACTTACAACTGAATAGGGCTGTGCCTATCCTCAAACAAAGCAGACTCCAACCCCCTGGAGTATGTCTGGAGCCAGGGTGGGAAAGGCAGGGTCTTGTGCACTACAAAGACTTCTCTTTGACTTTGAAGTTTGCCTACTTCAAAGACACAAATGGGTATAAGTACTGGACCTCTGACCCCACAATGTTAGAATTCTTCTGGGCAGAGGACATTCTGCCAGGAAGAAGAGCTGAATGCTATAGGAGGGACTGCTTCTCTCTCTGTTGCTCTGCTGAGCTGGCCTTCTGATTGCTGCTTCTGTCCTGGCAGTGAAAGGACTAGACTTTGCTTCTTCATCATGCTTCCAAAGGTTCTCCAAGGGCTTGGACTGAGTCTGCATCCTGTTCCTGTAAAGAAGTCTCAGGGTCATCAAAGATTTCATCTGCCAGCACCTGGGCTCTCTGGCTGAGAGTCCTGACTTGCCAAGTGGTGCCAAATCCAGGTCCTGGGCCTTGGGAAGTAAGTTCTGGTGTACCCAAGAAGAAACAAGCACATCGACTTCAAATTGACTTCATAACCGGCACCACTGTCTGACAATGCACCGCTGCCTGCACCAGAGGCATGGTCCCACTGAGTGCAATGACCATGACCAACACATGTCACCCATGTGACGTCCATGGCACCCGACTCGATCTCTGCCACAGCACTTGTGGCCCTATGGTGTTATCATGACACTGCTAAGTCGACGGTTGGCATCTTGACCTGCTAGATTCATCGACCCTACCTTGTTGTAAGGAACCGCGGCATCGCCGCCAATGCCACATCGGATCCCCTGCAACCATAAGGAACTGACATTTCACCTCCCCTGCCTAGCACCTCCCTGGTGACAAAAGGGAACCAGTGCAGCACCATCTCCAGCAACGCCTCACCTCCCTAACTCTGTGCAACATCTTTGTTTCCTAATCATCTTCTAAGGTACTGTACTTGCGGTCCGTCAGACTCCATGACCGGCTCGCACTCCCTTGCGAGGGGCATTGGACTGCTGGAAAAGACTCTGTTAAGACGTTGTGATATCCCCAGTAGGAGCTACTGTGGTTCTAAGGCCCATATTTATACAATTGTATTTTGTAGGTTTGCGCGCTTTTGTGTCAAAAAGTGCAGCAAATGCGGCGCTAAAAAAGTATAAATATGGGCCTAAGTGCTATACTAAGATTTGGTATTTGAAAATTCCTATCTTTGCTTGTGTATGTTGGATTTTTGTCGTTCTGGTCTTGTTTTACTCAGATAAATATTAGTTATTTTTCTAACCTGGTGTGGAGTACTTCTGTGATGTTTTCACTGTGTTAGTGTGTGTGTGTGTGTATAAATACTTTTCACATTGCTTCCGAGTTAAGCCTAATGGCTTGAGACAAGCTACCAAGGGGGTGAGCAGGGGTTATCTTACCTGGGTGACTTCCCTACCCCGCTAGTGGGAGGGCCCCTAGTTGGACTGGGTACAAACCACTGCCAACTAGAAACTCCATTTCCAACAACTGCGATTTGGTATTAGGAAGGGACGCCCTTAACACACCCATTCCCAATACCGAATCGCAAATCCAAATTGCAATTCAGTAACAGGCTACCAAATCGCTATTTGGTTTTGTACATGTAAAAAAGCCTTTTTGCATTCACAAATGGGCCATTTCTCTGAAATTACCCCTTTGCTCTTGGCAAAAAAGGTTTCTACATGTGGCCCATAGTTCCAAATTTGTATGCAGCATGTGATGTGGTTTGTTCAGAATATGACAGTTTTATTCCTAAGGGCCAGATGTACCAAGGGGTTTTACCCATTCTGTGTCTATGGAAAAAATGCTTTAGTACATATGGCCCTAAATGCCCAAGGTATTATCGGAATCCAGAAACCATGGGTTCCAAACTCATCCACTCGCTAGCATCTCCTTACAGTTCTGGGGCCACATGTACGAAGAATCCTGTTTGCAATTTGCAACTAGGAAGTCGCAAACAGCGATATACTAATGTGTCTCAGACACACTTAGTGATTCACAGTGGGTAGCAAATGGACCTATCTCATCAATATTCATGAGATAGGTTGCAATTTTCCACCCATTGGGAATGTCTTGAAATCACAGGGATGGTGACCTGCTGGGGTCCTTGGGGGCCCCCTTCCCATTTGTGAATGGGTTACCACCAACTTGAAGGTACACTGCAAATGTTTTGCGACAGCATTATGATCGCATGCCAGTGCGAGTCACTGTTATGAAGGAGCACCTTTAACACGCTCCTTCCTAATATCGAATCGCAAACCCTATTTTTGGAATTCGGTAATAGGATACTTAATTGTAAAATAGGGTTAGTACGTTGAAAAAGGCTTTTGAGCAGTCGCAAACTTCCTGATTCTGCAAATTTGACTTTTTGCGAACGCTAAATACCTTGTGCATGTGGCCCCAAGTTCCTTCGGATTCTTAGTTACTTTATCTAATTCAAGGTTAAAGGTTCACACTTGGGCCTTTTACAAGTGTGCAGTGCCTATTGTGGTTGCTGAAAATGTGCCCGATGTCCACCACAGAATTTTGTTGGGTTCTGGCTAGAGCTTCCTGCTTTCAGATTCATAAAATATTATGAGATTTTGTTCGCTCTCAGGACTGTTTCGTTTGACTGCGCAGCTCTGCTGGTCCTCCCTGTCCCTGTCCACGTCAGCCCACTCTAGTTTGAGGAAATCGGTGGACTTGGTATGTCTTCTCACACGTGTAGAAGTATCAGGTACCAGCACTGCAGCTTCTCCATCACTTTGGCGACCACCAGTTTGCAGAGATTCTTCATAGACCAGTGTCATGTGTCCTACAGTGGAGGCTAACACCTGCCTGTCCTAGGTGTGCTCTCACTGCCATTTGTTGACCCAAGTTTTCTCTGGTCTTGTGTTTCTTCCCAGACATGTGTGTCTCCCCGCCTTTATCACGTTGACCTCTGTCTACTTCTTCTTCCGCATACCCTATAGTTTCCTCTTGGTCTTCTAAGTGGTATTTGAGGGAAACTAGGAGCAATATCCCTAATGCTGTGAACTAACTCTCAGCATCCTTGCTCTCACTATTCCGTTCACTTCTCCAATCACTTCCTGTTGACACCGGAAGTGCTTCCACGTATCCCGTAAGTATCCGTTGAAATCTAATGTCTTTGCGTCTGTACACAACATGTTTCACACATTATTCATTCTAGTGTACACATTCACTGGTGGAAAGTGGTCCAGAGACTTACAGATACCACACCCTAATGCTCTCAAACTCTAAAAGTTAATAGTCAAGCAGGGGGAGGCCTCTTTTTATACACTGAGTGGAGCTTTACATACTTGTCTATCGCCTGCAGTGTATGTCACCCACAGCACTGCATGCAGCCCACAGAGTGCTGAAAGGTGGCAAAGCACAGCTTGCACAGAGAGGTCAGATGGTACCAGAAAAAAATGAAAGAGGAAGAACGGGAGGGAGGGACGGAGGGAGGAAATTAAGGCGGGAAGAAGTCAGTGTAAAAAAAAATAGCTGGCAGCACATGAGGTAGCTGGTGGGTTGTGTAAACGAGCGTCATGGGTCATGGAAATCAAGACACCTTCGAGCGCCGCCTGAATATCTCACTATCAGTTTACACCTGAGTTGAATTCTTCTTAAGTTGTGAATTCGATAGCGTTCATGGGCCGACGGCAGGTGCTCCTCTGGGGTAACTTTGTGACAAGTTGCTTTCAAGTGAACTTCTGACATGCTCTGAAAACTCCTACTTTCTATACACAGGGCTCTGCCCTGAGCTCTTTATCACACGATCCTGCGTGCCTACGTCAGAGAACGTCTGAGACATGAGAGAGAGCAGCAGATGAAAGGTGTGTGCAAGCACATCACACGAAGCTGCACAAGTTGAGCATAGGCGCGTGGGAGGTCCCTTCAAGTGCTGAGGCGCAGAGGAAGCCCCCAACTCCTCATGGCGCCCCCAACGCTTGTGGGACCGCCCATTCAGCCGAGCTAGTGAATATCGGTGGGCAGCACTTAGGGCCAGATTTACAAGAAACTGGCGCACGGAGTGCTGCGCCAAAATTAGCAGCATGCACTGTGCCAGTTTTGAAACGCATGGATGCGTCTTATCTAGCAGAACACGGCGTACCCCTGTGTTTCCCCCTGTGCCGGCGTTAAATTAAGCAGCCTGTGCCAACGCAGGCATCCTTGCACCATGGTACAAGGGTGTCTGCGTTGAGGGGTGTGACGGTTTATGTGCAGGAAGGTGTCCCTTACTGCACATAAACAATCATCCAGGGCATTTTGCAGAATGTAGCACATATCAAAAAGCAAAAATCGAGGAGGAATAAAAGTATTCTTCCTCGTTGCACCACTCTAACACCACCCCTGGGGTGGCAGTTTTTGGCACTGCCACAGTTTTACGATTTCTTGTAAATCTGGGGAAGTGTCAAAAGCAATGGGTGTTGAGGTGGAACACCCACAACAACACCCATTGTACTCCGCACTGACACAGAAAACTGCGTCGGAGGGGCCCATATTTACAAACAGGCGTAAAGCCACAAAAAGTGGCATTACATATTCTTGTAAATATGGAGAATTGGTAGGTGCCACCAGAACATCGCAAAAAGTGATGCTCCGGTGGTGCTAGAGTCTTGTAAATCTGTCACTTAATTTGTAAAAAAAAGTGTCAGGACCCTTGTCAGGAGACCGCTGCAGCTTGCACCACCCATTGCCCTGCCAGCGCTGGCACTGGCATTAGCATCAGATCCAACCATCACACTCATACAAGTGTGATAATTCAGACTTTAAAAATGACTAATTTACACTGCCCATGCTATTCCTATAGACTGGGTGGCAGGCATTAGTGATTTAATTATTAAACAACTGGTATTGTTGTGTTGTTGCTCATCAAATGCTATAAACAGCGCCACCATGTGGCAGGCTGTTATGAGAGCCAGTGCTGACAATAAAGTGAGGGGGCCAAGCACGGGAAACCACCGGCTCAAATTAAGCACTGTCTGTGGGATAAAGTAGGCATTTTTGGTTGTGTCATTGAAGTCGGGGGTGGGTGTGGCAGTAGACAAGTGATGCATGTGGCCAGTGTTTCTAGGATCCCCGTTCCCTCCCCCAAAGACCTTCAATGATCTAGTTCATAAGGCAGAGAGAGCCTTCTGAGTCAGAGAGCCTCAGGCATCTGTACGCTATATTTCTCAGGATCTATACCGCTCAGGGAACTCTTTGTTTGCACTGTGTATATCAACCCCATCCGTGCCTCTGGAAGACACGTCCCTAGCAGTGAAAAGCACTGTGCATAAGGGTCATCAAATAGAAGCCCCGCTCTTCCTTCTGCTAGACATTGTACCTAAATATTGAGGGCCTGATTTATACTTTTTTAACGCTGCATTTGCATCATTTTTTGACTCAAAAGCAGCGCAAACTTAAAGAAATTCAATTATATTTTGTAAGTTTGCATTGTTTTTGCCTAAAAAAATGACGCAAATGCGGCGCAAAAAAAGTACAAATCAGGCTCTTAGTCCCGTTGACGTGGACCAGAGCACAGCACCGAGAACACAGCAGGTTGTGAAATTAACACACAGGGCTCCTGCATGGAGTCATGTGGTATCTTCTGCCAGTCATTGCCGCTTGGTATGGCACTACTGCTTGGAATGCTCATTACCAGGGCCCACATAATGTAAACACTGCACGGGTGCGACTAATAGAGCAAATGCACTTTGCACCCCTTTGCAGCTTGTGCACAAATAGATTGTGCTGCAGCCCATGTTTGTATGAGAGCCTGCTCTTAACAGGCTCATGTGTGCAATAAACTTTATTTAAGGAGCACCTGTTTCATGAATAACTATATCACAAAAAAGATAATGATATAGTCTGTTCGCTATTTACGCAGTAAAGTCCGGCAAGAACCATTACGTTGCTTCAATGTTAGTCCTGCGTTGCAGGTGTGTGCGTATCTGGCATGTGCATGCCATGACTGGAAATCAATGTCTGCGAAGCCGTCTCATCATCTGGCGTCCACTGAACCACACAATAGGGAGGAAGAAACTAAACAAACTTACACAGCCCACCACAGCCATTGCTTAATTTGTAAATAAAAAGGTCCTTGCTTAAAGCTCTCCACTGAAACATGTGGCTGCTACAATTAAATGTGCGAGCACGGAATACTGAGGTACTGTAACGTAATCCTGAAGTCATCTCGGGCCTCTTTAATCCATTTACAGCAACTCCCTACCCCTTCAGCTCACTCTTGCAGCTTTCTGGTTTCTCCCTTTGTTACACTTTTTAATTTTTCTCATCCTCCATCTTTCCCATATGCGTCTTTCGCTCGCAGTAAGTGCTTGAGGCAGAAAAATAAGTGCCGGCCCTCATAAATAAGTACCAGCGCCCTGCACTGGAAACCACCAGCTCAAATTAAGCTCTGACCACAGCCCTTTACAAGTCATGCACATCGGTGCATATTTATGAGTTGGTTTACATTGCGCATGCACCCTGTGGTACATGCGTGACACAAACTTTACATGCAATTTATGAAGCCATGCTGACCACTTTGTGTGCTCCTGAATGGCTCCATAAATCTAGAGTAAGGGGTTGCCTTACTCTGCCCTGGGAAGACACTACGTGAGCATTGCCTGATTGTTTCCACGCAATTCCCATGGATTTTGACACATTTCTAGATTTGCAAGAACTGGTAATCCTAGTGAATGCACCAAAATGCTATGCCTTCCCAGGGAAGGTGTAACAAAGAGAAATATCTTAATGCTCCTCATTACTTCCTCTTTCCAAGTGTCCTGCATTTGTCACCTTTATCCAAGCTAACCAGGTGCTTACACCTAGCAAGCACCTGGTTAGCTAGGATAAAGCAATCCTATAGATGGCAGCACAAACACCACAAAGCCTTCCAGCTACAACCTGGCCATATAAGCCAAAGTGCTACATCTCCAAAATTTCCATTTCCATTAGGCCACCAGTGCAGAGGCATAATATTTCTGACAGTATTGTATTTAACTTGGGGGAGCATAGGGAGGCAGTAGGCATTGACTTTGCAATACATTCAGTATGGGGAGAATTAGTATGAATCAGGATATGTTTTTGAATGTGGAACTTCAGTGGAATTGAGATTGCCAAGGACTGAGTCATAGGCTTAGTTCCCTTTAGCCCTATCCTTCCAACATTAATACAGGCACGTGAAATGCCCCTGCCACCCTCCTCCATACCTGGTAATCAAGATTTCTGGTAAAGCATGTACAAAATACAAGGGCAGCATCAACAGAATGGAAACCAGGCAGCGCAAGGAGAAAACAAAGGGGGTCATTACAACCTTGGCGGGTGGCTGAAGCCGCCCTCCAAGGTTGGACCTGCGGGCGGACACCAATGCGGCCGCACTCCCGGCACGGCCATAATGAGATCCCCGCTGGGCCGGCGGGGATCTCGGCCGCAACACAGGAGCCGGCTCCAAATGGAGCCGGCGGTGTTGCGGCTGTGCGACGGGTGCAGTTGCACCCATCGCCCTTTTCACTGTCTGCTGTGCAGACAGTGAAAAGCTGCACAGGCCGTGGCAGGGGGGCCCTGCACTGCCCATGCCAGTGGCCCCACGACTCCCCTTTCCGCCAGCCTTTTTATGGCGAAGACCGCCAGGGTTGTAATGACCCACAAAGTGTCTGCGATTCTTTGAGGCTTGCAATGCCATTTCAGTCAATATCCTCCAGGTGTCCTATATGTATGCACAGTATGCAGCGGCATAGCTAGGTTGCCATGGGTCCTAGAGCAAGCAAGGTAGCTGACCCCCTGACTAGGGTGACAGCTGCACCAACACTTCTTAACCTCCTTCTACTGAATCTGGACCTGCCACATCAAAACTCACTACCCTTCTCACACACACACTATTGTCAAAGCCATCACCCTAAAAGCCATTTCCAAAGCAAATAGGTTTGGTCCTTATAAGGTGCACACACACAAATAGATAGGCTCCCCACACTCACACTGCTGCCCTCAGATAGGCACATCCCTTACCCTGCATTCATACAGGCACACGCCTCACTCTGCACTCACACAGGCACAACTTTCAACCTATAGACCACTTACCCTGCACTTACAAAAGACAGTGTTAATCCTGCATTCACCCAGGCACCCCCCCCCCCATAATGCACTCACTAAACATGGCGGCTATCCTGCATTCACACAAGCACACTGTTCACACACAGCACACCACTCAGTAGCAAGGGGCAGAGTTTGGACAGATGGCAGCATAGGAGACACAGGTTGATTATCTGGGGCATTGATCCACCAGTGCATTTCAAAGCTCTTTAAGGAAGCTACTCTGAAGCCTCAATGTCCACTGAGAGGTTATCCAATCTCTCATCAGTCACACTTGCATCAGCACTGCAGATGACATGAGTCTACTCTTTGTGGACTTTTGTGAGGAAGAGTCTTGGTATCAAAAAGAAAAGTCCCAATTGCCTTCTTAAAAAGGATGTGGTTTTCTTTGTAATGCGAGCATATGCTACCATTAAAAAAGATATAATTAAAGAAAAACAAAATAAAAAATATGCTAAATGTGGGAGTCATGCCATTCAATAAAAAAAATAAAACTAACATCATAGAACAATTAAAAATTAAAAGAGTATGCTGGATACCGTTTCAAGATGGTAACATGCTTTGTAAGCTTGCGTTAGTGATGGCTGGTGCTGTGTCTGGTGCTCTGAATGAGAAAGCGGTATCCAATTGCACCAGAGCTGCTGGAACTCTATTCAATTAGAACTGGCCTGCATTTGCAGGTGAGCTGCTGTGGAAAGATCTAAAGCAGTGATTCCCAACCTGTGGTCTGGGGACCCCTGGGGGTCACGAAGCCTCCTCAGCGGGTCCGCGACTGCTGAGAAAATTAAATAATATGAACAGATTGGGTCCCCAGCTTTCAGTAATGACTCAGTGGGGGGTCCCCAGAATCCAATAAAGATTCAGTGGGGGTCCCCGGGCTCCAGAAATGATAAAGTGGGGGTCCAAAGAAGTCAAAAGGTTGGGAACCACTGAACTAAAGGAGCTATCACCTGAGGTCCAGAGTAACACAGAATAAGCAAGCTGACATCCTAAAACCAGAGATTGTCTACTAGGTAGAGCCAAACATTGGCAGCAAAGAAAATTGCTGAAGAGGCCTGATCCGCTGCCCAAGTGGATGTATAGGTGTTCTGAAGGGCTGAACTAATATGTGAATGACACGCTGTCTGAAGACTAATTAAATGGGCTTACGAAGCCCATTTTCTCTCAGTAAGATTATTTATTATTCTTGGGAAAACATGATGCTGGAGAGACCATTAAACCAGTCTTCTGAAACTTACAGAAATAGAGCAGAGGTTGAAGGAGTGCAGGGGGCCCTTGGTTGATGCGCAAAAGATACAGAGTGCTGGCCAAATCACAGTCTCCCCTGAAAAACATGGACGAACAGCAGGGCCAGTGCAACTTTCCTTTAAAGACAGAGAACAAATGTGGTACTGCAGGGCCAGTGCAAGCTTCCATCAAAGACATGGAACAAGTATGGCACTAATGGACCAGTGCAGCTTCCTTCAAACACATGGGACAAGTGTGGTACTGTTGGGCCAGTGCAAACTTCCATCAAAGAAATGGAATAAGTGTGGCACTGCTGGGCCAGTGCAGCTTCCTTCAAACACAGGGGACAAGTGAGGCACTGCTGGGCCCTCGCAAGCTTCCATCAAAGACATGGGACAAGTGTGGCACTGCTGGGCCAGTGCAAACTTCCATCAAAGACATGGAACAAGTGTGCCACTGCTGGGCCAGTGTAGCTTTTTCCAAACACATGGGACAAGTGTGGCACTGCTGGGCCAGTCCAGCTTCCTTCAAACACATGGGACAAGTGTGGCACTGCTGGGTCAGTACAAACTTACATAAAAGACCTGGGACAAGTGTGGCATTGCTGTGCTGGGCCAGTGCAGCTTCCTTCAAACACATGGGACAAGTGTGGCACTGCTGGGCCAGTGCAAGCTTCCATCAAAGACATGGGACAAGTGTGGCACTGCTGGGCCAGTGCAAGCTTCCATTAAAGACATGGGACAAGTGTGGCACTGCTGGGCCAGTGCAAGCTTCCTTCAAACACATGGGACAAGTGTGGCACTGCTGGGCCAGTGCAGCTTCCTTCAAACACAGGGGACAAGTGTGGCACTGCTGGACCAGTGTAAGCTTCCATCAAAGACATGGGACAAGTGTGGCACTAATGGGTCAGTGCAGCTTCCTTCAAACACATTGGACAAGTGTGGCAATGCTGGGCAAGTGCAAGCTTCCATCAAAGAAATGGGACAAGTGTGGCACTGCTGGGTCAGTGCAGCTTTCTTCAAACACATGGGACAAGTGTGGCACTGCTGGGCCAGTGCAGCTTCCTTCAAACACATGGGACAAGTGTGGCACTGCTGAGCCAGTGCAAACTTCCATCAAAGACATGGGACAAGTGTGGCACTGCTGGGCCAGTGCAGCTTCCTTCAAACACATGGGACAAATGTGGCACTTTTAGGCCAGTGCAGCTTTCTTCAAACACATGGGACAAGTGTGGCACTGCTGGGCCAGTGCAGCTTCCTTCAAACACATGAGACAAGTGTGGCACTGCTGGGCCAGTGCAAACTTCCATCAAAGACATGGAACAAGCGTGGCACTGCTGGGCCAGTGCAGCTTCCCTCAAACACATGGGACAAGTGTGGTACTTCTGGGCCAGTGCAGCTTCCTTCAAACACATGGGACAAGTGTGGCACTGCTGGGCCAGTGCAAACTTCCATCAAAGACATGGAACAAGCGTGGCACTGCTGGGCCAATGCAGCTTCCCTCAAACACATGGGACAAGTGTGGTACTGCTGGGCCAGTGCAGCTTCCTTCAAACACATTGGACAAGTGTGGCACTACTGGCCCAGTGCAAGCTTCCATCAAAGACATGGAACAAGTGTGGCACTGCTGGGCCAGTGCAGCTTCCTTCAAACACATGGGACAAGTGTGTCACAGCAGGTCCAGTGCAACTTTCCCTTAAAGACAGAGAACAAATGTGGTACTGCTGGGCCAGTGCAAGCTTCCACCAAAGACATGGGACAAGTGTGGCACTGCTGGGCCAGTGCAAGCTTCCATCAAAGACATGGAACAAGTGTGGCACTGCTGGGCCAGTGCAGCTTCCTTCAAACACATGGGACAAGTGTGGTACTACTGGGCTAGTGCAGCTTCCTTCAAACACATGGGACAAGTGTGGCACTGCTGGGCCAGTGCAAGCTTCCATCAAAGACATGGGACAAGTGTGGCACTGCTGGGCCAGTGCAGCTTCCTTCAAACACATGGGACAAGTGTGGTACTGCAGGGCCAGTGCAAGCATCCATCAAAGACATCGGACAAGTGTGGCACTGCTCGGCCAGTGCAAACTTCAATCAAATACATGGAACAATTGTGGCACTGCTCGGCTACTGCAGCTTCCTTCAAACACATGGGACAAGTGTGGTGTTGCAGGGCCAGTGCAAGCTTCCATCAAAGACATGGAACAAGTGTGGCACTGCTGGGCCAGTGCAGCTTCCTTCAAACACATGGGACAAGTGTGGCACTGCTGGGCCAGTGCAAACTTCCATCGAAGACATGGAACAAGTGTGGTACTTCTGGGCCAGTGAAAACTTCCATCAAAGACATTGAACAAGTGTGGCACTGCTGGGCCAGTGCAGCTTCCTTCAAACACATGGGACAAGTGTGGCACTGCTGGGCCAGTGCAGCTTCCTTCAAACACATGGGACAAGTGTGGCACTGCTGGGTCAGTGCAGCTTTCTTCAAAGACATGGGACAAGTGTGGCACTGCTGGGCCAGTGCAGCTTCCCTCAAACACATGGGGCAAGTGTGGCACTGCTGGGCCAGTGCAAACTTCCATCAAAGACATGGAACAAGTGTGGGACTACTGGGCCAGTGCAGCTTTCTTCAAACACATGGGACAAGTGTGGCACTGCTGGGCCAGTGCAGCTTCCCTCAAACACATGGGGCACTTGTGGTACTGCTGGGCCAGTGCAGCTTCCTTCAAACACATCGGACAAGTGTGGCACTGCTGGGCCAGTGCAAGCTTCCATCAAAGACAGGGGACAAGTGTGGCACTGGTGGGCCAGTGCAGCTTTCTTCAAACACATGGGACAAGTGTGGTACTGCAGGGCCAGTGCAAGCATCCATCAAAGACATGGGACAAGTGTGGCACTGCTCGGCCAGTGCAAACGTCAATCAAATACATGGAACAAGTGTGGCACTGCTGGGCCACTGCAGCTTCCTTCAAACACATGGGACAAGTGTGGCACTGCTGGGCCAGTGCAAACTTCCATCGAAGACATGGAACAAGTGTGGTACTTCTGGGCCAGTGAAAACTTCCATCAAAGACATTGAACAAGTGTGGCACTGCTGGGCCAGTGCAGCTTCCTTCAAACACATGGGACAAGTGTGGCACTGCTGGGCCAGTGCAGCTTCCTTCAAACACATGGGACAAGTGTGGCACTGCTGGGTCAGTGCAGCTTTCTTCAAAGACATGGGACAAGTGTGGCACTGCTGGGCCAGTGCAGCTTCCCTCAAACACATGGGGCAAGTGTGGCACTGCTGGGCCAGTGCAAACTTCCATCAAAGACATGGAACAAGTGTGGGACTACTGGGCCAGTGCAGCTTTCTTCAAACACATGGGACAAGTGTGGCACTGCTGGGCCAGTGCAGCTTCCCTCAAACACATGGGGCACTTGTGGTACTGCTGGGCCAGTGCAGCTTCCTTCAAACACATCGGACAAGTGTGGCACTGCTGGGCCAGTGCAAGCTTCCATCAAAGACAGGGGACAAGTGTGGCACTGGTGGGCCAGTGCAGCTTTCTTCAAACACATGGGACAAGTGTGGTACTGCAGGGCCAGTGCAAGCATCCATCAAAGACATGGGACAAGTGTGGCACTGCTCGGCCAGTGCAAACGTCAATCAAATACATGGAACAAGTGTGGCACTGCTGGGCCACTGCAGCTTCCTTCAAACACATGGTACAAGTGTGGTATTGCAGGGCCAGTGCAAGCTTCCATCAAAGACATGGAACAAGTGTGGCAATGCTGGGCCAGTGCAACTTCCTTCAAATACATGGGACAAGTGTGGCACTGCTGGGCCAGTGCAAGCTTCCATCAAAGACATGGAACAAGTGTGGCACTGCTGGGCCAGTGCAGCTTCCTTCAAACACATGGGACAAGTGTGGTACTACTGAGCCAGTGCAAGCTTCCATCAAAGACATGGAACAAGTGTGGCACTGCTGGGCCAGTCCAGCTTCCTTCAAACACATGGGACAAGTGTGGCACTGCTGGGCAGTGGAGCTTCCTTCAAACACATGGGACAAGTGTGGCACTGCACGGCAAGTGCAAACTTGCTTCAAAGACATGAAACAAGTGTGGTACTCAGGGCTAATGCTATCATTGCTTCAAAGACATGCAACAGTGTGGTCCTGCAGTGCCAGCCAGTGCAAGCTTCCTTCAAAGGCATTGGACAAGTGTAATACTGCAGGGCCACTGGAAGCTTCCTTTGAAGAATGGAAAAAAGTATGGCATGTGGCAGTGCCATTGAACACCTCCTTTGGATACAATGAAGAAGCACCATTTCTGATTTATTTCTATGCAGCTTCCTTCAAACACATGGGATAAGTGTGGCACTGCTGGGCCCTTGCAAGCTTCCATCAAAGACATGGAACAAGTGTGGCACTGCTGGGCCAGTAGAAACTTCCATCAAAGACATGGAACAAGTGTGGCACTGCTGGGCCAGTAGAAACTTCCATCAAAGACATGGAACAAGTGTGGCACTGCTGGGACAGTAGAAACTTCCATCAAAGACATGGAACAAGTATGGCACTGCTGGGCCAGTGCAGCGTCCTTCAAACACATGGGACAAGTGTGGCACTGCTGGGCCAGTGCAGCTTCCTTCAAACACATGGGACAAGTGTGGTACTGCTGGGCCAGTGCAAACTTCCATCAAAGACATGGAACAAGTGTGTCACTGCTGGGCCAGTGTAGCTTCCCTCAAACACATGGGACAAGTGTGGCACAGCAGGGCCAGTGCAAGCTTCCATCAAACACATGGGACAAGTGTGGCACTGCTGGGTCAGTGCAAGCTTCCATCAAAGACATGGGACAAGTGTGGCACTGGTGGTCCAGTACAAACTTCCATCAAAGACATGGAAGAAGTGTGGCACTGCTGGACCAATGAAAGCTTCCATCAAAGACATGGAACAAGTGTGGCACACAAGGGGCCAGTGCGGCTTCCTTCAAACACATGGGACAAGTGTGGCACTGCAGGACCAGTGCAGCTTCCTTCAAACACATGGGGCAAGTGTGGCACTGTTGGGCCACTGCAGCTTCCTTCAAACACATGGGATAAGCAGTGCCACACTTGTCCCATGTTTTTGAAGGAAGCTGCACTGGCCCAGCAGTGCCACACTTGTTCAATGTCTTCGATGGAAGTTTTTATTGGCCCAGCAGTGCCACACTTGTTCCATGTCCTTGATGGAAGTTTGCACTGGCCCAGCAGTACCACACTTATCCCATGTGTTTGAAGGAAGCTGCACTGGCCCAGCAGTGCCACACTTGCCCCATGTGTTTGAAGGAAGCTGCACCGGCCCAGCAGTGCCACACTTGTCCCATGTCTTTGATGGAAGCTTGCACTGGCCCCTTGTGTGCCACACTTGTTCCATGTCTTTGATGGAACCTTGCACTGGCCCAGCAGTGCCACACTTGTTCCATGTCTGTGATGGAAGTTTGCACTGGCCCAGCAGTGCCACACTTGTTCCATGTCTTTGATGGAAGCTTGCACTGGCCCAGCGGTGCCACAGTTGTCCCATGTGTTTGATGGAAGCTTGCACTGGCCCAGCAGTACCACATTTGTTCTCTGTCTTTAAAGAAATGTTGCACTGGCCCTGCTGTGCCACACTTGTCCCATGTGTTTGAAGGAAGCTGCACTGGCCCAGCAGTGCCACACTTGCCCCATGTGTTTGAAGGAAGCTGCACCGGCCCAGCAGTGCCACACTTGTCCCATGTCTTTGATGGAAGCTTGCACATGGGACACGTGTGGCACAGGAGGGCCAGTGCAACTTTCCTTTAAAGACAGAGAACAAACTTGGTACTGCTGGGCCAGTGCAAGCTTCCATCAAAGACATGGGACAAGTGTGGCACTGCTGGGCCAGTGCAGCTTCCTTCAAACACATGAGACAAGTGTGGCACTGCTGAGCCAGTGCAAGCTTCCATCAAAGACATCGGACAAGTGTGGCACTGCTGGGCCAGTGCAGCTTCCTTCAAACACATCGGACAAGTGTGGCACTGCTGGGCCAGTGCAGCTTGCTTCAAACACATGGGACAAGTGTGGCACAGCAGGGCCAGTGCAGCTTCCTTCAAACACATGTGACAGGTGTGGCACTGCTGGGCCAGTGCAAACATCCATCAAAGACATGGAACAAGTGTGGCACTGCTGGGCCAGTGCAGCTTCCTTCAAACACATGGGACAAGTGTGGTACTGCAGGGCCAGTGCAAGCATCCATCAAAGACATCGGACAAGTGTGGCACTGCTGGGCCAGTGCAGCTTCCTTCAAACACATCGGACAAGTGTGGCACTGCTGGGCCAGTGCAAACTTCCATCAAAGACATGGAACAAGTGTGGCACTGCTGGGCCAGTGCAGCTTCCTTCAAACACATGGGACAAGTGTGGCACTGCTGTGCCCTTGCAAGCTTCAATCAAAGACATGGAACAAGTGTGGCACTGCAGGGCCAGTGCAGCTTCCTTCAAACACATGGGACAAGTGTGGCACTGCTGGGCCAGTGCAAGCTTCATTCAAACACATGGGACAAGTGTGGAACTGCAGGGCCAGTGCAAGCATCCATCAAAGACATGGACCAAGTGTGGCACTGCTGGGCCATTGCAGCTTCCATCAAAGACATGGAACAAGTGTGGCACTGCTGGGCCAGTGCAGCTTCCTTCAAACACATGGGGCAAGTGTGGAACTGCTGGGCCAGTGCAGCTTCCTTCAAACACATGGGACAAGTGTGGCACTGCTGGGCCAGTGCAAGCTTCCATCAAAGACATGGGACAAGTGTGGCACTGCTGGGCCAGTGCAGCTTCCTTCAAACACATGGGACAAGTGTGGCACTGCTGGGCCAGTGCAAGCTTCCTTCAAACACATGGGACAAGTGTGGCACTGCTGGGCCAGTGCAAGCTTCATTCAAACACATGGGACAAGTGTGGAACTGCAGGGCCAGTGCAAGCGTCCATCAAAGACATGGAACAAGTGTGGCACTGCTGGGTCAGTGCAAACTTCAATCAAAGACATGGAACAAGTGTGGCACTGCTGGGCCAGTGCAGCTTCCTTCAAACACATGGGACAAGTGTGGCACTGCTGGGCCAGTGCAAGCTTCCATCAAAGACATGGGACAAGTGTGGCACTGCTGGGCCAGTGCATCTTCCTTCAAACACATGGGACAAGTGTGGCACTGCTGGGCCAGTGCAGCTTCATTCAAACACATGGGACAAATGTGGAACTGTAGGGCCAGTGCAAGCCTCCATCAAAGACATGGAACACGTGTGGCACTGGTGGGCCAGTGCAGCTTCCTTAAAACACATGGGACAAGTGTGGCACTGCTGGGCCAGTGCAAGCTTCCATCAAAGACCTGGGACAAGTGTGGCACTGCTAGGACAGTGCAGCTTCCTTCAAGCACACGGGACAAGAGTGGCACTGCTGGGCCAATGCAATCTTCCTTCAAACACATGGGACAAGTGTGGCACTGCTGGGCCAGTGCAGCTTCATTCAAACACATGGGACATGTGTGGAACTGCAGGGCCAGTGCAAGCTTCCATCAAAGACATGGAACAAGTGTGGCACTGCTGGGCCAGTGCAGCTTCCTTCAAACACATGGGACAAGTGTGGAACTGCAGGGCCAGTGCAAGCTTCCATCAAAGACATGGAACAAGTGTGGCACTGCTGGGCCAGTGCAGCTTCCTTCAAACACATGGGACAAGTGTGGCACTGCTGGGCCAGTGCAAGCTTCCATCAAAGACATGGGACAAGTGTGGCACTGCTGGGCCAGTGCATCTTCCTTCAAACACATGGGACAAGTGTGGCACTGCAGGGCCAGTGCAGCTTCAGTCAAACACATGGGACAAATGTGGAACTGCAGGGCCAGTGCAAGCTTCCATCAAAGACATGGAACACGTGTGGCGCTGGTGGGCCAGTGCAGCTTCCTTCAAACACATGGGACAAGTGTGGCACTGCTGGGCCAGTGCAAATTTACATCAAAGACATGGAACAAGTGTGGCACTGCTGGGCCAGTGCAGCTTCCTTCAAACACATGGGACAAGTATGGCACTGCTGGGCCAGTACAAGCTTCCATCAAAGACCTGGGACAAGTGTGGCACTGCTAGGCCAGTGCAGCTTCCTTCAAGCACACGGGACAAGTGTGGCACTGCTGGGCCAATGCAATCTTCCTTCAAACACATGGGACAAGTGTGGCACTGCTGGGCCAGTGCAGCTTCATTCAAACACATGGAACATGTGTGGAACTGCAGGGCCAGTGCAAGTTTCATCAAAGACATGGAACAAGTGTGGCACTGCTGGGCCAGTGCAGCTTCCTTCAAACACATGGGACAAGTGTGGCACTGCTGGGCCAGTGCAAGCTTACATCAAAGACATGGAACAAGTGTAGCACTGCTGGGCCAGTGCAGCTTCCTTCAAACACATGGGACAAGTGTGGCACTGCTGGGCAGTGGAGCTTCCTTCAAACACATGGGACAAGTGTGGCACTGCACGGCAAGTGCAAACTTGCTTCAAAGACATGAAACAAGTGTGGTACTCAGGGCTAATGCTATCATTGCTTCAAAGACATGCAACAGTGTGGTCCTACAGTGCCAGCCAGTGCAAGCTTCCTTCAAAGGCATTGGACAAATGTAATACTGCAGGGCCACTGGAAGCTTCCTTCGAAGAATGGAAAAAAGTATGGCATGTGGCAGTGCCATTGAACACCTCCTTTGGATACAATGAAGAAGCACCATTTCTGATTTATCACAAGTGTAAGGAACAGAGCTGCGGTGCATGAGTGCAAGCTTGACTCATACGTATTTAAAGATTTCCACCTACAAGTAGTAGGCAGAAATGCTGGACTCGTGGTTCTGCCATCAATGCTATATTACTGAGCTCATAGGGATTCTGAAAAATGCAAGCATCACTCAAAGAACTAGTATTGAAAATGAACCACACCCATCCAGCAGGAGAGTGGTAAGGGTGTAATGAAATATAATATTTAAAGCAATGTGTGGTAGCCACGTCATCACAGACAGCACATTTTCAATTCAAATGGCCACTAGATTTGCACAGACACAATTTTGCTGATAAAGTTATATAGCGCACAAACAATAATCTGTGTCAATGAATATTTGGCATTTGCACATCACCAAGTAAAGTGTCTTGATTTGTTTTTGCCATATTAAAATATTTTTTTCCATTGCACTCTAGACTTAGAAAATAGTGCTTCATTTCTTTATTTGAAAATTTTTGTACAGTTCATTTATGGGTATTTAAATTTTGTTGTATGTAAAAAAGAAAACGACATCCTACAAACATTCCTTTCACACCAGCAAGTTGCTCACATAGTTTGCTTTACAAAGACCACACGCTTTCCAGTAGGCAAAAGAAGAACTAACACTAGGGGGGTGATTCTAAGTCTGGCGGGCGGCGGAGGCCGCCCGCCAGACTTCCCCCCTCCAGAATACCGCACCGCGGTCAGAAGACCGCTGCGGCTATTCTGTGTTTTACACTGGGCTGGCGGGCGACCGCCAAAAGGCCGCCCGCCAGCCCAGTGTAAAACTACCTTCCCATGAGGACGCCGGCTCAGAATTGAGCCGGCGGAGTGGGAAGGTGCGACGGGTGCAGTTGCACCCGTCGCGAATTTCAGTGTCTGCAAAGCAGACACTGAAATTCTTTTTGGGGCCCTCTTACAGGGGCCCCTGCAACACCCCATACCGCCATCCTGTTCCTGGCGGGGAGGATTCATTTGGGCAGCGGAAAACCGGCGGGAGACCGCCGGTTTTCCACTTCTGACCGCGGCCGAACCGCCGCGGTCAGAATGCCCAGCGGGGCACCGCCAGCCTGTTGGCGGTGCCCCCGTCATTTTAGCCCTGGCGGTCTTGGACCGCCAGGGTTAGAATGACCCCCTAGGTGTTAAAAGAATAAGCAGCACATTGTCAGTAGTTGGACATGTGACATCTGTCTTTGAACGCACAACAAATGTTACACAATAAAAACAAAATTTAAAGTCACCTTTTATGCTCCTTCAGCTTCTGAACTCCAGAGGGTGATTTAGGTGCCCTGTCAGGGCTCAAGGGGCTGTTGTAGTTGGGCCCCCTCACACCTCTGGGCTCCGGTGAATAGTACTGGCTGCACCACTGTTAGGTACACCCCTGACATTATGTAGTTTCGTATTTGTATAGTACAAACCTGGCTGGAGAGCAGTGGAGGGTTGAGCTCAGGGACAAAATTCAGGATCATTTTCAGTAGGGAGGTTAGTTTGTTGTGAAATCGGTTACTCCTACACACTTCCCACAATGGCTGAGCTGTACCTCTCAAGCTGCTCGCCCCTCTCCCACATCCCATCCCTCTAATATATCCTTGTCGCAGTGCTTTTGCCCAGGATGCATCCTCTACACCAATGGTTCCCAACCTGTGGTCCGGGGACCTCTGGGGGTCCGTGAAGCCTCCTCAGGGGGTCTGTGACTACTGAGATGCTGAGAAAAGTAAATAATATTAACAGATTAGGTCCCCAGCTTTCAGAAATGATTCAGTGGGGGGTCCCTGGATTCCAATAATGATTCAGTGGGGGACCCCGGGTTCCAGTATTGATAAAGTGGGGGTCCACAGAAGTCAAAAGGTTGGGAACCACTGCTCTACACAATGCATTTCCCAATTTTGCTCTTCATTGTAAACCCCCTTCTGCTCTATAGCTCTCCAGTGCTTTGTGGCTAGGTTCACTCTATATAAACCTCTAATTTTCATTTCAATTGATGAGCGCTCTTGTAGCTCTATCCCATCGATATCATAACAGCCATCCCTGCCTCGCACTGCATTAACTATTGTTAATAGAGCTGGCTGCCCACCTAGTAACACTGTCCCAATCAGTCCCCCCTGTGGAAGCAGATTGCACTGGAGAGTCAAGTGGCAGATCTCCTCAACAGAACCCCAGACCTCCCAAGCACAGAAGTTAACGGGGAGCATGGCAGACTTATTGTGAGTTTCAGATGTATCTGCATGGGAAACAGAGTGCCCAGCAGGGCCAGAGGTCAGTGCTTAATTTGTAAAAGAATAAGTGCTGGGTCCAACTCCTGCTAAAAAGCCCACCGCAGGTGGTGTCGAAGGCCGGGTGCTGAATAACAAGGTTGCGTAGTCTTGAATCCACTTCATGCCTCTTTATTTGACCACCAACATTCCTACCTCTTTTTTATCACTTTTGCAGATTCTTTTCATCTCCACTTTCTCCCTTTGTCTCTGGTTTTCCTTCTTTCTCTTCTTCTTTCTTTTCCTTTTTTTTTTACTTTTCTCTCTCCTGCGCTGGATCAAATTTTCTTGAGAAAAAATAAATGACATTTCCCAAAACAATTATGTTGGTGGCCTCCACCTACAACTTCTCATGGGCATCATTTAGGGGTCACCCCAGAGGTCGGAGCTGGGACCCCTGGCATGCCCCTTGCCATCCTTGCCACTTCCTTTGCGATCCCTGTCCTCAGAGGTGGCAAAATCAGTGCCAGGAACCCAGTGGCTCAACCCTCTTGATTTTCTCTCTATTTTCTATTAGACTAATAATGAATAATGTTTCATTATTCACTATTAGTGTGATAAAAATATGGAATGCAGTTAGATGAAATATGACCTTCCCTGGCAGCTGAATGCTTTTAAATGTATGTTGTGTGGGCGTTTGCAGGTCATTGTGTGTTTATGTGAGAGAGTGTGTGTGTCTAAGTGTCATTGTGTGTCTATGTATAAGCATGTGTGCATGAGTGAAATCCAAGGTCAAAGGGTGTGTGATGTCACTTCCGTTACCCTTGGCATTTTGGTGATTTGACGTTCATGCAACCTCTGGCTCAAATTAAGCACTGCCCAGAGTCCTGTCCGTTCAGTAACTGAAACTGTGGCTCCGGGCGAGGCAGAGTTATTTTGCTCTACAGCAGTGGCATCTCCTCCGCTATGGTGGAGAATCGTCGCCCCCTACCGGCAGCTGCAAATCTTTTAACAACAAAAGGATAATAAATTAAGTATTGCGGGGCACTGGGGATGAAGGGGATGAGAGGAGTGCACTGTGCACTCCCCTGAGTGCACATGTGTGTTTGGCTGCCCATCTCAGACCGGCCAAACAAGCATGTGCATTATGCTCTCTCCAGCCCAGCACTGTGTTTCTGGGCTGGAGAGAGCAGGCACAGGACCCCAGTCGGCCTGGGAGCACCTTGGATGGACACTCCCAGCCAATCCTAAAGCTGCTCTGAGACGCGTCAGGATTGGTGCAGGGCAGGCTGGGAGCCTGTGCCTGGAGCGACGAGGGAAAGAGGAGCGGCGAGGCACGGTGTGGCGGTGGAACAGGTTATTTTTTTTATTTTTTTATTTATTAAATGTTTTTGTTACCCCCTCCCTCTCCCTCCGCCCGCCACCCTGCCCCTTTAGAGCGCAGCGAGCCGTGACATCTCCACAGGAAGAACTGTGGAAAGCATTCCACGCTTGAACCTGCATGGCCAAGCAGTTTGCCGCCTCACTGGCAGCATCAGTCCTGAATGCAGGTAGGTACTGGACTTAAACTTTGCCCAAGGCTCCTGAGCGCAAGCAGCAACACCACAGGCTGAAAGTTACACCCTCCATCCTTGAGGCTCCTCTACTCTAACAGAGTGTGTGCACCTATGTATGAATACTTTCATCTCAATAATCAAGTCTCTATTTCAGGGAGACAGCTTTTAGTTCCTATCATTTGAGTGAACTATTGGGCAATTGGCTCTGTTTCAGGTTTGATGAGTGACATCCATTTATGGTAAGGTAGCTCAGTAGATTTGGCCCCTGCTGCCAAGAGCTGTTTATAATAAAAAAAGCTCATGTTAAAATCTTGGCGGGACTGCTGGGCTTTCATCCCTCTAAACTGAAGACAATGAGTGCTATTGATAATGGGTTGCCTGGTGCTGTTATTGTGAAATTCTTGGCCCTGTCCAGAGCAGTCTTTGAACAACATAATGCCTCCTGCAAACAGTAGTTTTGGTTCATATTGATTGCATTGGTGTATTCGAAATTGTGTGTGTGCAAGTGTGCATGTTTGTGTCCTCTTGTTCTCAAGGGTAGAGGACGTGATGTGAAAGTGGCGTACCATGACCGTGGCTGGCAAGCGTGTTCGTACCCAGGGTGCCGACCCTTTGGGCCTTTCTTGCACTTTTTCTGCAATATCACTTTGCATTCAGTGATCATATAAGGTCATTTCTAAACTATTTTAATGCACAGTGGTATTTTCTGATATTTATCTTATTTCATGATTATAACTTTTACTCCAATCCTGATAACATGTCACTTAAATTGTCACTCACATGGCATTCAGCACATCTAAAAAAATTAAAGTGTCCCACATAGGCAAACTGGAAACTTGGCAGTTATAGCTACTGCACCTCCTGCCCCTGTTCTCTGCTATGCTCCAGCTGTACCTGTTCAGTGTGCAAGGGAAGCTTGCGCTTCTCCTGTTCTCTGCTGTGCTCCAGCTGTACCTGTTCAGTGTGCGAGGGAAGCGTGTGCTTCTCCAGTTCTCTGCTGTGCTTCAGCTGCACCTGTTGCGTGTGTGCAGGAAGCTTGTATTGTCCCTTCCCTTCCTGCACCTCCTGCCCCTGTTCTCAGTTGTGCTCCAGCTGTACCTATTCAGTGTGCGAGGGAAGCTTGTGTTGTTTCTTCCCTTCCCCCCCTCCTCCCGCTGTTCTCTGCTGTGCTCCAGCTGTACCTGTTGACTGTGCACGGGAAGCTTGTGCTGCTGCTGTCCTTTTTCTCTGCTGTGCTCCAGCCGTAACTGTTGAATGTGCGCGGGAAGCTTTTGCTGCTACTGCCCATCCTGCCCCTGCTCTCTGCTGTGCTCCAGTTGTACCTGTTCAGTGTGCGAGGGAAGCGTGTGTTGTCCCTTCCCTTCCTGCACCTCCTGCCCCTGTTCTCTGCTGTGCTCCAGATGTACCTGTTCAGTGTGCGAGGGAAGCTTGTGTTGTCCCTTCCCTTCCTGTACCTCCTGCCCCTGTTCTCTGCTGTGCTCCATTGTGCTCCAGCCATACCTGTTCAGTGTGCGAGGGAAACTTGTGCTCCTCCTGCCCCTGTTCTCTGCTGTGCTCCAGATGTACCTGTTCAGTGTTCAAGGGAAGCTTGTGCTCCTCCTGCTCCTGTTCTCTGCTGTGGTCCAGTTGTACCCGTTCAGTGTGCGAGGGAAGCTTGTGTTGTTCCTTCCCTTCCTGCCCCTCCTGCCGCTGTTCTGTGCTGTGCTCCGTTGTGCTCCAGCCATACCTGTCAGTGTGCGAGGGAAGCTTGTGCTCCTCCTGCCCCTGTTCTCTGCTGTGCTCTAGATGGACCTGTTCAGTGTGCGAGGGAAGCTTGTGTTGTTTTTTCCATTCCTGCACTCCCTACCACTGTTTTCTGCTGTGCTCCAGCTGTACCTGTTCAGTGTGCCAGGGAAGCATGTGTTCCTCCTGCTCCTGTTCTTTGCTGTGCTCCAGTTATACCTGTTCAGTGTGCGAGGGAAGCTTGTGTTGTTCCTTCCCTTCCTGCACCTCCTGCCCCTGTTTCGCTCCTGTGCTCCAGCTGTACCTGTTCAGTGTGCGAGGGAAGCTTGTGCTCCCCCTACCTCTGTTCTGTGCTGTGCTCCAGCTGTACCTGTTCTGTTTGTATGGGAAGCTTGTGCTATTCCTGTTCTCTACTGTGCTCCAGCTCTACCGGTTCTGTGTGCATTGGAAGCTTGTGGTGCTACCGCTCCGGCTGCTCCTGTTTTTTGCTGGGCTCCTGCTGCACCTGTTCAGTGCGTGAGGGAAACTTGTGCTATTCCTGCCCCTGTTCTCTGCTGTGCTCCAGCTGTACTGGTTCTATGTGCATGAGAAGCTTGTCGTGCTACCGCCCTGGCTGCCCCTGTTCTCTGCTGTGCTCCAGCTGTACTGGTTCTGTGTGCGTGGGAAGCTTGTGGTGCTACCGCTCCGGCTGCCCCTGTTCTCTGCTGTGTTCCTGCTGTACATGTTCAGTGCGCGAGGGAAGCTTGTGCTATTCCTGCCCCTGTTCTCTGCTGTGCTCCAGCTATACTGGTTCTGTGTGCATTGCAAGCTTGTTGTGCTACTGCCCCTGTTCTCTGCTGTGCTCCAGCTGTACCAGTTCTGCGTGCATGGGAAGCTTGGGCTGTTCCCACCCCTCCTGCCCCTGTTCTCTGCTGTGCTCCAGCTGTACCTGTTCTGCGTGCATGGGAAGCTTGGGCTGTTCCCACCCCTCCTGCACCTGTTCTCTGCTGTGCTCCAGCTGTACCTGTTCTGCGTGCATGGGAAGCTTGGGCTGTACCCACCCCTCCTGCACCTGTTCTCTGCTGTGCTCCAGCTGTACCTGTTCTGCGTGCATGGGAAGCTTGGGCTGTTCCCACCCCTCCTGCCCCTGTTCTCTGCTGTGCTCCAGCTGTACCTGTTCTGTGTGCTCAGCTAGTGCTTAATTTGAACCATTGGTTTCCAGTGCTCAGCACCAGCACTTAATTGCCAACACCGGCACTTAAGGCAGACTGCCACATGGTGGTGCTGTTTGTTTTATTTAGAGATGAGCGAAATTACAGTTGTTAACTGATTCAATATAGATTAAACACAACTAGTACCTGCCAACCAAGCAATTCTTATTGCTTTTGAGCCCTGGAATAGTCTGAAGTCCCAAACTTGTACAAATGTGACGTTAGCAGGTGTGTTAGTACGGTCACTGGCAGTGCTGGCCAAGGCAATTAGTGGTACACACTGCAGCTTGCTCCTGACAGGGTTCCTGGCACTTATAGTTTTATAAATTAAGCACTAGTGCATGGGAAGCTTCTTCCCCTGTTCTCTGCTGTGCTCCAGCTGTACCTGGTGAGTGTGCGCGGGAAGCTTGTGCTCTACATGACCGCTTGCCCTGCTGATGCCCCTGTGTTGCCTATTCTATTTGAATGACAGAACATGCGCAGTACCTCCACCCATACCTGCCTGGCGTGTGTACGAACAAAGTTACAACACATTCATTTTCCCACCCTTTGTAACAGTTGACGAAAATAGAAGCTATTTCTTTTTCACCTGAAGGCCTGCAACAAAAATGCAGGTGCTTGAAATGGATATTCATCTGTCAGATGAGATTTTCAGATAAAGGACTCACAAAACAAATGAAGCAAACACAACGCCCCCTATTGGTCACTTCCTACACTAGGAGAAAGTACACACAAGCCCCCAAACTGGGTGTTGCTTTTATTAGCCATCGGCCATGGAGCAGGCGCAGAATTGTCCAAAACAACAAGAGCACCACGTAAACAGAGGCATAGCTCCCAAGAGGTGTTTGGGTTTTTATGCCGCCAAAAAAATGTATTCTGTGGTAAATAGTTAGGTACAAATTCTTTCAGTCCAGTAATGTTAAGTGCCTGTCTGATTTCACTTGGGATTTTTACATGCTCACACTGACAAAAACACACACACTCTCTCCTCTGTGTTTTGAGGGCCTTAAAAAATGTTGATTAGTTTGAAAAATATTGCATTAAAGAACCCCTAAGAATGCGCTCACCTCTCTGTTTCCACTGCCCCTTAGATACCCCTCAGGTACTCCTTCTTATATGGTGTCATTGTTGGGAAACCTGAAGTTTCCGCCCCGCCCCCAGTCACACTGACCAAGCTACACCCCTGCACGTAAAACAAGTCCGCAAGATCAGCGTGTGTGATCGCAAATACTGCAGCAGGATAATTAACCTTTTGATCAGTGTATATCCATTATTGAAATGGGCGGGACCTATTGGGAACAATGTTACCAATCTTTTTTTTTATACTCACAAAAACAGTTTCCCTACTTTTTGTTAAAAAACAACATTTACTAAACAGTTAATGACGATCTTGAGGTGTCTCTAGCTAAGAGGGCAAGGGGGGAATCTCCTGTACTATGAACATAAATGAGTCCGTCCGCTAGAGAACAACAAGCCTTCAAGACAGGGCGCCTGCTACCTGAAAGAAATATAAATGTGTGCAATTGGTTAGTCAGTAAATCTAAGGGCTGACTGGGAGATGCTACATTTTTGTAACTGTTGGACTTATTTCAAGCTTCACTGTGACACATATTTATTCTTTTTGAGAGGTAATGAAAGGGTGCTTTCAGCTGGTTCTGGGTTGGTCCTTCTGAATGGAAACATAAAAATGGTTTGCACTAGATGTAGTCAAATAGAGCATTTTGTAGACATATATATTTTGGAAGTACTTCTTTTAACTAACACTAAGGGCCTGATTTAGATCTAGGCCATGTTACCACCAATCCGCAGCAGCGGCGGACCCAAAAAGACCATCAGGTTGACGGTGTTCCGCCAGCCATATTTAGATGTATTGCAGCTGAGCAAAAGACCGCCACGACAGAGTGCTCTTCCTAGCCGTCAGGCTGGCGGGTTCCCGTCCAGCCTATTTAGATGTTACAATCCTGCAGGCGGTATACTGGCAACAGATTGCTGATGGAGGGAGACCGTTGGTGGACACAATGGACATCGTACAATCATACCGGCCATGGAATAGCGGTAAGTCACACATGCACACTGTATCCTACCGATATGTGTCCGCCTGCAATACACACAACACAACAGAACTCATACACACTATAATCCATTGCCATTCAAACAAAACACAGATATGCCAGAAACCCATATTGCCATACATCAATGACACAACACATTCACATTATGGACACTGCACCCACGCAAGACACAACCACAACAATCAACACAACTACACACTCATCTACACAAACACACACAGAAGCCAACTACACACATCACAACAATGATAACCACACAACAACAACATTCACCCTAATGTGACACAAAGCAACACAACACAGAACCAAACATACACAACATCGAACCCACATACATAGACAACTACATCACCCACACCAGCAGCCTCCGCATCAACCAGCCAATTGCACTACACACACACACACACTTACTGACTCACGTACACATCTTGCAGCACAACATCATAGGTACCCATCCCCTCGCAATGTGCACATAAGTACCGTCATTGCAGTGTCAGCATTCATTTGGCAATGAATTCTGACACCACAATAACAGTTGTGTATGTGTGCAATATCTGTCATGTATGAGTGTGTCCCCATCCATATCCCACACAAATGTGTCCCAGACATATGCATGTCACAGGAATTTAAAACATTACTGTGACATGTATATGACTGTAGCCGTCCCATGTCCACATGCGGTACCCACACAACATATACAGCCAATGTGGGTTCTCTACCTTGAGGTCCGACGGTGGGGATGGTTTCGTGTTTCTCCATGGTCCAGTGGCAGCAGTAACAGAAGGTTGTCCAGTCGTGTCCAGTTGAAAAAAGAAGCAGAAACGTGGGAAAAGGTGAATTTTGGGCACTTCTCCATCCTGATAATCCACCAACTCAGACATGGAGGTCAGACCGCCACAGTTGGCTTGGTGGTAAGGCACATCCAAATCTGCTAAGTGGTAAAAGTGTCTGGAGTCCTGCCATCAGCCCGTGTTCCGAATGCCACCTTCAAAAACCTTGGTGGAGTCTGCGGGACTCAGGCGGTCTTTCACCTATGGTCCCGCCAACATCTAAATCAGACTTGTGGAACACCAAGTCAGCACACAGGAAATCAACGGTTTTTCAATGGCAGGATCATTACCGCCAACATCTAAATCAGGACCTAAATCTTTTTTGCACAATTTGCGGCTGCCTATTTTATACTATTAGTAATACAATTAAAAAATAATGAGTTGCATATTCACAGTGCTTTCAGCCACAGGCTGGGACCTCATACTAGCTCTATAAATATATGTCACAATTCTCCACTGCAGCAAGCAGAAGCCAACACTGTGACTGTCAAGTTAAACACACAGACATCTGCTGTGATCACATCAGCCAACTGAGCTTTCATTACATAATAGAGTGCATTTCCTAAACATTACATTAACTTGCATTTTTTTCTATCCAAGTCCTAAGTGTTTTATTTTATGGCTATTTGCCTGAAGGGTAACAGGCCAACAAAAGAGTTACAGAATATTTAGTAATTTTAGCCACATCCCTGGCCCACCCCTGAGGATCACAATTCCTATACTCTTTTTTACGCACTTCAACCACTGGTGCATACCAAGAATAACCTATACTTTTAGGAATGAACTGGAACATTGGAGCTTGCTGTGCCCACAACATTCCTTTTTGTTAAACCCACTTCTTCTCTAGGTGCACAAGAAGGCTTTGTGGGGGCCCATCTGCCAGAGCATTAGTGACACATTTTATTAAAGTTGCAAAAGATAATTATTGTTGCAGTGTGTGCAATGTAATTGGCAAATATTGTTATTATTACTAATATTCCTACATTGTGATAAATTCCTGATTTCCCAGACTCCAGGTTGGTCTAGCTTCGGTGCTAAATGCAAAGAAGGGATGACCCCCTATTGGTCAACTTCCGTATCAGATGTGCTTGGTAGAAAAAGGGAAATAAATCCAGGGTAACATGGCATTTCCCATGTATTTATTTATCATGTTGCATTAGTGTTTTTAATGACAAAAATAATACATTTTGTTTCTGCTCTGTTTTTTTAGCTATTCCATCAAGCATTGACAAAGCCAATAGGTCCGTCTTCTTGGCCTGTTGATTTTACTACTGCAGTTTGCTGATGCTGTGCAGCATTGTCCAGCTGCACAGCATCTGCAAAAAAACGAAACAAAGATGCTAAGTTGTGCCAGAGGCTCCCGACCACGTCATTCTGTAGGCTTAGTACGTATGTAGTGCCATTTTTGTTTTTTCCCTTACCGATTCAAGATGGCCGAAGCCACTTACGTTGGTAAATAAAAATAATAAAATGATAGTGGGAGTGAGGGAGTAAGGTAGAGCAAGTGGAAGAAGAGCGGAAAAGCAGCACACCCGGGACAGAGCAACAAGAGAACTGGGAGAAGAGCATGTTCGAGGGAAGAACATGGAGCGCGGGGTAGAGGAGGGAGAACCATACAAGAATGAAAGAGAACAGCATGAGGGAAAGAGCAATACAGGGGAGAGAAAAGTGCACAGAAGTTGGCGGTGTATTAGAGGAAAGATGCATGCAAGAGAGAGAGAAAGAAAGCAGCATTTGAGTACTGAGCAAAATAGGGTCAGGGGCTGGTATTTGATTGAAGAAAAGCACATGGGGAAGAGAGCTAGAAAATACCTGGACTCTCATGGAGGGCTTAATGAGAAGAAAAAAAGTAGGTCCCTTAAAGTGAAAAGTGGAAGGATACAAGTTAGCCAATCAAAGGTGTGGTAAAGAACCTGTGCTTCAGGGGAGGGGCAAATACAAGAAAAAGAAGACAAGGCAATAAATAGGAAGCAAGCAAAAGAGAGTGACAATAAAGGCAACCAATGGTAAGCAATGGGCGGGCTTTAAGCTCACTGTAAATTCTAAATAGGTTATTTTCCATCCAGATAGCTTGCGCTCACTAGTTAGGTTAGGCCTAAAAAGTGACTCAATTAATCATGTAATTGTCAGTATTTATTTAAATGCTATTTTACATGTTTTTCTATTAACATGCCTTCACTGTTGACTGTGTGTGGTCTTCTGAGAACAGTTTAAACTTGAATGTTATACAATCACATGTATCGAATGTGAATGTTTTCATCTGTGTCTGTCATTGAATCTAAAGCAAAGAAATGGAAAGGTGATTTCATGGACATGGTTGTGAATTAAAATGCAAGGCTTATTTCAGAAGAATGGTGCTCAAGAAATCGCAAAGACCACATCAGGTCTTGAGAGAGGGAGGTAATGACAACGGTAAGTAGGGCCAAGAAAGGTTTTCTGGAAAGGTCTTTGATGGAGGAGGAGGAAAATATATCATCTTCATAAAAACAGGCTTTCAGAGAGTTGTGGAGGTCTGTGAGAGCTGGGTTTGGAGGGTGAACATAGCAGAGTGCCACACAGCGGGCTGTGTGTAGCAGATACGCAGGCTTGCTGTTGTCAACGTGCTGCCAGACCATCTGTATTTTTATAATGAAGAAGAGACTAAGGTGCAGATTTAATAGCCCCTTGCGCCATAATTACGCCACATTAGCATCAGCTTTTTTATATTGATATTTTGAAATTATGGCAAAAATGCTGCGCCAGATTTATAAAGTGGCGCAACGCATGCATTGAGCCACTTTGTAACCCCTTGCGCCATATTATGCCTGCGCCAGACATAATGTATGCAAGGGGAGTGTTCCCCCATTAGGGGGCAGAAAAAATAGTGCAAAGAAATCTAAAAGGGGATTTAGAGATTGGGGATTTTGAATGCCTGCTCAGAGCAGGCGTTAAAAGGGGCACACCATTATTTATAATGGGACCCTATGTATTATTAATGGTTAGCTCCAAAATGTTGGCGCTAACCCTGAACAGTACTCAATAGCGTCAAAAATGTGATGCTATTGCTCTCTACCCTGTGCCGTGGTGCACCGTATTTTAAATATGACGCACACATGGTAGGGGGTGCTAAGGGGCACAAGGAAAGTGGCGATGCACTGGGTGCAGCTCCACTTTTCTTAAATCTATCCCTAAGGGCATTTCAGGGAATGTGGGATAGGAGGGTTATGCAGGGGGCCGATGCAGTTCTTGATTTGTTGAAGAGCAGTCGGTGTCTGTTGGCAACATCAGTAATGGTGTTGGAATAGTACTTGTCTTTTGCAGATATGATGAGTTTTCTGTATGTTATCCAGAGGGACGGTAGTAGTGTGAGGTCAATAAGGTTATGCTTTTCTTCCTTTTTGTTTCCTGTCTGTGGATCCCACATTTGTTATTGGCCAGGTGTTTATATAATTTTCCAGAGATGCACTGAAGTTTTCTTATGAGGGTGTTGACCTTGTATTTGGACGTGGCAGGGCAACAGATGAATCAGAACTTTAGACTATGGAGATGTTTTTGAAGGATCTGCAGGTTAATTGCTTCCTTTTTATATTTATCTCTGTGTTTTGCGTAGATGCTGGGGATGTGCATACTGAAGAGCTGGCTCAGTCTGGGGGGGTGAGAGTTTTGTACTGGATTAACAGTGAATTTGAGAAGACAAAAACAAGGATTTGGCCATTAGAGTGTGTTGGGTTGGTGACATGCTGTACCACAAGTCGAAGGAGTTGAGGAGGGGGTCTCTTGTATTATTGTGTTTCAGTTGTCAGGGAGGTTAAAGGCACCGAGGAGGGTGGTGTCACCTTGTTCGATGAATGAAGTGTTAAGGACGGCTACAACTTTGTCTATGAAGCCTTTGTTTTGTTATGGAGCCATTAAAATGAAGTGGAAAGTGGCACACTGAGTGGTGAAGAGGCACTCCATGAATTTGAGTGTTGCTTACCTTTTTAAGGGGCAAGACCAAGAAGATGTAATTAAGTGAAATTAAAAATATATTTATAAAGCACTCTAATGGCCGAAAGCATCTAGGCACTACCAAGAATTGAAGATACTAAGCATAAATAAATACTCTATTTATAGACTGAATAGCCACGCTTGAAGTGCTTTCCTGAATGG